>NC_139246.1:13721992-14159430 GCF_977018435.1 Lepisma saccharinum
GTCCACACCAACCACCACAACATCAGTTTCAACGACTGCTTCCGGGTAGCGATCATCCACCTCCTACCCCAACCAGCCAACACCTCTGTTCGCAAAAGATGGGAGAGGGCCTATATATCGGCCATGAGTGCAACCACTCCACCTGGCCTGAACAAGGCCACCCAGTAATGCCCAACCCTCACCCACCCTCCCGCCCTCCCTCCCAACTCATCCTACACACTCACAGTTTACGACGAGCCTGGTGACGAAACAGTGTTTTTTTCGTTCTACGCACCGCTTCTTCTTCAATGGGGACCTGGCAACTCTGCAGGACCCCAACTTCCGGTTCCGTCTTCTGTTTCTTCTCACACCGATGATGCTATAAATTAGCGAAAATTTTGAATTTTCCTACTGTCCGGTGAGTGTTTCCTTTTACCTTATTTGATTTTTTTATATATATATCTATATATATATATATATATATATTAGGTAACCTTGATGTGTCACAAAAATGACCTTGACGAAAAAATGTAGGAGAGGAAGAAAACCTAGCATTAGTATTATTTTACTTCTTTTCTTGGGAATATTAAACTTCTCATGGTGTATAAAAACACATGAACAGGACAGGTTGAAGTGCTTCCTCCATAAGGAATACATGGGAGTCTATAAATAATTATTTATCATACTCTTTACAGATCGTATCAAGCTTAATAATCTACTTAAAAAACGGTTTCCACTTGCAATATGGGGAGAAATTCATACAATCTTGTGCTCTTTTGTTTTTTCAGTAGCAGTGCCCATTCCAATGATATGGAAAAAATGCACCCCTCGGGCGAAACTGGCACTCTTCACCATACCACAGACGAGGCAACAATCCAAAACCAAATTCATTTCGTCCAAAGCAAGAGTTGAATTGTAACCCAGTGCACTGGGATCTAGGATTTGAATCCTGTATTGTTTTCTTAAATTTCTACATAGTACACAGGCCTCAGTACTCCAGTAGTTGGTTTCTTTATATGGCATATTTGGAAAATATGCTACATGATTGGATTGCGATAAAGCCATAATTTCTATACCATACTGCAATCTATTCTTCGTTCTTATTAATGAAGATGAAAAAGCTCCTAAGTGTGTGTACAAATAGCAAAAATTATACACTGTATAAAACACACACTATTACTAGGGGCATGCATATTTTGTTTTTGACAAAAACACAAAGTGTGAAATAACTCATTCTAATAATAATTTTTAATGTTTCTGAAAGGTGCGAGTTGCATTTTACCACCCTGTTTTGTCACAAAACTTAGTTTATTTACCGATGCAGCACTTTCTGAAGTTTGAATTATCCTGAGAGTTATGCAATTCACCTAAAATTGATTATTTCTGCTGTAAATATTTGAGAAGCAAGAACGAGCCCCTTTATACAGGAAGAAACTTAATACTCTGGCAACTACATAAATGTGTTATTAATAACCCACAGCGCGACAGCCCTTGAGAGCCTTGGCTTACCTACCGACTGCTGGTCTCCCTCCCACACTGTTCCTCCGTCACCTGTTGTAGCTAGTGATGGGCACCATCGACTAATTTCCACCATCGACTAATTAGTCGTTAGTCGAAACAAAATATCGACTAATTAGTCGAAAAAATTAGTCGACTACTTTTTCGACTAATATTAGTCGAATTAGTCGTTCGACTAATATTAGTCGAAAAAGTAGTAGACTAATTTTTTCGACTAATTAGTCGTTCGACTAATATTAGTCGAATTAGTCTTTCAACTAATATTAGTCGAATTAGTCTTTCGACTAATATTAGTCGAATCAGTCGTTAACGACAAATATTAGTCAAAGTGGAACTATATATTTTTCTTATTATTTTCAAATTCCTCTACTCTTGTGCTGAGCTGAGCCGCCAGGCTAAATTGGACTGTTTGTAAACGAATGTTTACACACACACACGCACACACACACACACACACACATATATATATATATATATATATATATATATATATATATATATATATATATATATTATGTGTGTGTGTGTGTGTGTGTGTAGGCGCACAGAGAATAGACCCGGGATCTCTTCATTACAAGGTCACGCATGAGAACATTGAGAACAGTCTCTGTGGCCCGAAACGTTGAGTTGTGTACTCACGATGTCAGTCACCATCAAGGTTCCGGCTTCAAATAAAGACGTAAAGAAGACATAGGCAGGCCCATAGACGGGAATTATCATGTGTCTTGGGTGGGGGGGGGGGGGGACAAATCCTAATTGGAACAAAGAAAAGATGCGAAATGTTGTTTGTTGGAGTGTCAGATGTGACCAATAACTTTACTATAGTAGTATTACAGTTAGACATACAATTATAGAGATGCTACATTAAAATCTAAAGTAACGGAACAAATCAATCTCACTGATAGATACCTCGCATACGTCGTACAGCTTCATGTTTGATGTTTACATATATTCTTAGAAGTATTCTAATAGTACTGTATTCCTTAACAGTGTTTTCAAATTTCCTTTAATCAACAGTGGAGGCGAGTTCTTGCTCCCATACTATCCAACACACATTGGTCGAAATTTTTAAAGGGGTGTGACCATTATGTGAAGCTTTTAAAAATATAGTTCTGGTCAGTTAAAAATTATTTATTACGATGTAAACTGCCTTTGGTGCAATATTAGGATGAATGAAATACTAGCGAATAAGTTGAAATTGAATAGTCTAAAACGACAAACATAATTTATTTGTGACAGTAAGCCTTTTTTCGGTATGAAACAAAAAAGTAAGACATTAGTTGTTATTGATTTGTGCATTATAGTCGAAATATTACACCTGAGAAAATTTACCAGAGTATTGCGAAACTGTGTCGAAAGATCATGCGCCGTTATAATTGGTTTCGTTCTCTATGATTATAAACCATTCTTTTGACTGAAAAAGCAGGGTGCGACGGTTAGTTAGAAGAAACTCGGGACAGGGATTAAAAAGATTTGACTGTCCCAAAAAATGTGGATGTCTGGTAGACTTGCATCAATTGTTATAAAACTACCTGGGTACAATTACCAAATATGGCAGACTGGAGCCTGCCTCTCTCTGCGAACAACCCATTCATTTATGTAAGAATAAAATCTAATTTCTTGCAAAATCTGAAAAATCGTGAATGTTATTTTCGTAGGTTTCTATAGCTTCATATTAAAACATTTCATAGTTGGAGGGGGTAAATGACCCCATTGCCCCACCCCTTGAGTATTAGGCTGGACATGGATGTTCTTTTTGATCAATTCGTCCTCATTGTCGTGGTTACCCAAAGTGACATACATCCTCTATCTTTCTTTTTAATTATCCTCATTTTACATCGCTTTTATGCCTCTTTAGGCTAATCGGGATGATGAGAATGAATTGTGATTACAGGAAATGGATGAGTGGAAACTTACAAGAAACACCCATGTCCACCACAGGATTCGAACCCGGAGCCGTAAAAGGCGTGAATGTGAATGAACCACCCTGCACGCTCTGCCACCGATGTTGCTGGCAAATTTGTACCCCATAAGGGGCATTAAGGTAAATTAACATCTAGCGACTGCAGCAAGTTTGAGATCGTTCTGGACAGCGTATATTTTAGTATTTGCCCCACGAACATAATTAATGTTTATTTTTAATTAAATTAATTTTACCTTACCTTGCATCAGAGCTGGTGGATTGTAAACTCTCTTCTTATATTCGACCGGTTTTTTAAGTTTAAGAATATTTCCATTCCAGTAAAATGCATTTATCATAAACCCTCTAATCCATCTGAAGGTCAGAAATGGATAGTTTTGCTTTTAAAATGTTGCGGTGTCTTTCTTACACCAACAATGTGCACTGGCCTGTGAATACCAAGAAACTCTCGGAACTATGAATGTGTATCCCTTCAGAGAAAACAAAAATAGCGACATGAATGACGGTAGGCATCGCCCCCTGGAGGTAGGGGGGATAGAGCTACAGCAGGGTCAGCTTTCCCTTTGCATACCAGCTCTGTCGCGGCATCAAGGGATAAAAGATTCCAGTCACTGACCTTTCCAAGAAATACCTACCTGCTTTGCTTCCCTTCTTGACAATAAGCCCTCTGCTCAAGTAGTCGATTGTTCGTCTGGAAATGAGACATGTTCGGTCATTTCGACTAATATTAGTCGGAATGTTCCCGACTGAAATCAGTCGAAATGTTTCCGACTAATATTAGTCGAAATGTTTCCGACTAATATTAGTCGGAATGTTTCCGACTAATATTAGTCGAAATGTTTCCGACTAATATTAGTCGGAATGTTTCCGACTAATATTAGTCGGAATGTTTCCAACTAATATTAGTCGAACGACTAATCCGACTAATATTAGTCGAACGACTAATTCGACTAATATTAGTCGAACGACTAATTCGACTAATATTAGTCGAACGACTAATTCGACTAATATTAGTCGAATGACTAATTCGACTAATATTAGTCAAACGACTAATTCGACTAATATTAGTCGACTAATTTTTTCAGTCGACTAATTTTCATTAGTCGATAATTTTTTCGATGGTTTTAATAATCGACTAATCGACTAATATTAGTCGACTAATGCCCATCACTAGTTGTAGCGTGGAGATCTTAGACCAATATTGGGGTGACGGGTGGTCAGCCCGTCGAACCCCCAGCCGTTGTAGGTCTTCTCGACCGGGTTACCGCTCACTCATTCGGAGCTCCCCAATTTCCTCACGATGGTGGGTTGCCACCAGCCCTATACGTAGGCCGAATAAATTCCGACCAGAGCCGGATTCGAACCTATGCCGTCCCGCAGCGAACGATCTCAAGACGAGTGAACGCCTTAACCCGCTCGCTACGGAGGAGGACAAATGTGTTATTAGTTATGTTTATTATGTAATAAGTGCAGTTTTAAAATCAAATTTGGATTATGTTTAGAATTTTAAAACCAAAACGTCATTTTATATACTGCTTTTAATCAGTTTTTTCACCGCTATAACAACGAAATTTTATTTTATGAACCCAAAATTGATGGTTTTTGTACCGAAATTTTGTTTTTTTTATTTACCAAAAATATGTGACACTAACTACATATTACTAAACTCGTCGACCCTGTACATCTGCTGTGTGTGTCAAATTAGAAGGTGATATATGAATTCCAGAAAATAAAACAAAACATTTAACATCTGATATGCTGACTTACCTCAGCCAAGACATCTGCCAACTTATGATGAACTTTGGTTCTGAGTGAGGTTTGGGCCACATTCAACAGCATCTCACGCGAAAGGTTTAATGGAATCTTCATACCTTCCAAAACTTCAAGACATTTATTTTTAGACTGATCAAAGCCCTCTGTTATAATACGAGGATGAAGTCCCTGAAATTTAGAACTTCTGGTTAAAAACAAATCATGCATATGCTAAAAAAATATTAGCTCTTAAAAAGTATATTACATAGAACAAGGTGGCATTACAATATGGCTGAGCTGATACCGATATTGATGTATTGATATTGGAAAGTGTTGGTTCAAATTTAATCACTTATACCTGCAGAGTATCTTACTAACTCTCTAGCTTTCTTAAACCAGAAGGTTTAGCTGCAGCAACACAAGCGTCAATTCTCTCTCCTACGCAAGATCAATCCTATCTTTTCCATCCTTACCGATTGTCTTTAGGTCCATCTCAATGTCATCCCTCCATCTTCTTATTGACCTTCCTACACGTCTCTTACCATCAGGTCTCCCAACAAGAATCCTGTAAACTTTACTATCCTCTCCCATTCGTGCCACATGGCCTGCCCACCTAAGTCTTCTTCATTTAATTATTCTAATAACATCTGGACATGAATACAAATTATGTAGTTCTAAAGCTAACCTTCTCCACTCACCTGTCTTCTCATCGCTTTTCGGTCCAAATATTTTTCTGAGGATTTTCTTTTCAAATACTCTTAGATTATGTACCTCTTATCTTACAGATCCACAAAAGTGCCACCCTTGCATGGAAAAGCCGGCATTAAAACTTACAGGAAGAGAGGGAGAAGCATCTTACAAATAGCAAAGAATGCAAACAAGAAAAAGGAAAACCGAGAAGAGGAAGGGATTATTTAGGAAGTGAAATGTAATGAATGTCAGAGTGTGTACATAGGAGAAACGAAAAAGAGGCTGAAAGACAGGTTGAAACAACATAGAGATGATGTATAACTAGGGGCATGCATATTTAGTTTTTAACGAAAAAACGAAATTTGAAAAAACACATTGTAGTGTTAATTTTTCATGTTTTTGAAAGGTGTGAGATGCATTTTGTGACCATATTTTGTCACGAAAAAATGCGAAATGAACTGCAAAAAGCGAAATTAACTCTTAAACACGAAATTCAGGGTTTATTCACCGACGCGACACCTTCTGAGGTCTGAATTATCCTGAGAGTTATGCAATTCCCGGAACATTGATTAATTCTGCTGTTAATATTGGAGAAGCAAAAATGGACTCCTTTACACAGAAATTAACTTAATACTCCGATAATTACATAAATGTGCTATTAGAAGTGAAATGTTAATTCTGTGGAATAAGTGTAGTTTTTAAATCAAATTTAGGATTATATTCACAATTTTAAAACCAATATGTCTTTTTATATACCACTTTTCATCCATTTTTTTCACCGCTATAACACCGATATTTTATTTTATTTACAGCTTTTGAACCCGAAATTGAGTTAGTTCTTGTACCGAAATTTTGCTTTTTTATTTACCAAAAATATGTGCCTCTATGTATAACTTAAGAGAGAGAGAAATGTGATATTTAAACACACGAGAGAAACAGGACATGACATAGAGTGGGATGAGGCTAAGCAGATAGGAAGGCAGAAGAGAATACTAGTGAGAAAATGGAAGGAGGCCAAGGAAATAGAGAAGAAAGGTGAAGAAGACACAATGCACTGGAATTGGGGACTGAAGTTAAACAAAGAATGGAAGAAGGTGTTAGAAAGAGTGGAAAGGACAAGAGAGAAAGAGGAGAGAAGAAGGAAGAATAATGAAGGAAAAAGAGCGTGAGATAAAGAGTCCAACCACATTCTAGATGGAAGAAAATATGTTTAGCCTTTTAGGTGAAAGTACAGTTGACAAGGGAAAGCCAGCTGCTAGAATGTTCCAGAACAACTTTCTAATAGTCTGGAGGGGAGTAATGTTTGTGTGTATATATATATATATATATATCATCCTGTTTTGTACCTTGTTACATTTGTACTTGGTGCAGAGTCTGAAGAAACGCCTTGCTAGGAGGTTGAAGCGTTACGTTTAGTTTAAGTTTTATAATAAAATAACTTTCTGCCTTGGTCAGCATATTGAGTTTATCATTCTCTTGTAAGTTATTTTCAGGGTGATAATTACAGTCTTTTAACCATATTTCATTGGTAACACTGTTAAGCCTTGCTTCCATGTTAATAAAACAATAAAATACTGAATCTAGCGTAAATATTCCTCTGAAGAAGGCCCTGTTAGAGGGTTGAAAAGTTACCTTTTTAGTGTATATATATTTTTTATACAATAAATTCTGCCTTGGTCAGTATTTTAATGTTTTATTCATATTTCATTGTGTGAAGACCAGAGGAACGTAACTCCAAAAATGTGCTTTCTTCTTTCGTTTACCATATCTCCTCTGAAGAACTCTATTTGAAGTCACGTGTCTCCACTTTATTGTCTTTTATTTAAAAAAGAGTTACACATATTCCTAAGTACACATTATTTCCTCTTCCCTGTAAATTTGACAAATTGGGAGTTTAGTGTAAATTTGATAAATTCAGAGTTAACATCTTGTTTTCACTTGACAATTTGTCACAACAAAATGAAAAATATATTCCTTTTCACAAAATAAAGAAATCGACATGGGACTGTTTAAGTCTGCAGTGGCAACAAATCTAAACTCCAAGGTGCAAGAGGCCTCTGAGAGGCAAGGCATGTCAATCAGCTTCATCCTTGGGTGACATGTAGTTAGAGCATCTGTCCCATCATGGACACCGCAAATACTTCATCAAAATGAGGTTGGTACGTTCAGAAAAATTTTATCCTGATACATCTACAGGGTTTGTCCAAAAAGTATCAGGACTGATTGATTCTAGCCAACTGAAAGGGGTGAAGGGTGGTCTCCATGGACAGGGACGTTGGTGGAGGATGTCAGGTATACGACGCGACCCGGCTCATTTGCCTCTTTGTCCTTGCAAAGTGTGGATTGCGTTCGGAGTGAGCAGTTGTTTTATGCTGTCGTCAGGAATCAAAATGAAGCGCACGATTGAACAGCGACATGCGATCAAGTTATGTGTTAAACTGAAATAATCCCAAGCTGACACTCTTTTCATGATCTGTGAAGCCTACGGGAAGGATGCCATGAGCAAAAACACAGTCTTCGAGCGGCACAAGTTTAAAAAAGGAGGGGGGGGGGGTCGAGGACGAGCAATGTGCAGGACGTCCATTAACAAGCCGAAATGAGGAAAATGTGGCAAAAGTGAAATAACTCTGACTGTGATCGATGTCTTTGTGTTAGAATGACAGCGGAAATGTTGAATTTACCGAAATTCAGCGTGCATTCAATTGTCAGAAGATTTTGGGTTAAGGGTTCATCGCATCCGAAGGGAGATCGCTGATACCTGTATTCTCCACTATGTCGCTACGCGTAAGGGAGTTAATGACAAAGTACAATGTGGTAACGCTGCCTCAGCCTCCATACAGGCCAGACCTGGCCCTGCCTGATTTTTTTCTTTTCCCTCGGCTGAAACGGAGCCTGAAAGGACATCATTATGGGACGGTGGAAAGAGTGCAAGCAGCTTCGATGCAGTGCCTGCAGGAGATTTCGGTTGCAGACTTCCAGGGGCGTACCAAACATGGCAGGAGCACTGGCAATGTATTGACTGACGTAGGAGGATCTTATTTTGAAGAATGTTAACCCATTTCACATATATCTGCAATATTTTTTCCCTGAATGTAGTCCCAATACTTTCTGGACAGACCCTAGCCGCGGTGGCTCAGTCGATAACGCGTCTGACTACCATGCTAAAGGTCCCGGGTTCGATCCCCGGCCGGTTCAAATCCGGGAACAACTTTTCTAATGATGGAAGTGGTCCCGGCACCCAACCAGCGTCGAATAACATGGGTACCTGGGGGAAACCCTGGGGGTTAAAGGCGGTCAGGGGCGTGATGCTGATCACATCACCCCCACTCACGACCGGATCAAGAAAGCGTGGTGCTAAGCACAGGGGAGCACTTTACTTTTACCTTTACCCTGTATACTAAACAAGAACTACAAACCTCAGAAATGTACAAGTCAGCCTGCTTTAAAAGCTCTCCTATAATCAAGATGGTTGAGGTGGTTCCATCACCCGTGGTCTCATCTTGAGTAGTCGAAGCCCTTGCTATCATTGAAGCAGTGGGGTGCTGAATTTGCTGAAATGAAAGAAATCATATGTGTAGTCTCTTCAGTGCAACAGATTTCGTTAAAGTGCAAAATAAGACAGTAATGAGTTGCTACGATGTCTGTCGACTCTATTCTTAGTTTGCACTTTTTACCTGACTGGGTGTTCGAACTTTTCATCATTTTAGGAAGAAGAAACCTACATGTTGATATTGTTAAATTATTATGTACAGAATTATGAATATATTTTTCAGATCAATCTTTATTGCTGAATGCATATCCATGTATTTATTTAAATTTCCCAAAATTTTAGAGATCCAATATTTCTACACATAACTTGTACTGTATGCAATTTTTTATTGGATCTAATGGTATAATTCATACATGTTGTTTAGTAAAGTATATGTCACAATATGTACTTTCTTTTGCCAAGGCAAAATCGTATTTTGTAAATTAGTCATTTAGTGTCATTTACTACCATTTTTTGATAACTGCGACAATGAAGATGAGAGCTCATTAGATGAAAATGATAAAACCGACAGTAAGAAAGACTCTCTATCCCCAGGCTGGAACTCAAATCCATGAACTTATGTGGCAAGATGGAAAATTGACCACAATGTGCTCGGCCACTATGCTGCCTGTGGTAAATATCCTTTACATTGCCACATACATTGAATTAAGATATTAATGAACTATCCCACTTTTGCAATTTTACATGAGACAGCAAAAATATCAGATATCAATGTGGTAAATTTTATTTATATCAGTAGTTTAGGGTCATTCCATGACAAATCGCACAGTATTGTGCACTTTTTAATCTGTTCCCCTTCCAAATTGGTGCACATTTTATAAGATCTGGGATTGATATGCTTCAACTTTGAAAAAATGGCGCATGTCAGTATTCAGGATACACAAAACAATAAACTTCTATTCCATCAGTACAAGAAACAAAATTTGAACAAGTGTTCTCAGGTTACCAGACAGGTTAAATTGTACAATTCCTATAATAAGAAACAAAATGTTTTTAAAAAATAAAATGTCAGTGAAATATATTAACATAGGCCCTATGAAAACTTAAAATCATTCTTTATGAATATGTCAAGTTAAAAATAAATACAACAGAAAGCGACAAGATGCATAATTGTTCTCCTAAGATAGAGGAAATCAACCTTATGTATAAATTACTTCTTGAATCATAGAAATCTAATCATTGTACGCAACTTTGATAGTCTACGTAACACAGCTTTTATCAAGGAAGGCATTTGTGAATCACATTCTGCTTAGCTTGCTGAGGTAACAAATAGAGCCATGATCTTGTGAGAGGTGGATATGTGAAGCTGAAGAACCGTTCATATATATTTTCTTTGTTACGAAAACTCATCTCCATACAGAGATAAGGAAGTTATTTTTAATCACAATAATTCAGAACTTATTTTTTTAAGTACTAATGCAATAAAACAACGAAATATACTTTTCTAATGGTGTTCATTTCAGTCATAGACAAAGCAAAAAATTGGCACATAGGAAAACAAAAGCTTGTTAGATCAAGAAGCTCAAGTTATTGATTATTGAATAAAATTGTTGATATCATTCAGTTTTGTATTACAAATTGCGATGGTTGCCATAAAAAGCTTAATGTCAAAATATTATTGCACTGGCATAGTAAGTCAATTTGAGTAACACGGTATCTCATCACTCATTTTCATAGTATCATTGCATGTAAAGTATGGTTAACTACAAGAATTCCTTTAACAAAATAAAACAAATCGCATGTAGAACCAGTGAAAAAAATATAATTTGGATGAAATAGTGTGTTTATATGATAGTAAACATGCAAGTGATTCACATTTGAGGTAAATAGTTTAGAAATCTATTTTAATTTGCAACTCAGATTTCTTTGAAATATCAACTTTATCTCGAAACCTGCATTTTTTGACTTATGTTTTACACCCGAGCCCTTTAATTCGTATTTTGGGAAATCAATCAACTACTATTGCTAAGCACAAGTGACTGAAGTTAGAATGCATCTGGTTCACCTCATACGCGGATGGCGCTTTTGGTTGGTTGAGGAAATTGCTGTAAGGTTTTATTTTTGTGGATGCTTCCAAATTCTGTACATGGACCACAAAGACACTCAATAGCTACATCTAGTTGGTTGCATGGTGCAACACAAGAGTCATCTAGTTTGTTGATTTGGAGTCAAGTAGTGTATTTGGTGCCTGCACTACCTTCCGGACTGGTGCATGTGTAGTGTATGGTCACGTGGTGCATGCTAACTAATCAAATGACAGTTTAAAGCAGCAGACAGGCATTTCTTGAATCTTCTGAACTTGTCTAGTTGGTTGAACGTAATTTCCTTGCACCACTCTGACACTGGATACACCTGCACTGCACAATGTGTCAAAAAGTGCAGCCAACTAGACGGGGCTAATATATCAATATTGGTTCTATGTAGGTATCAGACGATAGCAGAGATAAAACAATGCATTTAAATAGACCATAACCAAAATATCTCAATTTGTTTATAAACTTTGGAGACTGAAATCGGCAGTGCTCCTTAGCAACGAAACATTAAATTACAACAAAGAAGCGACTTGTAGAAATTACAAAACTCACCATCTCATGTAGCAACACATTCCCATCCTTAGTGATCTTGATGTCTCCTGCACCAGACACCAGCCTGTAAAGATAAATAGAAGTTCTTAAGATTCTGTCACCTAGAACATGACCAACGAGAGAGAGAGAAAAAAAAAGTTTCAGTTCATATTATGATAAAAATATTAAATAGATTACTAAGCAGGTGGATTTTAGCAAAAACCCAAAAACCATACACGTTAGTCCCAAAAACCATTTTCCGTAACGTTAGGTTAGGTTAGGTTAGGCAAGCATAGTTAAAAAAAAATACTCGACATGTCATGTTCTAGTGAAAACACGGCGAGGCTGAAACACTGACTATGGGGTTGCATCATCTTTACACATGGAACATTGTACTCTCGTGCAAAAAGCAAATGGCAACAGCAGAAACAGCATGTCGGACACAGATTTTTTTCGCAGAAAACGACATGTATTCACATTAAAATGGATCAAAACTAGATTCACAAACTTCCGCAACGCTACAGAAAATGATTTCCGTAAGTACTTTCTCCTGTAAATTTGAAGAAATCCGTTTCCCTTATACTATAATGTTACAAAATTTGTTGCAAAAACTAAATTCCTCTCGAAGGTTTCCTGGCGGTGAATACTAAAGAGGTTTTCTCGGGAAATCAGCCAGGTGATTTCCGGATAGGCTTCCATCAGCTAACGCCGCTCTCATCTTCAGGGATTTAAGTGCAGAGATAAGTCAGGGTGAAGTATATGTATTTGGTGTGGAAGGGGTCCGGTGTAGATGGCGGGTCATCAGTTAGCGATGGTCAACTGCGAGCACGGATGTCGGAGAAACGCCACCTGATTGGTCCGCCATGTACACCAGACCCCTTCCACACCCAATACATATACTTCACCCTGACTTATCTCTGCACTTCAATCCCGGAAGATGAGTCACGTTAGTTCTCGAAAGCTCGGAAGCCTACGTGGAAACCACCTGGCTGATTGCCTGAGAAAACCTCTTCATCATAACAATCATAGTATAAATAATACATAATTATAGTAACAATATAGTAATAACATCTGTATGAATTCCAATATCTGCCAAACACAACCCAAAAATTGCAACAAGAAAGTGGAAATTTCCAAAAGATTTCTACATGAAAATAGTTAAAAACATGACCTTTTCCTAGATTATTTAATATGAAAATGCCACTAACTACCGGTAATACTCAAATTGAAGTATAGAAGAGAAGTTTATCCACAACAAATATAAAATTTCTTTCTTGTCCTTTTTTTTTGTTCAAAAACCTACTCTGAGTGCACTAAAAAAATGAGTTACATGCGTGATACTTTAAAAATGTAGCAAAATTTGACTTCATTTGTTTTTGAAACATATATGCTTCAGATGCTAATGATTTTTGTTGGTGAAATATGCAAATTATATGCATTCACAAACATTTAAACCATACTGCAATTAAAAACACCAATAAATTTTCCGATTAACTAATTTTGTTATTTACACGAGGTAGAGCCACTCTTCATGGAAGGAGAAAATCGTTCTCCAGAAAAGACACAGTAAGTAATCATTAGGGGGCGGACTTTTAGGTAAAAGCATATCCCCCCTCCCACTTCAGAAGTCAACCATACTCAGTATAGATCAACCACAAGGAAAAAAAACCTTGGACGAAAAGTTCCCGTGCAGCTTTCCCTTCTTCCGTTCAGCTCAGGCCATAAGGAAGCATTGTCCATTCCCCCCTCCCCTCCTTGTGGGAGTACAGTGCACAGGAGTTGCAGGTTGTTTTGCTTGTGGTTCCACTATAGGAGTGCTGACCATATTGCTGCAATGGAATCTATGTCGCCTTATTGCACACAAAATGTACACATTTTGGAGTTAATACATAAAATTGACTAAATACTTTGCGATACTTCAAGATTTATTGAAAGATGGATGTTTACAAAACGATTTAGGGATCCTATCTTCAAATCACCAGCTTTTTGTGTGGCATGATTGAAAAACTAGAAACTTCCACACAACTGCTTTCCGAAACAGTGAAGGATGATAATGCATTTGAAAAGAAATTGAACTCACCATCAGAGGCACACTTGCAGGTACTTACAAGACAAAATCTGAAATCTGTTTGAAAAAAGCAGAAGGTACAAAAACTAAGTTGTTCAGGCTTTGGGCAAGGATTTCTTCTGTAATTTCTATGCTAGTGCTTTACTCACGAAATAATTAGTCACGATGATTTATCTGAGGTTAACATGTTGATGTGAGGTGTAGAAATTGTTCATTAACGTGTAGAAGTTGTAAAATAAGCTTTTCTATTCTCACAGTGATTCTCCGTATACAAGTACGAGGTGCACTCAAGTTCTAAGGTCTCCTATTTTTTCTTCATGACTAGAAGCAGTTATAGACATGAGAGTTGTTTGAGAAGAAGCATCCATTTCTAAAGGTTGATGAGGCCAGATGACAGCACGAAACAGCTCATATGAAGCTAGTGGCGCTATCTAACGACGTACATGTTTTTGATACTGGAAATGATAGCACATCGAAAGAACAGGGTGCTATTAACCATTTTCTTAACCCCTGTGGAGTAACACCCATCGATATTGATCTTAAATTGACTGAGACATGCTGTGGTGGTGTCATGGACATGAGCAATGTGCGTTCGTGGGTCTGATAGTTCAAGGAATGCCGAACGTCCTATGAAAACAAACCAAAGGAGCCTTGCCCACGAACCAGACGCAATGTTACTCTATTGCTGAGAAAAGGGATGTTTTGAGACTGCAAAGGCGTTATACACACGCAATGCTATCATAAGGGTACCACAATGATGGGTACAAGCTATGGAACTGATTTGAGGACCAAGTTGCTTCCAGCATTGCAAAAGAAACGGCCAAAAATGGCTGAAGTTGTGTTCTTTCATCAGAACAATGCAGCTCCTCATTGGGCAGCCGCTCTTCATGGAAAATAAATTTAAAGTGAATCACATGCTATGACCGATGTACCAATTACCTTTTATCATTACCATAGGTCTTTCTACGCACTTCCCCAAGATCTCATTTTTCTGCTCTCTGAGAAAAGGACAGCTGTCTCAATTGAACCAGCATTCTTTCCCATGAAGCCCTGCATATATCACCGCACCTACTTTGAGAGAAAGAAGCCAGTGTGTTCTCGCAATAAACTCTGATATCCATCCAGTCCACATTCGGCTCTTGTCACCTCTCAATTCATGTTTGGCTTGTTGGTTGGAATTTAGGGAAGCAGGGGGCCAACAGTGAGATGCAGTTAATCACAAAACTTAAAGGATTTTAAAATTTAAAAACCCCAATGAGACTCTCGCCCTCGTCCTGAACGACCCTCTGTTCTGAAGGGAGTATGCAGCTGGAATCAAAATGCACATAAACTCAAGCAGACTACAATTTCTGCGAGCGCGCCAGCCAGTTTACAGTTTGGACATTTCCTTGTCAATGTGACTGATATGAAAATTTGAACTAGAACCCTGCCCGAAAATATCTCTTCGCCTCAGTGAAGTTTAGACAGCCACAGAACGCATAACTTGAACTAACTTTAAGGAACTGTCCGCGTAACTTTGAGCTGTGTGCAGTTAAAATTAATTAGAGAGAGATACTTTTCGTCCTCCAAATCAACTCTCAAACAAGGTGATATTGTGTTTCTGTGCTACGCGGTTATCACCCTCCAGTGCAAACTTTAAGTCACGTGGGGGTGGAGCTATGGTAAACTGACCAATAACGAAGAAGACATTCCACCCCGGGTAGCAGCGTAGCCGGAGAATCAAGGGGAAACCAAGATACATCGACACCAGTTCCAACAGATAGTTCCAACCCTCGAGGAGGAAAAAACTTTGCTCGAACAGTTTTCGGTACATCACTTGAACCCATAAGAAGCTTCAACACAAGGCTCCAAACAGGAATTTCCTCTTCACTTCAGTGCGAACAGTCGTGTGCTCTCTGATATACAGTCAAACTTTATTGTTCATTACGAAGTGCATCGGTATAAGTGTTTATGTGTACGGAACGTCGCAAGTGCGACTCGTGACTGTCTCTTGTCTTCACCCAGTGCATGATGGGATTGTAGACTCTTTGCGACAGTCAGCCGTCAGCTGTTATGGTAACATATGTAGTGTGATGAGATGATGTAAGTATTTGGACAGCTCATTAAATAATATCTTTCAATATGTCTCAGTGTCCTAATTTCTTGTGACAGATAACAATAAATGCCATTACTAAACTTGACTTGTGAATAAAGACCAGTGAATAAGGACTTGAATGGTCTTCTCCGCTGGCCGTTAACAAAGCAAAAAAGTCTTGAACACATGTCAGGTGGTGTGTTTATTTCCAGGTCTGTTGTATGTAAGCAAAAGCAAACATCCATACCAAACTAAGATTCGAACCTGCTTGCCATTCCTTGTTTATAATGCTCCGTCCATACTCCCCTGACCTTGCACCTAGTGATTTTTGGCTTTTCCCAACGCTGAAGGTCTTTCTCCGGGGCCGCACATTTTCCTCTCGTGCTTCTATTGCATCGGTAATTTTCCAGTGGGGCACGCAGACCCCTAAAGAAGCGTTCGTGGTGACCATGCAATCATGGCTTCGACGTTGCGAAAATTGTGTATGTCTAGAGGGAGACTATGTTGAGAAGTGAATGAAGTTTCATCTCTGTTGTGCAAGTTGTTTATGAAAGAAAAAAATAGGAGAACTTAGAACTTGAATGCACCTCGTATGATAACCATATTTGTTGATATGAACAATTGATGTTCGCAATTAGTTACGCTGTCTACAGCGTTGCCACACTGTTGATTTCATACTTAGGGAGCATGGATCATGTAAGGATGGTGGAAGAGAACAGTAAAAAAGTTGTTAATGTTGTACAGATTGATCGGACTGTACCTTAGAATTCTTTCGCTCTACGATCCCACACAGACCTGTGTCAAGGAGGACAAAGAAGACGACAGTGGCAATCACGATGTAGAAGAGCATGTGGAATGTGGACTGATTTGATTACAAGTAAGTTTGGCAACAATGCGTCGATCGTAAAATTGCAGGAAACAAAAATTCATCTTCGATGAAGAACGTTTGCCGTTCAAGTGCTACGAAAATATTCGATTTTTTATCAGTTGGCAAACAATTAGCGCAAAACCATTCACGGATAGTCCCACTGACCATTCTCGGTAAGGTTAGGTTAGGCAAACAGTTAAAATTTTAGGTCGTAAAACAATGCACAGGTAGCCCCACAAACCATTCACAGTAAGGTTAGGCAAGCATAGTTAAAATTTGGGGTCGCAGTAATGTCAGGAATATATATTTTGTTCCTTAAGTTTTCAAAATGCAAAATCTTGTGATAAATGATGAACAATCGTGCATTGTAGGTTGCGATCAAAGACTGCCCTTATTTTGCAATTTCTACACGTGCCCCCAAATTTTAACTTCAAATTCGTGATTAGGAGGCCTCAATTAGTGAGTATGCGAAATATTACAAAAATCGGGGAGGGGTCCGGTATTGTAAATTCGCTCCAGGTTTTGAAGTAAACGTGTAGGTGGAATTGATGGTGCAATTATTCGATATCCTGCACTTCAAATATGCACATCCGACTACAAGTGATGTGGAAAGATCATTTTCACAATACAAGTCATTGTTCAATGGATAATTTGGAAATGTGCTTTGTTATACATTGTAAACAACAGAATGCAGCAGCATACAAATAACGTCCTGATGTCACTGATATTCCCCGGACAGATTTCTTCATTTTTACAGAAGAAACTGCTTACAGTAATGAGTTCCTGTAGCAGTGTCTAACATCTGGAAGGTGTTTTGTGTTATGTGCGAATGTTTCATCGCGGAAATTCATGTTCTTTTGCTGAAACTTAATTCTCCGACGGACAATAGCCTTTGGCACGTACACTTTCGTACATCATCACACGTCGTGATTGTGTCTTGTTCATGTTCATTGTGTATCCAGTGTTTCGAACTGTCTGTGTTTGCAACAAAAGTTAGAAACATGACGTGTCGTGGATGCGTGGTGAAATTCGTACCGGGTGTGGCAGATCCAGTGGATTTTTTAATTTAATTGAACACGGGATTGTGAAGAAAGGAAAGGAATGTCGAAAATGTGGCAGTGAATGTAAGCTACTCGTTAGAAGGAATGGGCTGTGGATATATGCCTAATATGACGTGTCATGGATGCATGGTGAAATTCAAATCAAGTAAGTTTTTCATATCCTGGAAACGGATTTCTTCAAATTTAAAAGTTTGGGACTCATTTGCGGGCAGGTGACTCCGGCCAATTTCTAACATGCCTTTAACAGGGACTCTATAGAGAAAGTCGGGAAGCCAAAGTGGAGGCAGGTTGTGGTAGCGGGCGGCAGGTCAATCACCCCAGGGGCAGAGCCCGGAATCGGTGGGAAATTTGGACTCAAAAATTTCAAACTAAAATATTTTTTTAGTTTAATTTTCCAACCGATTCCAGGACGGATAGCCCCAAAAACCATTCACGGATAGTGCCATGGAACATTACAATTTTCTTTGTAAAACAATGCGAAAAAGTTTTTAAAAAAATTAGATCAGATGAGTTTTGTTCACAGGTATTTCTTGGGTTCCGAAGGTTGAAACACTGCATAACAAATGAAAATCGACAAAACAAAAGCACGACACGCGATTATGTAGGAAGGTGTACGTGCCATATTGTGTCTCAGACAAGCGAAAAGACTACGAGAAAGAAGTACTCATAATGTGAAAAATTTCAATTACTTTCATCAAAAAAAGTGATTCACCTTCAAGAATGTTCCGCGAAGCAGATGGGTAAGTACGAATGTCAAAAATTGACAAAAAGAAGTCATTATAGGTGTCGGGGGAATATCAGATTTTTACCAAACAAATAAATATTTTTCTGTGCAACTGTATGAACGGAACTGTTAGGCTACATATTGTAACAAAACTAATCAAACAATAATAAGCAAAAAATATATTTTATGCACCATAAAACTTTGTAAACTGTTAATACTAGAATATTATTAAAAACATTCTCCTTGTGTATTCATTGTTATCTTGAATTTACGACGTATTTTGCGGATGGGAGTTAGATTTTAATTTGGCAATGTGGCTGTCTTTAGGTGTCTTGGGGACCGACAGGGACACGGGTCGAATATTGTTAATTGAAGGCGTCGGGGGTAAAACATGGTGACATTTTGGTCCTTATTGCGTTTATTAAGCAGACATTAATAGAAGCTGTAGTATAGATATAGATAAATTGTTTTCGTTTAGTGTTTAACAATTTCAGAAGTATTCAATAAGCCCGATGTAAATTTTATGACATGGTAACTATACGGAAAAATTGAGGGATAGCTCTTTTTACTTTGTAATTCAACAATCACCAAATTGGTCACCATGTTTTACCTCCGAGGCGTTCAATTTATAACAGGATATGCACTATTACAGCAAATCGGTACAAGCATAAATGATTGCCCAAAAACACACACTGATGGTATCGAATATAAGTATGGTGTTAATATTTGATAAATTTCCAATATAAACGTGAAGAGAGTTCACTGAAACAATAATCCGTTCAACTGGTTACCTGTTGAACCAAATTTTTTTTCACATTTGTCATTTTCACGAAAACCACATGGAGTAAGAAGGTAACAACCCACGCGATAACTTACATTTTCATAGTTCCTTTAGGTCCCAGGTTAGTTTTCATTACATCCTGAATTCCTTTAGCTGCAGCAATATTCACAGCTAACGCCTGGGCTGCTCTAGCAAATTCAGCTTTTGGATTTAATAACGTAATTGCAGACATAGTTTATCACAATTTTTCTAGAAACCACGCACTGGGACAGAAAAATCACGAGCACAATCAACACGAAGTGGTAGTGATGAAGGAAATTCGTTTCGTTACTTTCTTGGCAGATTTCAGACAACATGTTGGCGGCTACACCCCCGTGCTATATTTCGTCATCGTCGCATGCTACATGTTGCTGCGGCGAAATGTTGCCCCTTCCTTGGATTGCCACAACCTATGGCGTACGCAGGCAGGGAGTGAGGGCTGATGGGGCTACATTATTTTCCGAAATTTTGAGAAAATCTACTATTTCGAATGTATGTACAAGGGCGTATTTAAGGGGGGTACATGGGGTCCGAACCTCCCCGAAAGAAGTACTTATATTAAATAATGAAAAAAATAAAATAATTAAAATTAAATAATGGAAATATACATTTGTTGTTTAATCGAGGGTTATATATTTCCGCCGAACTAATTGGAAGGCAAGAATTATATTGGGATCATCCGACTTTGAATGACAGTATCAAAGAAGATTTATGCAAGATATGTAAGCTAACTACTTATAATATTAGTGTATAAAATATTACTAGGAACTTGACTTTTCGTCAACTGGATCTAACATCCTCTTTAATTTTGAATTCTTTGTCTATTTGATATTTAATTTCCTTGCCAGGGCATTTCTTTTTATTTCTTTTTTTTTTGCCGACCTTAGCTTTACGTAAAATAGATAATGAATACGTGCTGTTGTATCACAATCCTTATTTCGTCTTTTTACCTATTCATGTAATAAAAATATAATATTAATTAATTTGAATATTTCAATTAATACTATTATTAGCCATATTTTGATTATTTTAAGATAAATAAATTTTAATTTAAACATCATTGTTATTATAGACGCTTGGTTCGGACACCCCCGAAATGTATTTCTAGATACGTGCCTGGCTATGTACTATCACATGTGATATTATCCACCTTTACAATTTCAGGCCCTCCTGAAAAAATCCTGTGTACTCCAGTGGTCACAACGAAATGAGACGGAGGATGCATCAGTATGTTGAGAAAGTTGATTTGATTCTTATTTCTTGTGTAAAAGGCGGAAAGATGACACACAGATTGGGGAGGGGAGGGGAATGGGGGAGTTGCATAAGCTAATACACCCAAAAATGTATATATATTTTCTTAGGAATGTCAACTGCCATGTGTCCATCGCATTTGAAGTAGCATTGGAAGTTAGTTTCCAAGCAGAGTCCATGGTCTCAATGCACGATGATTCAGACCGGAGAGTGCAGTTTTCTGAGTGAGCAAGATGTGCCAAACAGATGAATTGGAGAAATAGGTTCAGAAAAAAACTCTCCACGTCACCATACCTCACGCCACTAAAACTATTTTTTTGTGATAATACATAAATGATAAAGTTTATGGTACAAAAATGTTGAGAGCCGATGAATTGAAGGCAGCCATTGAAATAATACCAAATGAAATGATTCCATTACTATAGTAAGCTTCCTGTTTCCAGGACCAGAACGGTCATCACAGTTTGAAAACAGGCGTTAAAAATGAAAACTATTCATGTAAATTTGGAAAATGAACTATTTCCTAATCAACACTGACTTAACAATAATTCAAAGTGTGTATGCATTTTATTGGGACACCATGTATATTGATTATCAATATTTTTCTGAAAGCTGGGATGTCAAGTGTGGGGCAAATTTCCTTTCATGCTAGTCATACAATCATTGCGAGAGGTGACAGATAATTGAAACTAACAAACAAAGAAAAATACACAAAATATGAATCCACTTGCATCACACATGTTCTCTTGTACTGTGTGAAAGGTCCAAACAGTATGTGTCAGAATGTATATAAACAACACAAGTACTTCAGCAGCTCCCTGAACATGAAAGCCACAAGTTTACTAAATATTCCAGAAACAGAAATTCGTCTAGTTTATTTCATTAATTTTACCTGGAGATCTTGCAATTTTCCAGTTTTACCTATTGGCAAACACAGGGTTGACATCCTGGTGAAATCTATATTTTCACAAAAATTTGTTTGTTTGCTGCAGATTCAGTTCAGGTTAATTGTAGTGAAAAACCACTAATAAAAAGTGTGTTAGACCCATAGAATGATACGGAATGGAATTCAATGACGTCAATTAACGAGTCATTAAAACTCGCTCACAAACAGCGCTCAAGATGTTGGGAGGGAGCTTCTTCCTCCCAGCTAGGAAAATTTTCAAAAACATCTCAACCCTGCCAATTGTGTCAATATCACCAGGCTAAATCCCACAAGCATCTTCCCAGCTTTCCCCAAGGCTTAAGCTCACAAATGATTGTGCTGCTTACAGTGCACATCATAGGATATTGTGACTTTTGAGGCTGGCTATATGTTAATGATGTTTTTATTGTACATTCTGTTTTTATGTGTGTGTGTGTTGCATGTATATCTTTGATTTTTTTTTGTTATGGTCTCATGACATTTCCTGATTTAAACATATACAGCCTGCAAATTTTCAGGATTCATCTAATGGCTATCTCTTGAATGTTCTGGGTATCCAACAGATATTCAGGGAGGATGTTTCATGGATATTCTGTAGGTCATTGTAGATATGTTTTGAACTTCAGTGCCATGTTGATGTTGGTCATGTGAACGGGATATTATCTGGATGATATTTGGTTGTGGATAAGAAAAGGATTTAATCTGGACGTTTATTATACATTATTTGGACATGATCTGGATATTTTACACATATTTTTTAGATAAGAAAACAATATTCCTGGACTAGATTAGGCATATCAAGGATTTCTTTCTGTCTCCCCCACACACACACATATACACATGTACACCTCTTCATACTTGCTCAATGCAAACTGAGAAGCCACAAAAGATGTGAAGTTAGGAACTGTCATCTACATTCAGTTCCATGCCTGAGTGGCTTGCTGGATCAGGTGTATGTTCATGGGTGACATCTTTGGATGATGCTTTGCATGTTACAATTTAAAAGTATCACAGAGTTCAGTCCTAACAGATGATTGACTAGATACCATGAATTAAATTTCAATATGACTACATTATCCTCCTCCGTGGCCGTGATCTTCGTAGGTATATGAAGGTTTGAAATGATCAAGAAAATCAATCAGCCCGCCGACTGTGAAGTCCGGTCTGTGTTTCGTTTTCTCAATGCAAGAAACGTGAAACCGGTAGACATCCACCGTCAACTGTGAGAGGTATTTTTTTTTTATGTTTAAAGAAAGTCGTGCGACAGTTCACGATGAGCCAAGGAGCGATTGGCCATCTGTTGTGACCGAGGATTTGGTGCGTGCGGTCAACTCGGAAAGTCGTGAAAACAGACGCTTTACAATATCATCGCTTTCCATGGAATTTCCACAAATTTCAAGAAAATAGTCCTCTACGAAATTGTGACAGATCGCCTGGAATCGAAAATTGTGGTCAGAGTTTCGACGAGGATGATGACATCGAAGCAGGAGTGCATGGATGGCTTTCATCACAGGTGGGAACATTCTATGACGATGGGATTCAAAAACTAGTACCACGCTATGACAAATGCTTGAAAAATGGTGGAAACTACGTAGAAAAGTAGTTTAAGGTCTGTAGAATGCAATGAAAATAAAAAAAGGTACAAAACTATTTTACTTTATTTCTTACACCCTTTTGGTACTTACTTTCCGTACGCCTCGTACATGTCTTACGTAAAGTACCTCTTCATTAATTAAAAAAAATAGTACTTGGTGTGCCACATTGCAAAGGATTATTGGTCAAAAATAATACCAGTAACATTGAAAAACAAGTGTGGGCATTTGGAAATATGTTTTAAGAGAAAATAGTGGCTACTTTCAGTATTTACTGTGACATAGAACCCCTTGAAAGGAAAATAGTTTATAGTAGTGATAGTTTATGTACTGTTCTCTGATACTGCAGGATCTTCAAATTTGGTTTATAAATATTTTTTACAGGTATATGTATATGTAAAGTTTAGAAAGTTTCACAAAATACAAGTAAAATATTCACAAACTTACAGTGCAGTGGCTTTCAAACACTGTGCATGATTTAACTTACATGTTTTTTCTTTTGCCCACTTTAAGAACTGAACTTTAGATCCATCAATCCAGGAAAAATATATACTAATGCCAGAATTTCTTTTTTGTTTTTGTTGTTGTTTCTCTGATCCATCAGATACTGAAAGTTCATAATTACAATTTGCACATTGACTTATAAACATGAAATTATAATTGTGAAGTACAATATCAGATACACACAGGTTGGACATAATGTACGAGGCGTATTCGTAAAGTAAGTACCGTTTGCAAATATTGCCGCTGTAGCGATGCAGTCGCGACCCTGTGAGTTCTCGATGACGTCATTCATCGGTTAGTTAGCCACAGGACGAGTGGGAGCAGGTCAAGCTTTTTCTTCGTAGTTTTCTGAAGGTTTGAAATGTTCAAGAAAATCAATCGGCCCGCCGACTGTGAAGTCCAGTCTGTGATTTGTTTTCTCAATGCAAGAAAGGTTGAATTCTTGCCTAGAGGACAGACCACCAACAAAGATGCCTGCTGTGACATATTAATCCAGCTGTGTCGTGCAATTCAAAACAATAGACACGGAATGCTTAGCGAAGGCATTTTGTTGCTTCACAACAATGCTCGTCTGCATACGGCAGGCTCAACAAACTCAAAATGTCATCACGTCATTCGGCTGGGAACAATTTGTTCATCCGCCAACAGCCCTGAGTTGGCACCAAGTGACTACCATCTCATTCTTCATCTGAAGAAGAAGTTTCTTGCTGGTCAGCGTTTCGACGAGGATGAGGACGTCAAAGCAGCAGTGCATGGATGGCTTTCGTTACAGGCGGGAACATTCTATGATGATGGGATACAAAAACTAGCGCCATGCTACGACAAATGCTTGAACAATGGTGGAAACTATGTAGAAAAGTAGTTTAAGGTCTGTAGAATGCAATGCAATTAAAAAAAAGATACGAAACTATTTTACTTTATTTTTTACACCCTTTCGGTACTTACTTTCCGAATACGCCTCGTATCAACAAACATACACACACATTCAACATTATCGAAATTTAACATTTCGAAGTCATTAGTACGTATGATTAAGGCCTCTGTTGAAGATGGAAAATTATATTTGAGCATTAAAGTATTGTAACTATATCCAGAGAATTTTTCCATCAAGGGTCAATGTAAACACTTCATACCTTTATTAATAAGGGCGTGGGTTCGGAACTGTGGGCATCTTGCACAGCAAGATCCAAATCTGGCAACGGCCATCCTAGCGCTTTTATTTCCAACTTTTCTTCAAGTGTTCTTCAAGAGAAAGGTTACTGCAACAAGGAATCCACCGAATTCATCGTACACTCACTTTCACTTCTAACAACAACAAAAAGCTAATCCTTCACAACAATGACCACCACTTCACGTGCCACGCGATTTTAACACAATGAACCGCGTGCAAAATTTTCGGGTCTGGAAGCTGGGGAAAAATGACGGTACTCTGTAAGTTTGTTTCTTGACGATTGAAGTGCTACATAAACACAAGGAAATATATTTCTAGCATTTAAAAACAGGTAATTTAGATAAAATTAAAATTTCCTAAACATAAATTACATAGCAGAATCCACTTTCGGAAGCAAAAAAGGCACGGACTATAGTTTCAGAGTTGCAATCTTTACAACTTACCACCGAAATAGATAAAATGCTAAGGGGTAGTGTCAATTCGCGTTCCAACTTTTTGCAGGTGCTGCTAATGTATACGACATGTTACAAACATTGCATAAGTCTACACTGATAACGTACAGAACGTTTGAAAGTGACATTAATAAACGTTGTTCTGACAGAAGCAATACGTTGTCGTAGACTTTCTTCTTATCCTGAGATGGAACACTTACTGTGCTGTGTCTTCCTGTAGCACGCTAGCAGACGATTTTACTCGAGCCGAGACCCTATCCCCCGTACGAATCGAGGAGTGGGGTGTACAGTATTCATACGCGCAGTGACGAAAAAGGGGCGAAAACGTGCTGTTGAGATTCTAGCACGGTAAGGTATTCTTTATAGCCCCAACAGCGTGAGGGAAATACGTGGCGCCGCTTTTAAATGTTGAGGCTCTTAACATGAGAAGTTTCATTTCACTTTAGGGTTTCATAAAACTTCTTGCATCTGTGAGATTTGTTTTTTTCTTCATTTCATTTTAACAAATTTAGCAACGTGCTATAGCACGGTAGCACGTATTAAGCAGCCGCCATTGGTAGTAACTGATCATCAACATGGTATCAATGTGTTTAATAATTAAGCATTACAATAACGCAACTTCATCAGTGACATTTTCTACTAAACACTAGAATGAACATTCCCAAGAGAGAAAAAAAATCAATATAATATTCAGTGTATTACTTTGTAAATGCAAGTGTATATGCAAACATTTGAGGACAATGAAATATGACAT
Organism: Lepisma saccharinum; assembly: GCF_977018435.1. Classification (NCBI taxonomy): domain Eukaryota; kingdom Metazoa; phylum Arthropoda; class Insecta; order Zygentoma; family Lepismatidae; genus Lepisma; species Lepisma saccharinum. The sequence continues at coordinate 13,748,231 of NC_139246.1, forward strand.
CCTGCATGTAACAAAAGGGTGTAGAGTTGGTGGAATATTGTACATTTGCTTTATTCATTCTCTTTTGATGATTGGCATCTTGTGTGTTATTAATGGAAGGAATTGAAGATTCTTATGCAGAGGTTATCCTCAGATTTGCTGTAAATATTGTTTCAATTTTCGAAATCTTGTACTGTGTAAAACAAAGTTGACGAACATGATAATGAGCAGTGGCGTCTCCTCCCTTGGGGCTTCCTGGGCTTAGCCCCTAAAGAAAAACGGACGTATTCACGTAATTATCAATCACCATAACGCATAACTATCATACAGTCTTTTAAAAGGCGATTTTTACCCACGTAAATTCATCGTCTGTTGCAATGGATACGACAGCGCTCCTATCGGCATTGATGTCAATTATCGTTTTCCGGGGCACGTCGCAAAGGAAGGCGTCGCCTACACCCACCCACCTAGGCTACAGTGAAGGTCACATGCTAGCAGAGAGGAGGGGAGAGTGCAGATTCGGGGCTAGTTCCGTTGCATCGCGTTTGATCTCACGTGATGTTCTGTAGTGTTTCGGTGGCTTTCATTCGCTATGTTTGAGTGAGTTTGGCAGGGTTGATGTTCGAACACAAATTGATGAAGGACATAGGCTGTCAATTACAAGACACAATGAATTTGTCTGGAAAAATAGGCATATATTAAATAGAATTATTGATTGCTTAAAATTCTGTGGTAGACATGAACTTGCTCTACGAGGACATAATGAAAGAGAACAATCTTTAAACAGAGGCATCTTCCCAGATTTATTATCCCTTCATAGAAGAGGGAAAACTAAAGAGGGAACTTCGTGTTCTTTGTTGTAGTGAAGAGTTGAAAAACATAAACTCTATCAGTAGATTGCATTTTTTTATTTAAAATTATTTAGAGGGTACCTTTTCAGAAACAGTAAAAATGACAAACATAGTTTTAATAACTCCAGTGGCAACAGCTGAATCTGAAGGCTATTTCAGCACATTGAAGCGTATTAAAACCTGCTTAAGAAATGCAATGGGACCAAGACAGACCAAATGCCTTGGCACTTGCTTACAATAGAGAGAGAATACATTTCAAAACATAGAGGGCTTCAACGAAAAAATAACAACAAAATTTGCTGAGCAGAAGAACAGGAGTCAACATTCGTAGAAAGGTATGTTCTACAACAATACCTGTTTCTTTCGTAATGATGTGAATTGTCATTATATTTTAAATTCTTTAAAAAAATAAGTCCAGTTTTGTAGTTTAGAAGAAGATAAATACCAATTTTTTTGTAATTCATGTAATTTGTTATTACATTTTAAATTCTTTCGAAAAAGTAAGTCCAGTTTTGTAGTCTAGAAGAAAAAATACCTATTTTTTGTAATTCATGTGAAATTTCATTATATTTTAAATTCTTTAAAAAATAAGCCCCGGCCAAATTTGAGGCCACGAGACGCCACTGATAATGGGCAATTTGCAATCTGCAGTTATTTTTATCTGCCTATCTCATTGCTCCATAGACAGTAGGAGACGCAAACAAATAAGAGATATGGCCTTCATGATATGCCCTTTACTGAAATACTTAGCTTGTAGAGGACTTTTACCAGTTATATATACTCTGTCCTGTCTATCTCTGGAGCCAAGCAAACAAAAACAAGTCTATGAAAGTAGTGACTTGAGACTGTTCCACCAATGAACATGTGAGGGAAATTTTGAGGAGGAAAGATACTGCAGTTACCAGCCTTCGCAGCAGCGTGTACTGCTTCGCTCTGCCCGCTCCATTTCCCCCTTCTCTGAGGCTATGCATAGCCTTGCTCCAGAGATAACAGACAGGGTATAGTAGTAACAACCTGCCAATTTACACAATTTTATCAGGTGTCCTAATAGATATTGAGTGTCTAAATCTTGAAAAAGTGAAATTAAAAAGTAGCAGATTTAGCACCCTCTACAATCAATTATTTAAGCGAAGCATCTTGTCATCAGGATTTACCTTTTAAATGTTTATCTCTCCTAAGGCAAATTACAGAATTATTTTTACTCTTCTGTAGGACTGTGGATATTTCGATGTCGAAAATATCGATATGTTGATATTCGATATACAGGGTGTTTCCGGGCTGATGATACAAACTTTCAGGGATGATGGAGAAAGGCACATGTATCAATTTGAGATAAGGAACCCTGGTCCGGAAACGACTTAGTCGAAAGTTATGTGAAAATCGGTGTATGAAGATGTAATACTTTTATTACCTGCACAAGTTTTACAAGCTGTTCCGTGGCCAGATCGGTCACCTGATCTGACCCACTTGATTTCTTCTTGTGGGGTCATGTGAAAAGTCTTGTGTACGAGACACCTGTAGAGGATTTCCTGGCAAGAATTCTCGCTGCCTGTGATATTGTTCGAACGACCCCAGGGTTGTTCCAACGGGTACGTCAGAACTTTGTGCGATGATGTCATGCCTGTAGCGAAGCTGGGGGACGCCACTTTAAACAACTGTTGTGAATGTGGCAGCTTGTAAAACTTGTGCAGGTAATAAAAGTATTACATCTTCATACACAGATTTTCGCTTATAACTTTCGACTAAGTTGTTTCCGGACCAGGGTTCCTCATCTCAAATTGATACATGTACCCTTCTCCATCGTCCCTGAGAGTTTGTGTCATCAGCCCGGAAACACCCTGTAGATATTCAATATGTCAATATCTATATTTGATATCGATATTATGGACATATGGCGGTGTTGCATTTCTTACGTACAAGTTAAGTCGAGCATAAGTATGTTAAGACAACAAGTAATGTGCTCACCACGCAGGGACAGAACTTGGTAGGTAAATAGTGAGAGATTGCGTCCGATTGACATGGAAAGCAAATATGTGCAACAACCAATACAAAGAACAAGGTTCCTAGTTTATAGAACTTACTGGTTACCCTTGTGTGTCCAAGTATAGGGGTGGTATTGATACAATACGAGACAATATTTGGCAGGGACAAAACTTCAAATTGAAAGAGATAGATGTGTCTGTATTGTCGCGATCGTCGATATTGATATCATCAATATCGATATTATCGGTATCATCAATATCGATATTATCGTTATCGTCAATATCGATATTATCGTTATCGTCAATATCGATATCGTTATCGTCAATATCGATATCGTTATCGTCAATATCGATATTATCGTTATCGTCAATATCGATATTATCGGTATCGTCAATATCGATATTATCGGTATCGTCAATATCGATATTATCGGTATCATTGATAGTTTCGATATTCAATATATCGACTCAATATTCAATCGATATCAAACTTCGTTGTCAAAAAATTGATATCACACAGCCATACTCTCTTGTCTATGAAATAAAAAATCCTTACACTTTTTTTTTTAATCAACATTAGAAATTATGCAGAAATTTCAGCATTAAATATGAAGTTCAGACTACCTGAATGGTACTGAAATTGCACTTTACTGAAACAAATTATTCTTATCCTACGTCTCTACAAGTAACAGCAGCTGGAATAATCCAATTTCCGAAAAGCTCTGAAATAGAAAAAAATGGCACACGTGATAGAAGAAAAAACACGAAGTCAGAGTAGGCCCATTATATACTACCAGCAACATATCATGGTTGGTTGACCATAGTGCAGCATTATGTAAAATTTTGGAATATAAAATTAAGATTCCACTGTACCACATTGTTCATAACATTAAATTTATTACAATCATTATTTCAGTAAACAACACTTAACTTTCAAAATAATTATATTTTCAAATAGTTCATTACAGTTAATACTGGTATACTCTTCTTCTAAGAGAATTCTCCTAGTCAAATTTCTTAATACAGTACTAGGCACCTTGAAACACTGACATTTAAATTTAAGTAAACAATCAAAATCAAACAATGCAAAAAAACTATACTTCAGTCTTTTTAAGCATGTAATAGGCAATGCATTTTGGTAATGTTATTATAAACAAGTAAAGATTATCACAGAAAACATTTTTTAACAGAACATTTGACAGTAAACACAGCTAACAAATACGATGAAATGCAACTTCAAGAACCCATTACCACAAGAAAGCCAAGTTATGACTACTATTACAAATGTGAAATGAATAGAGCAAGATGAAAATCACACACACTGGCATAATAGTAATTTTATTTCAAAGCTGTTGGGAAATCAGATAATTTCTTACAGCTTTGTCATGCTGCTAGATATCAATTTTCATCTTTTGCAAAATGTAATTCTACAATTGACAAGAAATTTGTCCAAAACAAAATAATATACAGAATATTCCAAAAGTATGGCAATTTTTTAAAAAATATATGTATATTCTTATTCTATTTGTTCAATACAGGAACTAAACATCTTTATTTCATATTTGAATTTAAGAGTATTATTATGATGGGCAGGATTGAAGTAAACATGAAATACTTTGCATACACACACACACAGCCTAATCAATTTCCAACATAATACTGCACTTCTTGTAACAACTTCCCCGGATTTATCTTTCTCGAATTTTCAAGTTTATTAAAAAATACTTTTGTAAACCTGAGGATCTGAGGAGCAAAGTTTTATGGTTTTGCAAAATAGCCAAATAACAGTTACACAGATGTTGTTGTTGGACAGAAAACCTTTTTAAACCCCTCCTTCCCAAAAGTTAAGCTCCAAGTTTGATTCTGCCCCCCACCCCTTACAGTTAGGTCCCTAGTTGTGCCCATGAGGATTTTTGTATTTCATTTTAACACTAACAGTGAGTTTAGACCAACACAGTGGAATTTTAGTGATGTGTGTGGAAGAAAAACATGCAAAGAAAAAGTATATTAGTGTGAAAAATACTACTTCAAGCAAAATATGCATTCAAAATCCAATGAGCAATAGTACTTTTACAGCAATATAGTTCTTCTTTACTCTTGTGGGAAACAGTATAATATGCACTTGAGGTAGTTACACACTTCATCATGTGGCTTCCAAAAATCTCGTGAATCATATATTGTCAATACACACAGAATAACTCAATTTACAAATAGTCAATTTAGGCAATACAATTCCATATCTATCAAAAATATATCCATCAATTAAAAATTGTAACGTACACAAATGCAACGAACTTCTACATATTTAAGTGTCTTAACAATATGAACAGGAAAATAGAACATACTTTAGCCTTTAAACAACAATGGTCGAAAAGCGAACTATTAGGCTTGTCAAGCCAAGATGAAACCTGGTTGGCTATGTCATGTGCTTTTTATTAATCTTAATAAATACTTTATTCAAATTCCTCTTCTCGTTTCCTTTTACTGGGTCCTGTACTTTCTGTAGCCCCCAGTAGACCTAAGGCAGTACCCAGCAAGTTTATGGGAGTCCTCCCGTCTGTAATTAAGGTTGACTGAAGACCCAGGGCCTGTAGAAGCTGCACCTACACAATCACAAATAAAAAAAAATTAGCACACAAATATTTTAAAATCACAAAGAGCCACACAACATGAACAAGGACGTTTAGCGCTAAGCTGACCGGGATACACAGTGTAGTCTTGATTTTATGTTTTTCAGAGGACCAGGCTGAAAAACTAATGCAGAAAAATATAAAATCAGTGTCAGTGTGCACAAGGAAGGGGGGTGTATTCCTTAAAAAAGTTAAATGCCAAAAAAAAAAATTGGCAAAATGAGGACTGACTGCTAAAGAAGTATATGTAACCACCTTTTGAAAATCCTGGGCACCACTGCTTGGGGTTTCACAGCATATTCAAAGAATTAGAATGATGCACACGTGAGCATTCAGAGAAGGCCAATGGGGGGGGGGGGGGGGTTCCCTGCTGGAAAATGAATATCAACTTTATATTACATATTTCACTCACAATTTTGTTTTAGCCACATGACTTTGCAGTAATTATTGTACAGGTCTGATAATTGTAAGTAAGGCTGGCAGAGTTCATTGCAGGAACATGATAATTTTAAACTGAAGCAATGCTTTTTGGGAAAAATAGCTTGCTGACCTCCCCTGGATAAAAATCTCCTGCTTCTCCACTGGGAGGAAGAAGTGAAATGTGTTTTAGTTTCAAATAAGCAGAAAAGCATTAATTTAACTGACTTTTCCGCATTTTTGAACATGTTTACGCAATTTCCTAATATTTCCATGAACTTTTCACTCCTAAGTTGATTGCACTAACTTTTCCAGGTCAGTGGTCAACGTACTGAAAATTCAGGTACGTCCGATGTATGTATTTTGCCCACTTTTTTTATGTAGCATGAAGTAATAACTGTTTCCTATACCCTCTAGTTACTAGAGTTTGCTTATTGGAACCACAGAGCAAGAGAAAAATTAGGCAATACCTAAAAACACAGAGAAAGATTTAGGCAGGATTAAAAGTTCAAACCACAACAAAATTTCTCTGGTAGCCCCAACATTCACAATTCTCGTAGTATGATATCAGATCTACAGTTCTTGTGGTTGAACTATCCCCTAGCATACGTTATATAGAAATTTCCATTCCATGGGGGGGGGGGAGAGAAAGCCATACCACTTTCGTGTATTACGGAGCACTTTTGTCTAGGAACATTAATGCCAAGGAAAGCTATAACTCTGCATTCAGAAGTACCTTTTTCAAGACAAACCACATTTCAAACTACATCCACTAAGGATACCGCGAACTGGAGGAAATATTTCCGGTTTACTGCACAGAAAAAGCAAACACTGCTCTTCATATTACCATCAAAGGACACCCCCTCCTTTTTACTTAGGGGTGGGCCTATACTACTTTGAACCAATATATACTAGGGGGTATCAAAAAGTTTTGCCTGTTGAGGTATAATTTGTTTAATAATGGAAAGATTGAAACAATGAACATACGTATAGTTTGCCTGTAGTGTCCTGTACTCAGAGTTATCCTTTTACACAGTTGCCATCATGTTCGATGCATTTGTGCCAGCGTTTTATCCAGCCCTCAAAACCAGTTTGGAAAATTCCACAGAACACTCCCTGCCCCACCGTTCAGAGCTGTTTTAACCTCCTGTAGGTCATCGAATCTCATGCCACGAAGCACAGACTTAGCTCAGACTTAAGTAGTTAAGCTCAAAGTGGGAGAAACCAAAAGTGTGGACATGACAAGGAGTGGCAGGCCATCGTTGACCGACGACAACCGCCAAAGGGATGATGAGCTCATTCGAGAGGATAGATGCATCACCATCCAGGAAATTTCTGATGCAGTGCACATGTCCTAGGGATCAGCACATGCAATGATTGAGAGTTTGGGATACCATAAAGTCTGAGCTAAGTCTGTGCTTCGTGGCATGAGATTCGAAGACCTACAGGAGGTTAAAACAGCTCTGAATGGTGGGGCAGGAGTGTTCTGTGGAATTTTTCCAAACTGATTTTGAGGGCTGGATAAAATGCTGGCACAAATGCATCGAACGTGATGGCAACTGTGTGGAAGGGTAACTCTGAGTAGAGGACAGTACAGGCAAACTGTATGCATGTTCATTATTTCAATCTTTTCATTATTGAATAAATTATACCTCAACAGGCAAAACTTTTTGATACCTCCTCGTATATACCATTTCCGATACTGTTATTGATTTCCTCTAAGACCGATACCGATGGTTGAAAACTGTAATAATTAAAAGCTGTTCACAACATTCAATAATATTGTTTGTTTGAATTGTTGTTTTAAGCCCACTTTATGCACAGATAGGCTAATCAGGACTGGACCTACAGTTTAGAATGGGATCCGAACCATAGTGTAATTTGATTACTATTAGTAAGTGTTGCACTCAATGCATCAATTTACCAAGAGTTTTGATCTGAAGAATTACATCAGAATATTAAAGTACTCTATAATCACACACTCCCAGTTCTTCACACAAAATTAGTGCAAAATAAAAAAGAAACTTTAAATTCTGAATAATTTCAATGATAATTATACTCTACAAAAGTGTCACATGGCTCTTCTTCATACCGGGAAACTATAGGCTGGTATCAGTGAATAAACTCAAACTGATATCAAAAGGGGCATGGCCAAAGGGGTGGGGGGGAGGTTCATAATCCTCCCCGTTGGGCCAGTATTCCTTAAAAAAGAAGGTCAAGTGTAGGGAAAGATGGCAAAATTAGGACAAACTACTTGAAAAGTGTACATGTAACCTCCCACTCTTTCGAAAATCCTGGGCATGCCACTGGTTTTGGACTATACAGATACAACAGAATAGTCCTACTTTTTCCTATCTTACCTTCTTGTACCATTTGAATATTCACTGACGAAGAACACTGTATTTGTGTTTGAAAGGTTAGTAGCTGAAGACTATTTGACCACTGTAAGTATAATAATTATTATCTTTTATTAGCATACTTGTCATGTACACTCAACAGGTAAGAACCAATAATACTGAAATTGCACTACACTATTCTTTTGCTATGATTGTATTTTACAATAAGTAATACTGGATATTTTCTGAAAAAAAAAAATCAATCTATGGCTGTTTTATTGCCAGACCACAGCAATAGCCAATGTTCTATTGGGGGGATGGGGGTCAAAAATACATGATAGAATGGAACTACACGTTAGATTTTCCCGTTTTAGGTGCTTCATTATCCTGGTCTCAATAAAACAGCACACTTGAAATTTTTCCTGGAGTATTAGTATTTTTGTTATTCCAGTGCGCTACTCTAACTTTTTTTAGTTAATCAGGATGAAGTGATTATTAGATGAAGATGAAGATGTCGAAGGATCATTCACAAGAACATCCACATCAGGACTCAAACCTGAGAACTTTGATGACAAGATCAAAAGTAGACTACTTATGTGGTCGGCCACCAAGAACTCCTTAAAGCTCACTTCTTCGCTAGAAACAAGACCATGCAATCAAGTTTAAATAAAAAAATTACCTTGTGGTCAAATCCGGCAGTAGCGACGGCTCTCAATGTATCAGGACCCATGGATTCCACCATCTGCTTGAACTTCTCAACTTCTAATGTAGCCATCTCCTTAGCCTTCTCCAACTCAAGACGATTCTGTTCCGACAAGAATGTAATTTCTGCTTCTCGTGCAAGTCGTAGCCTTTCAAGTTCAGATTCCTAGTGCAGAGAGAAAAACTTGATTGAAAACACTTTTTATTTCAATACAAATAAAATAAGCATAATGTTAGTGCAGCAACAAACCAGACAACAGGGGTGACCACAGGGTGAATTTTTTGGGGGGACAAAATTTTAGTTTAGCTACAAATTCTAAATATCTTCACACAAAAAGGAGGGGGGTATAGTTTAGTTTGATTGACTTGTTATTGATTTTTAGATATGTACAGTTTTTCTACCTACCTATGGGTGATCGCAGAGATAAGGTTGAAATGAAACCCCACCTCTTAGAATTGGCTTGGAAGGGGGCAGGGGGGCTTTCTGTTCACATTAATACAGTTATCATCATTCATGTAAAATGTTATTTCAATCAATGCCAAAATAATATACATGTAAATGTCTATATAGTAAACAATACCTAAAGTAAACATATATTGCTTAAATTTGTCTGCATTGTATTGTTCAGCAAATTTTTACTGACCAAAATAAGGGGGAAGATCACCAAGAACAAAAGATCACAAGGTGACACCAAGAGGCATTAGAAGTCTGGTTCAACGGGCAGTAGAAAATATCACAGAACCATTGCCAGGTCAAGAACAATGCAAGTAAAGGTTTTCCTAGTCCAGCACCAAAATCTGTGTCTGTGATTTTTGTCAAATCTTGGATAAAGCATCTCTAATAACTACTTCTGAGCCATTCCATGTGAAAGTGGACAAACAGGTTAATTTTATTTTTATTCAAATTATAACGTATTATGAATGAAAATTAAAGGGAAAACTATGCAGAATTTGAAATTATTAATACAAACATTAGTTTTATGGCTTTTAAATAACATATTGTCTCAAACTCATTACTTTTTATAGTAGAAGTGGGATATTATGTGTGATATTTCTACTTAATTTAGTTTCATTATCATAAGAAAACTAAATTAATTCTAATTTTGTTCTAATTGTCTCATTTATTGTTTGTATATCTTAAGCTCTGAAGTATCATATTTCAGTTCTGAAACAAATCTTAGTTTGAAGAATCTATTTAAGATAATTTTCATAGCCTTTGAATTGTTCCATAATCCTACAAAGTAAATAATGTGCATGTGTCACACCTGTCACAAAATTTGTCACACACGTCACAGGCAAAAAAATGTTTATAAAAAAGTATAAGTATGTAGTAAAAAAAAATTAGAAACTAAAAGCATGTAAATGTTGAGAACAGTTTGCTTTGTGAAAATTAAATGAAATTGTTTCAGTAAACACTTCTATTTGACAAGAGTTTTCTGAAACACTGAGGAAGGTCTTAAAGTTAAGTCTTGGAAGTGTCACACCCGTCACAATTACAAAAAAATATTTTCTGTAGCTGAAAATTGAGATGGGAGAAATAGTTTGAAATTAAATAACTTTCAAGGAAAATATAATTACATGAATTGATAGAGTTACATATTTGAAGGTGCTAAGAAAATAATTAAAGAACAAATGTAAATTTCTCTGAATGTTACAACCATCACAATGGAATTGTCCTTATTTTTACATGGAATTGACAGCGACTGTTCATCCTATTTCTCTACAATGAATGACAGTGGAAGACATTCTAAGATCTCTTCCAAATTGTAAGGAAAAGAATGAAACTCAACCCTTTCCGGATGACTGACGGGGCATAACTCGTCATAGAATTTTTGTCCAATAAGATGAGCAACAGGCTATAAAATTCCATTGTGAATAAATGATAGGCTACAATTACACCACATCTCTTGTGCATGTGTGTTGTAACCATCTCAACTGCTAGATGTCACATTTTCTTCATTGCTGAATTGTACTTGTACTTGTGTCAAATTAACTTGTAACAAATTAACCCTCAATTTGCAGCACGTTCTTTTAATTATGGCAATACTAATAAAAATGGGAGCTGCCTCTTTCATTTATGCTCTTGAGATAGCATTTCACAATTTATATCCGCATTGTGGAAATTTTTAGCTCTATTATACAGTTAGTCATGATTTTGATCCTAATGGAAGTGTTTACATTATTTTCATGAATTAATTTTGTATTACCTATTCAAAATATGTTTTCAGTAACTTTTATGCAACAGTATAATTTTTTTTACTTTCAAAAAATTGTTACAGAAAATTTAAAAACTGAGGGAAAAAATGTTAAATAATAACACACTTAACAACATATTATCTATGATTAAAAAAAACAAACAGAAAAAACAACCCTTTCTCCTGGGGAAAATTATATTCTAAGACATGTCCGGAAAAGGTTAATCAGTGTACTCTTGTGGAGGGTTTGATAGTTAACACTCACAGCTTCTATCCTTGATGCTTCAGCCTTCATTCTGGCTTGTTCTACAGCTGCCTCACCCTCAATGTGAGCTGCTTCTGCTCGGCTACGGGCCTCAGCTGCTGCCTGTCCACAAGACTCCACTGCAGCTGAACTAGCTTGCAATTTAAGTAGCTCCTGCCTTGCCTTTTCGGCTGCAGCAGCATCCTCTATCTTCTGCCTCTCGAGACGACCCCTCGCTTCTTGCTCAACTCTCTCTGCTTCATGTCTGAAAAAGAAAACTATTTAAACAATTGAACTGAAATATGAGCATCATTTCCGAAATAGTGATTACATGCTCATACATGCTCTGGTGTAAATATTTGAGAAGCAAAAATTGACCCCTTTATACAGGAATAAACTTAATATTCTGGTAAGAACATAAATGTGCAAGGGATATATTTATTTTGTGTAGTAAGTGCAGTTTTTAAATCAAATTTCTGGCAATTTTCTCACGCCGTCAGTGGAATCGTTTTTCCAGATATTATGTAGGGTCCACCCTAAGGCCTGTACTATGTCTTCAAGCGACATGCTCGTACAGGATCTTGTACCTTCCAAAACAAGTTATAGTTGCAAGAACTCATGTCCAGACTATAGGAAGGTGATTTAGCCCAACCCAACCACTCAAGCAGTTGCAACACTGAATTTGAAATATGGCACCTTGAGTTGTGGTGCGGCCAATCAGATGTCGGAAGGCTTGGTTGTTTCCAACTAATAGCTGGACAAAAGTGATTCTCCATACAGTTACTGTAATACTCACTGTTCACAGCAATTTGCTTTGGTACTGTGACATAGGATAACTACTTTGTAGTCATAGGCAACAAGCAGCATCATTCTAATGTTGCTGGGTGCTTGCCAGTCCTTTCGGAGTCTTGGCGCCAGAATGGCAAACTACTTAATCACTGTTTGATATTCAAGTGATCAGTCTTGCAGAGAAAGTACCAGTGTGAGGCAGATATATCAATATCATGGAAATGATATTGATATGGAAGCCATTTGGCAAGAAAAATTTAGCTTTCTTATTACTTCTATAAAAGGAAATTACATACATTTTTCTTTATGGCAATTAGAAATTAAACTTTGTTGTCTTCCTACATGTGGCTTATCTTCTCAATTTCAAATAAAATTCTAAATTCTGTAAAAAAGATCAAGATATTAACTCATTTCCACCACAGCAAAACATTCAGAAACAATAAAGAAAAATGTTAGAAAAATACTCATAAGTCCAGAGCCATCTATTGTTCACCATAGCAAACCATATCCCAACATAGTAGCAATTCTTTTAAACCTATTTTATTTCAAATTATTCAACAATAAGTTAAAATCAGACAATATTGTAAAAAAAAAACTATTCAAATTTGTTAATATAAAACTTTGTAGAAATTATGTCAACTTGTATTCGATTCTGGAAAGAAAAAATATCAATAAAGAATAAGGTAAAAAATTATCATCACCACTACTGAAATAAGATGGCTGAAGCCTGAAATCGAAAAATTGTTAAGTAGTTTCTTATTTCTTTATCCCAGGTTGCGTTTGTGTTTTACCAAAGCAATGTGACGTGTAATATTTGTGTATTACGCCTAGTGTGCTTGAAAAACGTCATACAGAAGTAACACCCTTTCCTTACCAGTGAATTATACAATGAACATTGTCAAGATGTTAACTGTAACCGAGTAATTGATAGAGTAATCTTTGTTTTGCAGATTGCCTAAGGTAAAATGATCAACATTGTTGGGTGATCACCTCGATCTTCGTGTCTAATGTCAGTCTATTTCTCTTTCTTTTGTTTTGCAGTGTGTTTTGTGTACCAGACCAAATCCTGACACATTGCTGATTTGCAAGACACAATTTGGGCCAAAATGTTTAAGAATATGTCGTTGAGTGTGGCTGGTAGGGTACATGACTGTCTCACAAGAGAAGGACAGCATTTTCCTAAAACAATTAGTGTTCTTATTAACATGTAAACAATGTACATATTATATAATTATGTTCATGTAATAATGTTGAACTGTAAGTTTTCTAATTGCACTTAAACAACTGTAATTTTGAAAAAAAGATTTAGTAGATTACAAGCAACTGTTAAAAGATGTTACTCCTGCCACACCCTACTATTTTGCTTCTCCCACACATTACACGTGTACTCAGGGAAAGCCATAACTTCAGCTAGAAAGCTATATCACATAACAATTCTTAAGGCTTATAATGGCCACTATTTCAATTTTGAAATTTTGACTTACTTTGCAGCAGCCTCTTGAGAGTTGGTTGTGATTTCAATCGCCAACTGCACAGACTTCTGGAGAGAATCTCTCGTCCTCTGATCCACGGGTTCCACACCTTGGATGTCAATACTGGTAACAGCCAGGTTGTTCTGGGGGAATTGAATCATCTTACGGATCTTTTTATTTTCATCTACTCCAAACACAGCAGTTCTTATTATGTCAGCAGATCTCTGGAATTCAACAAGACCAAAAACTGATTAAGCATTTCCAATATACAACGGATGGACTGGTGTGAAATTTGTACCAGTGCAATAAAAATTATACCCATAGTGTTTTTTGCATAGTTTGTACATCACTTTCATGCCTTATCAGATTAATCATGACAATGATGAATGGAACTGATGAAGGGACATTCAGTGGAATACTCACAACTTAAACCTTGAGTTGTCTGTGGCAATTTTGCGAGTTCACCACTCAAAATGTTCAGTCACCCAGGTGGTGCAAATAGAGTACACTTATGTTATTATAATTTTACTGAACGTGGCAATTAGTAATATAATTTCTCAATAAACCTCATTTACAGAACTGAATATTTTTTTGGTTTTCTAAAGAGAAAGTATCCACTGTATCTATCTTTAATTTACCATAAATATGTGCCTCATCTAATATGATCTGAACAATTCACCAAATTAGATATGGTTAACTGCAACTGAGTGAAGGTTGGTTTACTAGTAGCTTCTTATAGTGTGTATGTCTCAATATACGAATGACAATTAAAAATGTATCTTCAGTGTTGTATGATGTGCTATTCATGATTATAAATGATCAGTAATCTATTGGTATTGACCACTATAGACATATTGGTGCACTGGTAAAATTGACGATATGTTTGCCACTCCAATATTTCTATAAATATCTTATAATTAGTGCAAAATTTTTGCCATTTTTTTGTATGACTGTAAAGGTATGGTTCACATACCCAAGTTTTCTAAAGCAAATATCTACTTCCACATTTTCATTTCCTCATAAAAAAGGCATTGCAATATTCTTATTACATAATTAAAAGGGTGAATTATGCATTCAGGTTCTTGATACAACATTTCAAATTTGTACTGGTATCTTTTGGAAAGACAAAAATTCCATGTCAGTCCATTCCTAATCATATTAAAACAGTCTGCATTTAATTCTCCGAAAAAAACTTCTGCCACAATTTTCAGGCAGTAATGATATTTCTGCAATTTGCAAAATTAAGTTAAAAAAATATTACAACTCATTCAATACCAGCAGACTTTGGAAATAGAATCAGCCAATATCACTAAATAAATTCAAGACAACAATTTCCATTGCTGATATTAGTAGAGACATACACATTTAGTTTTTGACGGAAACACAACATTTCATTTGGAATAACATGCTGTTTTCACCAATTTAACACCGAAATGCCATTTCATATACCACTTTTGATTCCGAAATGTGCCCAGTTTTTATACCGAAATCTTCATCTTTTATTCACCCTAAATATGCAGCTCTAGATATCGGTAATCATCAAGCACTGACCTTATGGAAATCATCAAATTTCGCTCCAGCTACTGCTCCTCTGATGCGAGATGCAACGGCTTTGCAAAGATCTCCTACAAAATCAGGCACACTAAAAAGTTTAGTACCAACAGTTTGTGACCTATCTCCAATTTCAAAGTGCCTGAAACAAACAAGAAGAATATAATTTTAATGTTGCAGCATTTCAAAGCAAGTGTTTAGTAATAGTTTTGACATCTTGTTATTGAATTACAATTGACAACGTAAGTTGTGAGGTTTGGCAACTGAATTTATGCATTAGTCACCCAAGTCTATTTTCAAATCATTTTAAAACAATCAAAAAAAAAAAAAAAAGTAAAGTGTTCCCCTGTGCATAGCACCACGCCATGAAGGCGTATAGGGGGTGTGAGGGTAACGCCCCACACTTTCTTGATCCGGTCGTGAGTGGGGGTGATGTGATCAGCATCACGCCCCTGACCGCCTTTACCCCCCAGGGTTTCCCCCAGGTACCCATGTTATTCGACGCTGGGTAGGCGCCGGGGCCGCTTCCACCGTTAGAAAAGTTCCCGGATTTGAACCGGCCGGGGATCGAACCCGGGACCTTGAGCATGGTAGTCAGACGCATTACCGACTGAGCCACCGCGGCCACATTTTAAAACAATCAAAATTAACATAAAATACATGAGCCATGGTGTAACAGCCAGTTAGGGCCAGTATCTACCTACCAACTGTGGACCTCAATCGCACCAGAGGTGGGAGATCATCCAACAAGTTTCAGGGTGACATGTGGCGAACACGATGTCATTGTAGTAGGTTTTCTATTATCAGGTTACGCTACTCATTCCTAGATCACTAATTTCCTCAATATGGTGGGTGGCCACCTGTCCCATACACAGGCCGAAATCTCACTAGAAAAGTTGTTACGCTTTCCCCAGGAGACTCGAACAAGCGCATGTCCCGAAATCAGAACCCAAAGCATGCCGCTTTAGACCAGACAAACTGTCTAACACATCCAAATGAACATAGAAATTGCAAAATACCAACTTAATAAAGGGTCTCTCCCATGGTGCAGTGGTAGCATCGTCCCCTTGCGATCAAGTGGTCCCAATCACAGGAGGACCCAGCTTCGATACTCTGTGGAGGCACAAATTGATTCGGATCCCACTTTAAACTGTAGGTCCAGTCCCGATTAGCCTTACTGTGCACAAAGTGGATTTAAAACACCAAGTCAATGAATTAAAACCAAATTAATAACAGATTAGGATGTGTTTGGTATCCTAACAAATTTAAGTTTGGAAGAGACAAACAGTACAGGTAGTGAAACGTAAGAGACAAGCAGTAGAGGTAGTGAAATTTAATACATACCAATTGTAAGCAAGCTGAAGGGACAGCCTTGCGTGATCAGCCGTTTCAACAACTATGACATCAGTACAAAAATCTGGACCCAAGAGTAAGGCAAGAGTCCTGATGGAATTTGGCTTCTTAGGTCTTCCACCAGAGAGAGAAAGCTGCGTAAACTGCTCGTCCGGTTCCAGCATGACAAGATCAGGTCCAAAGACAACCCTGCAAGATATTAAATTTAGTTGATACATACATGCTCACAGACTAAATACAGAGGAATCACAATGTTCCTGCATTTGAGTTTTTTCATGTTCATGTTTGTCCCCTGCAAAATGTAAAAACAAGGTTTCATTGCACTTACAAGATATTACACAGATTAATTTGTCGCGTGAAAACCAGAGGGACATAACTCCAATTTATCACTTTAACTAGAGAGAGAAAATAATGTATTCTTAGGAATATGTGCAACTTAAAAAGTCAATAAACTGGAGACATGTCGTTCTGACTCCAAATAGAGTCCTTCAGAGAACTTAATTCGAGAATGATTTTTTTTTTGGGGGGGGGGCTTCAAGGCCACGAAGAACATATATTTGAGGCTATGTTGTTCTTTTAATCAAGTAAGAGTGCCGATTTGGCGATTTGCAGTAAATACAAAAACACTACTCTCCATCCAGAGTAAATTCAAAGTACAAACAAAAACATATGACTTGTGATTATGCTCACTGGTTAGTTTTCAACCAGCCCATCCAGACATACTAACCGTTCCGTATCGTACCCAAGGTATTGGGTAAGAAGTATAAAGTCTTAGCATAGCAGGAAGCAGAGAAAGGAATGCAGAATAAGCAATTAGGTAAACGTTAGGTGAGTGACTTGGGAGACGGATATGGAATGAGTGTTGGAATTATCAGGAGGTGTGATCAGTTGGCGAGAATACGAGAGTAAGGTCTGCAGATTGTGAGAGAAAAGCAAAGTGGAGAACGATTATTGGACGATGGTGTGTAATTGAATTGATGTCTGACAGGGAGGTCAGACAGTGACATTTGAGAGGACAAGTATAGGAATGATCTTCATCTATTTGTAAGGCAAGTAATATCCTTTTCTAAACCAATCCATATCGGTTCAGTCATGGAGAGTATAAAACATTTGAGAGGACAAGTATAGGAATGATCCTCATCTATTTGTAAGGCAAGTAATATCCTTTTCTAAACCAATCCATATCGGTTCAGTCATGGAGAGTATAAAACATTTGAGAGGACAAGTATAGGAATGATCCTCATCTATTTGTAAGGCAAGTAATATCCTTTTCTAAACCAATCCATATCGGTTCAGTCATGGAGAGTATAAAACCCATATCTAACCTAAGTTAATTTCTATTGCCACTCCTTTAAATGTAACCTCTTGCATATATCACATTTAGGCCAAGCGAGTGATAACCATCTGAGAGATGAATGAGAAATAACTACATCACCCAATTCAATCTAAAGGTTCTTGGTTCGATCCCAGATGCAGCATGGAAGTTGCGTTACGGTTCACAACTAGTGTTACAACAGCCAACACAATCAAAGGTCACGTGGTTTTCCTTGCATCAACTTTGTACGTGTTGTGGACAAAGAATGGGCACAAGGGGTGAATATATGAAGTGGAACAGAATGTGACTAGTCTCATTTCTCAACCAATGAAAAAGAAACTTTGAGAGTATCTTATTTCACTTCATAATTGTCCCAGATTTTATGCTAAATTTGTTTTGCAAAAAAAGTGGGGTACAACCATTATGTGAAGCTTCTTTTTTTAAATGTACTGCACAAAAAATCATTTATTACTAAACTGTCTTTGGTGCGAGATTAGGATGTACAGAATACACATGAAAACATGTTAAAAAATTGAACATAGTTTAAATCAACGCACATCATTTCTTCATGACAGTTTAGTGAACATTTTTCCAGTCTGAAAAAAAATAAAAGGTTAACACATAAGTTGTGACTGATTTGGGCATTATAGTGGAAATATCACACCTGAGGAAATTTATTACAGCGTACTGAAGTACGTATTTACAAAATTATATCTTATGTGTTCTAAGATTCACCACTAGTGTTGGGCAATATATTGTCCAGATGATACATCGCAATATTGAAAAAATATCATCCAGGTGATACCAACTAGATGATATATTGTCATATTTTGGCAATATACAGGGTGTCATTTTAATGGCGCCCACAGACCACATATTCCTATAGAGGACATCAAAACAAACAACTTTTCTCAGTAACATTTTTCTCGTTGGTATGTCGATTCAACGCTACAGCTGTTCAAAAAAGACCGTTTTGCCACCTGGATGCTGGCATCCCAACACAACATTTGATCGTATCTGTGACTTCATTTCCTGTGGCAAAACAGCGCACGGCAGTGTTGCAAGGAACACACAAATTTTGTGAAATTTGACAAACTACCAACCACATGATTAGGTGTAAAACGAATCGAGAAACACCTCCAGTAGACCAAACATCATAGCCTACCAGCGAGAAGATCAGCAGTAATCTCAGGAGAAAGGGGAAGTGAACCAACAATATGAGAAATGGTAAAAACGTACCTATTCAAAATTATGTATTAATATCGGATTTTGTCTCAGCCTACATGTCAAATATCAACAAGATTGGACTTACAGCTTACATGTGGCTGTTTACGCCCAGCTACATGTCAAATATTTGCAAATCTCGTTGCAAGGTTGATATCTACAAGTTTGTGTCTATGCCTTGTGGTACTTTTGTGCTGATAACGGAAGTATCCGAGGTTCACATTGTTACATTACAGTTAAAACATGTACAACCACAGTAACAATCTAATGATGAATCATAAGCGAATATACTGCACAATCTAATGATGAATCATAAGCGAATATACTGCACTGTTCACAGTTGAAAACTATTACTACATGTGTATCCGGGGCATAGATAAACACAGACGTCGGAGAACTTTTATTACTACTACAGTCAACTCTCGATTCTACGACCCCGGGTATAACGACCCTCTCGAAGTAACGACCCTTTTCCCGGGAACCGTGAAAAATTTAGAAAAAGAAAAGTTTGAAAAAAAAAGTTGAAAAATTGAAGGAAATCGGCCGAAAAATGCGTTGTTTTTTTCCCCACTCATTTCCTTCACGAGCGCTCTACCGCTCACAATTGGGTTTGAACTAAAAATCACCACCACACCATGCTTGAGTGATATCCAATAGCACTTGACCTCTGCCCTCCCCTCCCTCAAGCGCACCAATGTTACCCCGCACCCGACGGCCGCTACCCAACGTGCCAGGCTTGTTTTGCCACGCTTTCTCTTGGATACGCGAGAAGAGAAGATCGAATGTGCTTGGATGTTATTTTAAATCGACCTTTTGTTTGCTTGTCCTAAGAGCTGCTGAAAACTCGCGGGGGAGGGTGGGAGCAGCCCGAAATGACTGCTGGACTTGCAGTCTTTGCCAATGTGTATGGCAGGTCAAGCTCTTTCATCGATAAATACACCACCTTGAGAGATAAGATCGCAGGAATGTTCGAAAATACAGATGTGTGGCACCTGCAGGTTCCCGTGAGTGAGCAACTCTCGGCCTTGTAGCTGACAACTTCCGGTAACCGCTTTCATTCAAAATGTGTCCTTTGTTCCCTGCAACACTTCATAAAAAAGCGAAACTGTTAGAGATAATCAAAACCACATAGGTGAACTAAAGATCGTCACCCGCTTAATGCGTTGTCATCCAGGTTTCCACAAAAGTTAATTTCGATCTTACGTGCATCATAACTCCCGTTTCCCACTTCATATGTTTTCCTAATTGTGTCGATGTCATAATATCTGCTAAAAAAGTGTTCCGTTGGCTTACTGACTTCTCCCTCCTTTCCTGTCAGGAAACGTAGGGGGGGGGGGGTGCGATGCAGATTGTTTCAGCCACGATTTTCTTGCTGATGCGGGCTGATTACAGGCAAGGGTGGAAAAGGACCCATCCCTCTTCCTTTCCTTTGACGTCTAAAATGGGGCAACCAGTTCTGGATATATTCTTGAAAACGAACAAAAACCACAGAACAAGTAAAACAAAAAGGGACCCCCCCCTTTTCCCCAGCTCATTCTCCGCCACTGGTGTGCACGGCAATGTTGATAATTGCAGAATTCAGTTGTTTTTTTAAATTTATTTATTATATATTTTTTTTAATGCTGTTGTCTGCATAGGAAATATTGCCCGTATTATTGTCTGTTTTTCTTGTATGTACGCATTGCTTGCATGATAGAATTATTTTCCTGTAGTTTACGGTTATTACAAGCATAAGAAAACAGTTTTTTCTTTCTTTGTGACGTTTCAGGAGAACACACGCTCCTTTCATCAGACATTTATTTTCATTTTGACTAAAGATACAGTTATAACAATGGTTAGTAATTTTTAAACAAAAAGAATCTGTTATATAATGGATGTTGTCAATGTTACATTGTTGTAATATAGCAACTTAACTGTGAAAAAAGCAGTCTATTTTTTAAATTATGAATCCCAAATATCATCAGGTAATTCAAATTCATCATTGTTTTCACAAAGTCTCTTGATGTTTTCTGTTACATTAAATTTTAAAGATGGTGGCTTACTCCATTTGTGAAAAAGAAAACTCCACACTGGATCTATATTATCATTTTCATTATTTAATTTATTCCAGTGTTCTTCCGCAATGAACGAGGCTTCCCAGACATTCAACTCTGTGTTTCCCGTTAATCTTTTTAAAACCTGGGAAGCCTCGTTCATTGCGGAAGAACACTGGAATAAATTAAATAATGAAAATGGTAATATAGATCCAGTGTGGAGTTTTCTTTTTCACAAATGGAGTAAGCCACCATCTTTAAAATTTAATGTAACAGAAAACATCAAGAGACTTTGTGAAAACAATGATGAATTTGAATTACCTGATGATATTTGGGATTCATAATTTAAAAAATAGACTGCTTTTTTCACAGTTAAGTTGCTATATTACAACAATGTAACATTGACAACATCCATTATATAACAGATTCTTTTTGTTTAAAAATTACTAACCATTGTTATAACTGTATCTTTAGTCAAAATGAAAATAAATGTCTGATGAAAGGAGCGTGTGTTCTCCTGAAACGTCACAAAGAAAGAAAAAACTGTTTTCTTATGCTTGTAATAACCGTAAACTACAGGAAAATAATTATTGTCTGTTGCGTGGTAAAACGGTAAAACGTAAAGCAAGGGTCATTTCTTTCTTCTTTACACTGCTGTTAAAAGTTCCGTCTTCGACAGTTGCGTTATCTTTAAAATGCTGGGACTTTTCTCTTCCGCCACCTGTTGCTCGAACTTCCAGCCCGTCTCTTTGTTTTTACGATGCAGCTGGCGCCAGTGTTTTGTCTAGCTTCTGCTAATCTCTTGCTTGAAGATAACAGCGATGACTCATCCAGCGCCAAGAAACCGATAACGAAATTCGATCTCCAGAAAGCAAAACAAGAGTTAAAATAACTTCATGTTCTGCGCCTTCTGATAAGAACAACTGTAAATTTAATTTACCTTTCTTCAGAACCATTCATGTGGAGGAAAAAAAAGTGTGTTCAATGTAGGAATGGTCGCTGAGACTGATTAAAAAGACATTATTCAAGGGGAAAACGTTTGGAGGGGTGGGTGTTTAACATCGAGAATACTCCTAAATCCAACATTAAATCGTCGATTAACGTGAGAGTAAATAACGATCTACCATTTTGATATGTGAAAATGCGCAGTTTCATAAAGCATGTTTTCAGTTCATTTTATGCTGATGGGCTAATCGGGACTAAATATACAGTTTAAAGTGAAATTCAATTCCAAACCCGAATGATTATCAACTGCCACGTTGTTTAATGACCGGTCCTACAATACGCTTTGGGTGAAAATAGATCGCAAGTTGCGCATTTCCTTTTTCACGCTGGATTACAATGCAAGTCAAGGAAGGAGTTTGGACTGCTCCCTTGAATGGGGAAGGAGGGTGAATGAAGTTGGCTAAAGCAAAGAAAAGTGACTTTTTTTACGATGTATTTTACACAGCCGAACCAGAATGAAAATTACAGCCCTGCCTTTATTTTTTTTTGTCTGGTACCTAGAGAGGTTGTGTTGTTTCTCCCGAGAGATCTAATCTTACCAGTTAATCTTGTAACAGACAATGCTCCAGTAAACCCCTATAAAATCCAACATTCATTCTGCCCGATTATCTCCCGACTTTTGCTGGCACCAGTCCGACTGGTGTCAAGATTCTTCGAGTTTCGCTTGCAATAAGCTCGAGATTGTTTTCCTTTCCATAGGTCTCAGTGGAAACGGGTTTCTCATGAACTAGAATTGTAAGAATTTCCTGGAAAAGCAACGACTGTGCACAATTGAAACAAAGTAACATTATTTTAAATTCTCTTTTGTGAAAACTTTTTCATGTTCTATTTTCCTTCTCACAACACGCATCCTGTGCATAACAGGTTGTATAACTACCAGGATAAATGGTGTTACCATCTCCTAGGCATCTCTGTGTCAGTTTGAGCTCCCTTTAAGCTGAAAATTGGTGCAAATTCCAATAACGACCCCTTCGAAATAACGACCCTTTTCCCGGGAACTGTGAAAGGTCGTTGAATCGAGAGTTGACTGTACTTATATCCCTGTTTTTTCAACCATTTTTGTCACTTGCCTCATAATGTCCTGAATATACATTATATGATGTGTTGCTTACCTTTGGAATTTTGAGTTCTTTCATTTCTATTTTGTCATCTGTTCAGTGTGTCACAGACAACTAGTATCAGAAGGACGAAGTGGATAGACTAAATTGTAGATGCCAACTTGGTAACTAGATTTGCAAATATTTGACATGTAAGCTGAGACAAAATTCGATATGACCACTTCCGCTTGAATTCTATTTTCTTTCTACCATTTTTCGTATCAATTGTTTACTTCCTGTTAGGTTAAAGATCGTGTTTTCTAGTTTTCTTTTACGGTACATAATGTGGCTAATTGTAGCTATGTCATTTTTCACAGAATATGAGTGTTCCTGGCAACCCTGGAACGCATTGCTTCACGATGGGATATGACGTCACAAATGCAATCAAATGTTGTGTGTGGTTGCTAGCATTCAGGCGGCAAAACGGGCTTTTATGAACGACTGTAGCGCCAAAATGATTCACCAACGAGAAAAATGTTACTGAGAAATGTTGTTTGTTTTGATTTCCTCTATACGTTTCCGTGGTCCGTGGGCGCCATTTAAATGACACCCTGTATATCATGTCAGCAATATATCGTCATGATATTTTGGCAATATATATTCTGGAGATGATATATCGCCGATATCGCAATATGAAAAAAAAATATCGTATCGTATCATCCGTGACAATATTTTCTTGACTATATATCGCAATATCAAATTTTCGACATCATCCATCCCTATTTGCCACTATCATTTGTTTCATTATCTGATGTGTCATAATTATGCAATGAAATGTTACAAACAATTTTTGGACTGAAAAATCAGGGTGTGACTATTATGTGGTGAAGCATGGTATTACACTGGTCTTACCAATAACAAAATAAAAACACTGAAATAATACGACACTGCAGTACCTTGATCTTTTTGACTTGTAGTCATAAACTTGCACTGCAGCATTATGAGGCACCTGGAAGGTTATGACTTTAGTTTCATCCCAATCAGTTGCTCTCTTCGCCATCGCAGACGCTCCAAGTGTTGCATACAAAGCACGGTCAGCTAAAACGTCATAATCAGGCGACAAGAGCTTCTTGAGGGTTTCAGGCAGGTACTTGGGCCAAAGTTCTTCGTCTTGCGTGAGCATGTAGGTCTGTCCCACAACTGCTCTGACCTGAAAACAGAACATTTCAATGAGCTTCCCTCAGTGGCAGAGTGCTTAACATAACAGGCTTCAAAGCAAAGGGAAGGAATGTGGCATTTTGTAGTTTCTTAGTGAAACAAACCGACTCATATTTACTTCACAAGACTGACATATTCACATTATACACATTTTATGATGCTGACAACACACAGCATGAAGATCAAACATTTTAATGGTGATCAATTACTCTATTTTGAAATTAATATTTTTGGAACTTTCGTTACCTTATTTCCTTATTGTAAAATACATGTCACACAAAAACCTACATATAATTTCAATGTGCATAGTAATTTTATGAAAATGATGTCTATATGCAACTCACTGCTGTTATTGTTATTCAGCACTGTTACAGGTGGGACCCAGAGAAATTTAAGTTGCTAGTTACATGCCAATACATAAGAAATGAGTTTTGACATGGGCTGCTTTAAAACACATATATAATAGTTGTAAATTACTTACCTTTCCAGTTTTAGTATTTCGAACATAAATTCCTTCATTCTCATGCAACGGAACAGCATTAGTCTGCTTTACAATGTCTACCTCAACTGGAGGTACGTATTCCACTGGGCCTACAATCATCCACTTGTCTCCAGGACTGCGATTAATATTCTGAAAAAAAAAAATATATATATTTTTCACTTGACTTTAACCAACAGGATTTGATATTAACCCTTAAATGCGTGAACTATTTTTTGTCATTTATTTCTTATATTGAGTCTAATATGAATTGTTACATACTAGTAAGGAATCTGAATCGTTTATAGAACATTTTCATTCTCCCTCTTTCAATTATGTCCCGTTACCATATGGTAACTCATACAAATTGATCATCATTTGAAAACTTGAAACTTTTTTAATTAATCTTAAAATTATGAAAAACTCAATATGCTGACCAAGGCAGAAATTTATTTTATTATAAAACATAAATAAACTAAATGTAACGTTTCAACCTTCTAGCAATGTCTTCTTCAGACTCTGCACCAAGTAGAAATGTCACAAGGTACAAAACAGGACGATATATATACACAAAAATTACTCCCCTCCAGACTATTAGAAAGTAGTTCTGGAACATTCTAGCAGGTGGCTTTCCCTTGTCAACTGTAAGAGAAAGAGGAGAGAAGAATGAAGGAAAAGAGCGTGAGATAAAAAGTCCAACCACATTCCAGATGAAAATAAAAAAATGTTTAGCTAAACTGCCTTTTAGGTGAAAGTACAGTTGACAAGGGAAAGCCACCTGCTAGAATGTTCCAGAACTACTTTCTAGTAGTCTGGAAGGGAGTAATTTTTGTGTATATATATCGTCCTGTTTTGTACCTTGTGACATTTGTACTTGGTGCAGAGTATGAAGAAGACCTTGCTAGAAGGTTGAAACGTTGTTTAATTTATTTATGTTTTATAATAAAATAAATTTCTGCCTTGGTCAGCATATTGAGTTTTTCATATCATGGAAACAAGGCTAAAAGCATATTCACCTATTGTTTATCACTCCTGAATATGCGCTTGTCATGGAAATGTATGAAGTGTGAAATGGAAAGTCCATCACCATATTTGACATATCCAATTTTAATTCAATTCAACGGTATATATTTAAAATAGTTAATCTTGTTAAGAGTTAAGGTGCGGAGTTTACATGTGCCATTTCACATACTCAGACTCGAAATACATCTACAAACACAAGTCACAAATGTTATGGGATATAATCTATGAAAAATCGTTAATTGTATAAGAATTTCAAACTCAAATTTACCAAATCAACTTCAAGATATCTTACCTTGCAATAATCTTCAGTTTGTCAGATTGTTCTGCAAAGAACACCAAGAAAGTAAACTGATTGAGAGAATTTTGTTTTATTTTCAACGAAGCTTTCTTTCCCTTCCTCAATATAAAAAAGCTACACTGTAATTCCCTGATAAAGTATTTTATAATTGATACATCTGAGGGAATTGGCCCCCTTCCGAATATTCTGTATGTAAGTACTTCATTGTTTGAATTCTAATAATGAAAACTACAGTGTGAAATATACTTTAATAATCACTTGAAATATCAAAACTCAATGCATCAATTCCACTACCTTTCCTCCAAAGATATCCACAAATGCCTCGTTCGCATGCAGAGTCAGGCCTTCGTTCTCGCTCAGCACAAACACGTCTTGGATGCCGTTCACAAGTTCTTCCCCTGGCTGAAGGAAGAAAGATTTCTCACCCTGAAATAAATGTAGTACTTCATTAGTTCGATGGGAAGGGTTTAGTGTGTTCATATTTTGAAATTACAAACACGTCAGCACGCTACGCCATCATAAACATGAGGAGGAGCACATTAATAAAGGCAAAACCACACCCAAAATATTCGATGGATCTCTTGCAATGAAGTTATGGTGATCCAAATAATGATACCGGATGTATCAAATTTCACCATTCCCTTTCAATAAGTATGGGTTTGAAAAACTGACAACAGGGGTCAAAAATTATTTACTTCTTTATCTACGTTTTTATGGAATCCTTCCTAGTTGACAGGTGGATTGTGGGTGAAAGTTGTTTCTATAAGCTTTCTTTTTGTCTCTCGATGAAGAGTTTACCAACCTGGGTTATTTGATATTGAATAAGAGCTATAGTCGTTTACATTCCTCAGGGAATAAAATAAGCCCAGTCTGTATGCCACTAAATTATTTTTAATCAGATGTTTTTTCAGTAAAAATATATGATTGGAAATCAGAATGAAGCTTAGGTAACCAAGCACGTATATCGTTTTGAAAGTGCAACAATTCCTGTCATAACAATCATGAAAGGCGGTCTTGAGGATGGAACACGTACATTCTCGTGCAATTTGCGTATGGGTAAAATGCAAATGACCCTCCTCTTTTCCTGAGATCTCTAAAAGTGAGCAATCACTCCTGGTTGTTTAAAACCAACAATAAACCTTGAATGAGTATAGCTTCCAAAAGCCACCCACCACCCTGCAGGAAAACTCATTCATCCGCCACGAGTGCACATGACTAAGCAATAATTGAGGTATTTTTATCAATGCAGCTGTCTGCACAGGAAATATGCACGGTAATGACATCATGGGAAAAATTAATAAAACAATATATTTTTATGCATATTGTAGCCCACCTTCTCTTGTCTTCAACAACTGTGTTATCTTCAAAATGGAAAGGAACTTCTTTTTTTTTCTGTCCAATTTGAATTTGAATTTAAAATTTTGGGTGTGTCAGCACTTAGGCTATTTTGCACCAGTCACTTTATATGGGGTCCAGCCCCTTACCAGAACTAAAATAACATAACTGTAATGTCATTGATTGATTGATTTAGTTTACTTCGCGTTTTGTGCCTCTTGGCTAATTTGCGAAGATGGGGATGAGTGATGAAATTGATGAATGGACATTCACAAACAACCAAGCCCGAGCGGGATTTGAACCCGGGACCCTTGGCGTCGCAGCACGATGTGCTAACCACTCGGCCACAGGGTCCGGCAACTGTAATGTCATGTCGTAAATATTCTGACCCCTTAAAAGCTGAGGCTATTAAGAGGTACTCAGCACTCAAGGACAACACACAAAATTATACTGGCCATGAGGCCAGTCGCCAGAGCCTCGTTCGTCTGCAAAATGTAGTCCAGGGTGTATTATGTGGAAGGGAGATTGACAATTGGGTGTACTACATGGAGGGTCACCCTTTACACCCCATTCCTTTTCTGTCACCTGTTAATCTAACTCTACCTTCCTTCCTGTCTGGAAGCCACTACTTGCACCAGTGTTT
This sequence comes from Lepisma saccharinum, assembly GCF_977018435.1. Classification (NCBI taxonomy): domain Eukaryota; kingdom Metazoa; phylum Arthropoda; class Insecta; order Zygentoma; family Lepismatidae; genus Lepisma; species Lepisma saccharinum. Next base: position 13,776,341 of record NC_139246.1, read on the forward strand.
TTCCTAGTGGCTACAAAGCTGCCCTGTGCTTCTAACAGCAATGACTTATCCAAAGTAAATTAGAAAAACTGCATTGTCCTGAATCTGCAGTCTTGCAAGGCTCTTTTGCTTTGACAATTACAAAATATAAGCACCAGATGTAAAACTGGCTGTTAGAAGGCAAGCAGACTTTCTATTCTGCAGCCTTTTGATAAAACAAAACCTTAACACTTCCTTAAATCAAAGACTGAATTGTAGACTAATGTAAGAGTAAGCAACCATGCTCCTTTCCTGCTTTGGCATCTAAAAATGTTTTACATGTCAAATGCACATGTGATAAAGTTTGTTCACTTTATTCTGATGGGCTAATTGAGCCTCAATTTACAGGCTAAAATGGGTTCCAAACAGGCACGTATCTAGAAATGCATTTCGGGAGGGGGGGTTTGTCCGACCAAGTTTCTCAATAATAATAAAATTATAATAATTATATTAAATTAAATTAAAATAATATTAATTAAATACGAACATTAATTTGTATTATTATTACATGAACAGGTAAAAAGATGGTAAAAGAAATTATATATATAACAGCATGTGTTTATTATCTAGCCTATGTGTAGTTAAGATCGCCAAAATTTGTATAAAAACAATAGACCTGGCAAGGAAATTAATGTCAAATAGATAAAGAATTGAATATTTATTGAATAACAAAGAAAAGAGTTAGATCCAAAATAGGCAAAAATAATGTACGGTGATCACTTTTAATTGCCTATTACAACTAACCAAAACTAAAGTTGCTGATGAATATTTTACACGTATAATCATAAGTAGTAGTGTGCATAAATCTTTGGAACTGTCCATCAAAGCTGTATGAGGAAAAATCCTTGCCTTCCAATAAGTTTGGTAGAAATAAATAACCATCGATCAAATGATAATTATATTTTGATTATTTAATTTTAGTACTTGGCAAGTCTTTTGGGGAGAGGGGTCATCTTGGTTCCAAACCATTCTACATTTCCCTTAGTGTGATTTTAATACAGGACACTTTCTGAGTACAGTATACAGGTCCTTCACACATACACATATTTTGCATTATTTATAATTTACAAGCACCCAAAACACAAGATCGGAGTTGTATTAGTGCGTACAGTCACAAACACTTCTGGGTTTTAGTGATTCCATTGGTTGTCAATGGAATTGATACAACCCAGAAGTGTACATTACTGTGCCAACTAGAGATGCAATTAGTCTTTTTCTGATTGAGTGACAGCCAACCAGACACAGCCAACCATCCAACTTACATATCTGGGGTGCAGTTATGCATTAATTCCAGCATACTAACAATGCATCAGTTAGTGTTATGGTAAATATGAAAACTGTAATTAGTCTAGAGGGGTAGAAATTGTGAAATGCTAGTACTAAGTACAAAGTAACAAATAGTTGCACCCTTCTACAAAACATATGCAGGAACTTCCAATAAAACAAGGGAAGATAACAGGTTTGTGGTTTTTACAAAACATATTTCGCTAGAAACAATTTTACACTGCTGGAAATTCCTACTGTTTAGAATAGACTGACACTACTGTTATCAAGTTTACTCTACTGAGTTTCTCGAACATCTACTGAAACTCAACGGTTTCCTACTGAACATCTTCAGTAGACCTAATGTACAGTCACAGACATTTCTGGGTTGTACGGATACAATTTACCTCCAATAGAATCATTACAACACAGAAGTGTCCGTGACTGTACATGTACAACAAGTGAAATATTCTATTCAGTATTACATGTTATATTGTATGTAATGTGTCTACCTCAACATGTTGGCTGTAAATATAACTTTTCATTCCTCCTGATGAACGATTTGTTTTTTTATATCTATTTGAAAATCACTGTGAACCGTACACAGAATTTTCAGCGTGGTGTGATTGACCAGACAACTTACAGTATTAAATATTGCCACATACCTTAATCAACAATTTCTTTCCCAGTTGTGGCTTGCCATCTTCTCCCACTGGGTTGCACACAACACAGTACTGCCTGTTCGTGAGTGTCGTGATAGGCACAATCTGCACAACATTTTCATATACATCTGGAATGTAGGTCTCGACATCACTGAACTTAACCAGCCATTCCTCGCCGTTCTTTCTGTGGACTCCAAACTGGTCTGTAAAGGTACCTGTGGCTTGGATGTGGATGGCGGTCTAAAAAACGAACACATAGAATGCATTATATGTGAAAGCAATTTGTTTACATTACTAATATGACACAGAAATTTGTTAAAGCAACGAGCTGAATGCAACAAACATACTATACATAATTTTAACTAATACTATGGGGTAGACAAAACTACACAATTTGAAATGTGACCTTAATCATCTAATATATTAATTAGTACTAGGGATGGGACAGATTAATCGGTACTCTATAGGTATTGGCCGATATAAGTATATCCATGTATAAGTAAAATTACAGGTTATTTTACTGATCCGATATACGAGGGCAAATCAAAAAGTATTTGCCTCTATTTTTTTTTTACAATCGAAACATTAGTGTGATTGAAAACTGAGATATACATTCAATGCAATAGGTTTTTCTTGGAACGACCCAGTGTCAAATTTTGGATCCTCCACGGCACGTCACTGATGTCAGTTTTCAAAAATTGCTGTAGTACTCAACTCGTCCACGTCGTATGAGCAGCGAAGTGTTATTCGCTTTTTTAGGAGCAAGGGACGAACGCACATCGAGATCCATAGGGAAATGCAGCCAACGTATGGGGACAAGTGTCTCCCTTTGAGAAGTGTGTGGTGGTGGTGTTGAGAGTTCGAAAATGGCCGAGAAGACCTTCATGACAATGAGCGGTCGGGGCATGCTTGCTCAAACTGAAAACATTGCTCATGGTCTTCTGGGATCACCAAGGACCACTCCTGTTGGATTTCATGCCACGAGATGACACCAACGCTGACAGCTATTGTGGCACACACTCACATCTGCGAGCTGCCATCAGGAAAAAGCGCCAAGGGATTCTCGATGTGGACAATGTGGTTATCCTCCACAATAATGCCAGGCCTCATATAGTAAACAGACTTCAGTCATTCGAATGGGAGATTCTGGAGCATGCAGCATATAGTTCAGACCTCACCTGGAATTTTACATCGGATCAGTAGAATATCTGTATCTGTGAATTTTATATTGGTACTTTATCAGTACTGGCCAAAATTTCATATCGGCCCATCCTTAATCAATACAGGATTGGATTTCAGTAAAAATTCCTGAAGAACTCTACATGCATGAGTATAACTATGCAATACATTTTAATGGAATCTTCCTTAAGAGAACTCAATATATTATAAAATAGAACAATTTGAAAATTGAGGCAACAAGTCAAAGTTTTGGGTGGCATGGCAACCTGGTGCCCTGTATTTGTCTACCCTTGTGAATACTGATAAAATATCAATATAAAATTTTAACTACATAGCATAAACATTTTTGCTAGAAAAACTTTCTTCATTTAAGTATCGGTATCAGCAACTATCAGTTCCAACACATTAAGGCATCAGGCCATTAATCAACAAATGTGATAATTATCTGAATATTAGTGACAATGGTTCTACATTAACAAACAATATTTAATTGGGCATTATCCATTATCTAGTAAACCTTTATCTAATGCGGGGTCTTCTCTCATCTTCAGGAAAAAAATTATTTTTGCCATTAGTGGAGAGCATGGGGTACTTGGTTAGTACACCAGATTTGTAATCAACTCTGATACACTTACTATTTATTTTTTCGTGAAAGTTCTTTTCAGCGATCGATTTCGCGGAAAAATGAATAGTAAGTGTATCAGAGTTAATTACCTATCTCCGCGTAACCGCCAAACTGATATCTTTAGATGCAACCAGATTTGTAGTACAATCATCGGTCTATCATAGGTTCAATTCCCACCAGCGGCAAAAGAAATTTGTTCATCTGAAGATGAGGAAGAGGTCTCTCCTGAAACAGTGTAAGAATAGGTAACGTCCAAAGCACTAGACAATGAATAATTACCAATTAGCATTGCATGTTGTAATATACAGTTACCTAGAAATAACACACCTTTTCTGAAAGGACATGGGCCTTCACAACTTCTACAACTTCCTCATTGGCACCAGGAAGGTATGCACCAACTTTCCGCACCAACCACTCCTCACCAGCCACCCTCGCCTTGCCATCCCGGTCAGTTGTTGCTTGCTGTGCCTGGAGCTTCAGTGCTTGATTAAGACGAAGTATATATGCTTTCACCTGGCTAAGGACCTGAACTTCTATTTTTGGAATGTATGTTCCTAAGGAAGATAAAATTCCATTCTTAGTACAATGATTTTGGTTTCTTTGTAGCTGGTCAGCGGTGATTGATTCATGTTGAAATGAAATACTTTTATCTCTCTTCAAAGAGGCATATCCAACCCTGGTTTGGGCAGTCAGCATACGACCAGATAATAGTACTGGAAGAACCCACGACCACTCGGGGTGTAAGAGTCACTGAAGGAGATTTAGACGTCAAGTTGATCACTATAAGTGTCAACCCCAAACTTCTCTGACATGGTGCAGCTGGGGCCACCGCCAATTTACACCCAAAACAGGTCTTACCCAGACCACTAGACAAGGTGGAATTGAATTCTACTTTTAAGTCCACTTTATCTAATCGGGACTGGTCCTACAGTTTAAAGTGGGATCCGAACCACTATGTGCCACCATATACAAGGTGGAGCACAGCCACTGATGATTAATCCTACCAGGCACTTTATTTAGACCTTACTTTACACTATATTATATTCCTGTAGTTTACGGTTATTACAAGCATAAGAAAACAGTTTTTCGTTGTGACGTTTCAGGAGAACACACGCTCTCTTCATCATTTATTTTCATTTTGAAAACCACAGGAATATATAATATAAGTTGTTCATGTTCAAAGGATTATGTAGGACAAACAGCAAGGAAAATTGCAATAAGATGGCATGAACACGATTTGGACATTATAAATCTAAACCCAAGAACAGGTTTGTCAGCTCACATCATCGAAGAGAAGGGTTTTAAAAATATTGACGGGAAACAGAGTTGAATGTCTGGGAAGCTTCGTTCATTGCAGAAGAACACTGGAATAAATCAACTAATGAAAATGGTAACATAGATCCAGTATGGAGTTTACTTTTTCACAAATGGAGTAAGCCACCATCTTTAAAATTTAATGTAACAGAAAACATCAAGAGACTTTGTGAAAACAATGACGACTTTGAATTACCTGATGATATTTGGGATTTTTTTTAAAATAAAAATAACAGACTGCTTCTTTTCACAGTTAAGTTGCAACATTATATAATGGATTTTTGTTTAAAAAATTGCTAACCATTGTTATAACTGTATCTTTAGTCAAAATGAAAAGAAATATGTTCTCCTGAAACGTCACAACAAAAAACTGTTTTCTTATGCTTGTAATAACCGTAAACTAAAGGAAAATAATTCTACAATGAAAGCAATGCGTACATACAAGAAAAACTATTATTTACACTATATGCTAGGGATGAGAGAGATTATTCAGTAGTCTATTGACATCGACCGATACAATACCGATTCTGCTGTTTAGTTATAATTTTTATGGATATAAACACATATAATCCCCATGTCATACTTTAAGAAAAAGTAAATATCCAGCTTCTTTTGCATTGTAGTCATCTGGTACCCTGCATTTATTAAGGAAGCTAATGAACCACTCAGGTTCTCCAAGGACCATTTGGAATTTTTTATTGGATCAGCAGGATATTGGATATCGATATAATTTATATCAGTACTGGCCAAAATTTCATATCGATCCATCCCTACTACAGTAAAACCTCGTTAATCAGGACCCCGATAACCTGCACTTCGTTTAATCCGGACTGGCGAAAGCAGAATGCAAGGTTTTAAATGTGGCTAGAAGTCAACTATCGCATTCGTCATATTGCTTCCCAAAGAAAAGGCAGTCAACCACTCATGAAATTCTGTTTCCTGCAGACTTTCGGGAAGAAGACTGACACAGGCATATTCTCGTAAAACTCTGGTCACTAATACGTGGCCGTACAAACATATGTCCTTTAAATACACCATAATAAACGTGTTTTGTTGCTATAAACAAAGTTTTCTACTGTTCTTTTAGGTTATTTCAGTTAATCCTGAGTTTCGTTAAACCAGTCAACTTACCCCCTCCCCCCCCATTAGTCTGGATTAACGAGGTTTTACTATAAATACATATTGGTGGCTTTGGGGACTACCGACAAATGGTAAGTTAGAGACAAAGACGGAACCAGTCTCTGAAGCGTAGGTAAGAATATGAACTAACACAGTGGTTAAAATCCAACATTTCAACATGAATGATTTTAATCTCCATGGGCACATACAATAACATAAAGAAAATTTAACAGCACTCGCACTATTATTATTATTTTTACTTTTTTTATAACTTATTCCGATATTTTGTGATGAACCTTCACGGCACTTCACCTTTGCTTCTAATACAGTGTACAAGAGGACTCATCAAAGCTACTTTTAAGCCTTCTCAATTATAATTAAACACAAACTTCGTTTCACTTCACCGTCTTCTTGACTCATATAGGCCAGTCTATACACTCAATCTGGGGAATTAGAATTTTGACATCACCAGTAGTGGTGACAAGCCAAAATTAGTTTAAATGGGTTTTCCTTCCAAATAATGTTTTCCGTGACACAATACATATTTAAAGAATAAACATTGAATTCACTCACCCTACCAAAAAATCAAAACATTGAACATCAATATGATGGGGAGAAGGGTTGGTTGTCATGATACAAAACTTACACACCTTCACAGTGTGTAAAAGTCTTCTAGAGAAGTAAATGCTAGTGACAAACTTGAATATTATTGCTGCATACATTTCGTTATGTGAGAACCAGACAGATAACTCCAACTTATCCAAATTACAAGAGAGGAAATAATGTATTCTAAAGTTAAGTATATCTGCCAGCAAATTGGAAATACTGCTGTTCATCTCGCTCCAAATAAAGCTTTTCAGAAGAGATACATTGAACGAAACTATAATCCGACTTTTTGGAGTTATGTTCCTCTGGTTCTCATACATTGATTTATACATACATACAAGCCCTAAACAAGCTTGGCTTGTGCTCTGAAAGTTTGTCTAGGCTGTGCAGCGACACCCTACCGACACAAATCTAGATTATATTGAGCAATTTTTACAATTTCAGATATGGGCTTGTGAAGCTGTACAACTTCACTAGATGCAGTACAAAACCAGTACTTGATTCACAGATGATAAAATTGGCAAAATCTGTACTTTTGACATTTACATTAATACTGTTAAAAACTACTCCTAGGTTAGTACCACACTTATTGCTTCCAGCAAACAAGTTTCATACCTGGACCCTCAAACAGCCACTCGTCTCCAGCTACTCTCTTCACTTCGCCATCTTGAAAGTCACGGTCAGCCTTTAGCCTAAGAGCACAGTTCACTGGAACAACAGTCAATTGGGTCACCTGCAAAAAAATTATAGTTTGTATTGTCGATGAAAGAAACAACAGAACATCTGATGCAATGACTGGGAGTAACAATACACACACTTTTGCCAAATGATTGTTACAAAATAGTCTTTGTGTAATCAAACTGATGAGAGAAAAATATTCATATAATGTGCATTAAATCGGGGTTTTGAAAGAATTTTCAAGCTGTTTCAATGCTAAGGCTCTGTAAGAGTTAAGAATATTCATTCTATAAGCTACCAGTACACAAGCTTTGACAATGAAGGGTGAATTCTGCGAGTCCAGATATCTGAAACTTTAGTAGTTTTGCATTTCTTCAAAACTACAAAAATATCATGGGAAGTTTTGAAGAAATGATACACTTCGAGGTGGTACACTTACTCACCACTAGTCAGCTAAAGGTTGGTAGAAACCTTTCTGTACTATTTCCAGTATTCTATAAAGGAATGAATTAAACATTTTTGTGTATATATTTAACACATTGGAGTCTCACGACATGCGTAGCCCGCAGTGCACTTAAAGTCAATGTGGACGAATGACTGGCATAGCCCGTCCTGCGGTATGCAATCGCTTTGCCGATTGAAGGACGGGATATGCTCGTACTTCGTCTCATGCGCGTGTTCATTCAAGCCGATCTGTTGAAATTTCGACCGCTAGGTGACTCATCAGCTATATTTATCTCGCACCTGGGACTGTTTGTTGTCGGGTTGATGTACTGTACATTGTTTAGAATGGGGTCGTTAGATCCAGACTGCATAAAGGATTCCGCCTCAGAGTTTGAAGTTAGCGACGATTTTGATGATGCAGATGAATTTGAAGATTTGGAAGGTAGGTTACATTCGTAATAATTATTGTCGACAATATAAACAGTGTTGCAAACTCTAGTATTTTATGAATGAAGTGAGAAGAGGTAATTTTTTTGGATCTATTCATCTTGCCTCTTGCTTGATTCTCCTACATGCACTGATGTATGTTTAGTGTTTCCATTTATTATTTTGTATAGTGTATGTCAAATGAAAATTTATTTTATTTATTTAGTTTATTTATTTATTTGTTTAATTTTTACAGATGACGCAGAACCAACTGATACATCGTCTGGTCCTCACCTGCAGCCACTTTTTCATAAAAAAGATAATTACTTGTAATTTGTATTGTTTTTTTTTTATGTGCACATAAGAAGTATTCTTATGCAAGATTCAAAAGATGTATTGATAGTTTATGTAGTTAATTATTAAAATTTCCAGGTTACGAACTTAAAATATCTCTATATTAACATTTGTTACAATGTTGTACTTTTTTTTTTCACGAACAAACATTGCTGAAAAAAATATTAAAAAATGTCTGATAATGAAAAGAAAATTTAACAAATTTTTGTTCATTGAAAAAAGGAAGTTTTGTAGATTTAAGAAATATGTGGCAAATAAAAACAAATTAAAAATATTTTTTCTATGATTTTTTAAAAAAATACCCAAAAACTGCAGACCAGAGGTAAAAATGCTGTATTATGAGGCCAGACCCGAATGTGTTAATGAAGACGGTTGTTCATTACTGAAAACATTGAGCACGTCTGCCAAAAATATACCATCATAATGTACACTATACTCTGTCCCACCTATCCCTATCTCTGGAGCAAGTCCAAGCATAGCAGCAGAGAAGGTGGGGGGGGAGAGAAATCGATTGGGCAGTGAAGCAGTACACGCTGCTGCGAAGGCTTGTAACCATAGTTGCTTTCCCCCTCTATGTGATCCCATCCCCCTCACATGTTCATTAGTGGTGTCATCTCGCGTCACTACTTGCGCACACACTTGTTTTTATTACCTTGCTTCAGAGATGCCTGGGACAGAGTATATAAAATCTGTTATTGCAAATAGGGAATTAATGTGGGACAATTGTCAATACCATTAGTTATAAATATTCTATGAGATTTTGAGAAACAGTCTTTCATTTATGTTAGCAAGGAATAAATGTAAAAAAAATTGAAAGCTTTCCATGTGTCAAAATCACATTCCTATGATTTTGACAACAGAAGAATACAACAGCATATTGACTTAAATATGAACGATCTGCCCTCTTTTATTAAATTTTGTAAAAATTAGCTTAAATACCAAACTTTTGCTAATTCTATTAGTGGACCACATATGCCAATTTTGGCCGATACATTGTTGAATTCTTACAATGGAATATGGTCACATGCATTGCACACATACCGCTTTGTAAATAATCTCTCCTGGATACAAAGGAAATGCCTCTTGTTCAAGTCTCACTTCAAGTTCCCCATGGTTTACTTTTGCCTGCCCAGAAACATCAAAGACCACATTCTTGTCTGCATCACGGATCACGGGATTCTTAACAATGCAGTAGTTTCTGGGTGGAACCACCACCATTTCCAGTGGACCCAAAATGACTCTAAAAGAAAATTAAATATAAAACAATGAAATATTTGTATTAAGAAATGCATACTAACTTTACCAATACATGAAACAAATCAGAATAATAATACAGGGTGGCCCAAAAAAAGGTAACCAAAAAAATTTTGTTACCTTTTTTGGGGACTGCATAGCTTTCCTGATGGCGCAGTGGTAATATCATCACCTTGTAATCAAGGATCCCAGGTGAAGGCACACAGTGGCTTGGATTCCACCTTAAACTGTAAGTCAAGTAGCAATTAGCCTGAGTGTGCATAAAGTGGACTTAAGCAAAAGCTCAAATAATATATATGTACAGTGCGATCCATGAGTATTACCATGCAAATTGTCCATCAACAAGTTTACTCGCTTTATTATATGCAATGAGAGCTTCAAGAATTTGAACAAAATGCCAAATAGGCTGCTGGCAACCTCTGAATCAGCGTAAGCAAAAATTCATTCTTAAAAACTAACAGGAAATGAGAGAGAAATTAATTGATTGACTTGCTTTTTGTGTTACTTTTTGGCTATTTGCAAAGATGGGGATGAGGGATGATATGATGAAATTAATGAATGGATACTCGCAAACATCCATGCCCGGGCTGGGATTCGAACCCGGGACCCCTGGCATCGTGCTAACCACTCTGCCACGGGGGCCAGCAAGAGAGAAAATAATTAAAGTAGTCAGGGACAATTTGCCAAGCAATACTTGTGGATCCCATTGTACATGCATATTTGATGGGAATAGATGATATGAAATTCTTAATAATAATAATAACCCATGACGGAACAGCATATTGAGGGTCTGGGCCTACCTAGCGAATGCTGGTCTCACCCAAACATGATCCTACTCACTCACTCACCCGAGGTGGAAGATCATCCAACCAGTTAAGGGGTGTAGTGTGGTCAGCATGACGAACCCCCAGACATTGTTGCAGGTTTTCATTACCGGGTTATGCTACTCGTTCGTAGCTCCCCAATTTCCTCATGATGGTGGGTGACAACCGGTCCCATACCCATGCCAAAATCTCAAGAAGAAAAGTTGTTACGCTTCCTCTAGGAGATTCAAACCTGCGTGTGTACCGTAGCTGGAGCCCAAAGCATGATGCTGTACACTGCATGGCCAAGGTGCGGGGAATTCTTACGGAGATCAATTACAAGTACATGTTGCTTGGGTATTTTGAGTATTTGTTTTATGAACAAATCACACAAACAAATTGAGACTGAGTCTACAGTTTAAAATGGGATCTGAACAACTACGTGTCTCCACCAAGTATTGAACCCAGGACCCTTCAATTACAAGATGAGAATGTTACCATTATGCTATCAGGATGCTCTATTTGTGTCACTTGGGAGACAAACCTTGGCTAGGGGTCTACAAATTCTTGATCTCAGCCACTTTTGAAAGTGATGTGATCAGCAACATGTTCCAGCCATCTTTACCCCCAAGTAGACATTTATTTGAGCTGGGTGAACGCTAGAGCTACTTTATACACTGATAAGGCCATAAAATTTCCATCCATAGGTTAGGTTAGATCACCCACAATAGGAATTAACCTAGGTCTCTCGTGTGGCAGTGAGATCTCACACTACTGAGAAAACCATTGCGGCTCCTACTTGAACAGGGCTGTTTTCTAAATAGCCTGCAATGTGTCACCTTAGTCTGTTGGTTGCCCGTGTGCAGTGATTGCTTTCTATGGACAAGGTGTGTTACTTGTGACTTTGGCGTGAAATACCAATGTTACCTGGCAATTTGGTCTGAAAGCTGCTTTATAGATGTTGATACAGCATAAAGCTCATATTACATAAATTGCCCTAGTTCTGATTGTTCAATTCCAAACTAATCATAGTACACATATGTACGGTAACGGTTCAGATTGTTTTGTTTTATGTTTTCTTTCTTTGGCAATCACTGTCATACGAAATTTGAACCTTCCTTAAAGTAATTAGCACTTTTTAAATTAAAAAAAACAACTTAAAAATTACCTTAAGTAAGCATGCGCGCTTCCCATGGACAATGTATGTTCCGTTGACATGCGACTAAGTATCATAGACTAGTGGGAATTAATGAAGTAGTAAATTGGAACCTTAGTAGAATGCATATAGGGACTTTATTTTAATGCTAAGAGAAACAAACCTAACCTAACTACGAAAGCATATATTGAACAGAATCTTAAGTAATCGCTAAAACTCCGAAGTATGTGTTAACAGAAGTAAATCGAAATCGAACCATATTAAAATTGGATTCGTAGCATGATAAAATCACAATTAAAGAGAAGGAACTTTGGCCATATGTACATACGAGGTCTGGCTAAAAAGTAAAAACGAGACTGGCAACCCTATCAGAAGTATATGTGCAGCAGTGGAAGCGCATGTGAGGGAAGCAACCTTGAAGCTTCAAGAAGCTGATGACATCACTCATAGTCTGCGAGTAGTGCTTTAAGGTGGAGGTCCGCAATCGTGTTGCCGTAAAATGGCAAATATGAATTAATTTATTATAAGCATCTAAAAGTCATAGAATGGAGTTTTATAAAGTCCTAAATCCCTCCTTTTTAGCACCTAAAAATCTGTTCCCTAGTAATGATATTCGAAAATCTTAAAAAATTACATCTGATAGGATTCCTTCTTGAGAATTCACATGAATCTTCTAGGAAGGACCCTTCCCGATGGCACAGTGATTGCGTCGTCGCTTTGTAATCAAGGGTTCCCGAGTTTGACTCACGGTGGAGGCACATAGTGGTTTGGATCCCACTTTAAACTGTAGGTCCAGTCCGGTAACAGATCCGATTGTTTTATGATTTCTCCTAGTACAAAGACTAATTATTGTAGAATTTTGGAAATCATTGTCACACGAAATTTGAACCTTCCTTAAAGTAATGAGCACAGTTTGGACTCGAAAAAGTTATTTCTGTTGAAAAAAACAACTTGAAAATTACCTTACGCACTTCTCAAGGGCAAGATATTCTCAGTCGACAAGCGACAGTACATATCATAGAAGCATGGGAATGAATGTAGAAGTAAATCGGAACCTTAGTATAATGCATTTAGGGACTTTATGATAATGCTAAGGGTACCGAACCTAACCTAAGCACGAAAGCATATATTGAACAAAATCGTAAGTAATCGCTAAAACTCCGCAGTATGTGTTAACAGATATACATCGAAATCGAACCATGTAAAAATTGCATTTGTAGCATGATGAAATCGCAATAAAACAAAAGGAACTTGGGCCCTTAACTGTGCTAATTAGTTTCTTCAAGCTTTAAACTTGCTTATACAACACTTCCAAACACCCTATAATACTTGCTAAAATCATTCCACATTTGGAACAATTGCCATAAAACATTGACACCCACTGATTAAAAATAAGAAACCAACCTAACTATCAAGTGGGTACACTCGGACATTTGCTCCTTGTCGGCATTCAACGTCCCTTAACTGGCCTACAAATTAATTGACACACAGAAATAGTGTATGCCTATAAGAAAAATAAATACTAATGGTCTTACACTTACTTCTCATTATCCTTACGAACAAAGGTCTGTGGACCTTTCTCAACTCTAGTAACATTGGATGTTTGGTCCAATACATGGAGATAGTGGTATGGGAGTATCCTCACAATGCTTTGGGACATGCTGTCTCCTTGTTTAGATTTGTCCATAACACTGTAATAAAAGAAAAAAAAATGTACAAAACACTTTCAAAAAATGTTCCATAGTAAGGACATAAAATAAGAAGAAAAAAACTTGTATGAATTTACAAGGTAAGACTGCAGAATATGGGCTGCTTAAGAGGAACGCGGTTCATAATTTTGTGGTAACGTTTTGTAGTTAGTAATCGGGAAAAGTAAGTTTTAAGGTGCGGAAAAAAATTTTTCTTTAAAAGAACCAGAAAAACGTGTCCAGGTCGGGTGGTATTGAAATCGTAGCAACGAAGGAAAAGGTATATTCCTGCACAAATCTAGTGAAAGCAAAAAATGCCTATGTTGTTAGGTAGCTAGGTTTAGTTCACTTAGTATAAATAATAATTAGTCATTGTATTTATGCTAATGAAACCTAACCTAACAGGCCTAACCTAACCTTGTAGGCATTCCTCGAAGAAATAATGAAAGAAACTGTGCGTAAACAATATGGACATGAACGAATGGAGAAATGCATTGCTTTTAGTAGCAGGAAAAACATTTTCATTGTATTTATGCTATTGGAACCCAACCTAACAGGCCTAACCTGACCTTGTAAGCATTCCTCGTCTGAAATAATGAAAGAAACTGTGCGTCTGTGGGTGGAATCCAGGCGACAAATCAACTTGAATGCCGCGAAACGAAGTGTCTCACTTATCGCACAACACTTGAGCGCGTAAACAATATGGACGCGAAGAAATGGAGAAATGCATTGCTTTTAGCAGCAGGAAAAACATTTTTTACGCGCAATAATATAATAGTAATCGTAAAAGAAACACCGGAAAATGGAAGTAGAAGGTACGTACTTTCAGGGGATATAAATTTTGTTAGTCTATTTAGAGGAAAAAAGCAGCCCATGTTCTGCAGTGAGACCAAAAAAAGTACCGCTATGATTGAAGATGTCTTCCTTTCCGCACAACGGTCTTGCTACCAACGTTGTTCAAGTGTTGTGCAATAAGTGAGAGCGCTGATTTCTATGAGAGAAAAGTAACAAGATGTAATATGACGCTTTCCATGCCCTCTCACAAAGGGTCAACCGAAAGAAGAGAAATAAATAAATCATACACGGTAAGGTTAAGTAGGTTAGGCAAACATAGTTAAAATTAAGGGTCATCATAAACATAGTTTTAAAACGCTAATCATTGCAAAAAATAGTTGTTTTCTTCATAAATCAAGGGTGTTTACTCCGTTCACGGACACACTTTTTTCGACTTATTTTCAAATTTCTAGATGTGACAGCCAATTTTTAACTGCAGATTCGTGAATACGAGGCAAAAATTAGTGAGTATGCCGAATTTGAATGCAATTGAAGATACTTCCGGTATCGTAAATTCGCTCCAAAAGACTTGCCTTGAAAAAGCGAACATCATGAATCAAATATCCTTTCTTATGACAACTGGTGTAGATTGTCGTTTTGTTAAAGCTGAACTTGCATTCAAATAGTTACGGTGATAACATTTTTATATACATGACCAAAAATTGGTGCACATAAATACGATTAAACAAATAAAAAAACACCAGGATAATAAAGACGAAAGTATATACTTATGTATGTTCAAGAAAAGGGAAACTTTTGATGCAAGTACATACAAGATATGGTGTATTTTCTTTTGTTTCACCTAGGTTGCCATGCCCAAAGAAATACGTCATAGTATAGAAGAAAACTAATACCACAGAGAAGATAATTTTAAAATTATCTTCTCTGTGCTAATACAAGAAAATAATGGCTGTCATATATTGATATTACTTGAATGGTATGGCCTGAACATTTTATTATATTTCCGATATTCTATGTTGACTGATATACCATCATTAACGCTGTTCAGTTCATCTCTCAGATTCTACACTGCACATGCAACAAAAACTTTGCAGTACTTAGAAAGGTCGACAATTTAAAATTCCAAATAAAATGTAACCAGAATGTACATTTAAATAAAATACAACAAGTGACACACTGATTTTCATGCGTTAAAATGACCTTCCTGGTTACCACAACATACCTCCTTTCGACCGGCCGGTATTTCCCTGACTATAGATCCACCAAGCTTTCTGAAACCTCGGAAAATATGCGAACTACAGGCTTCCCCGTAGCTTTAACTAGTGACACTAGCGCCACTGCTCCCGTGCTAGGGCTTCAGTTGAGTTGGTGGATCTAACAGCTTCGCCTTCGCGAAGCAGAAATAAAGAACACGGAGAATGTTTTCCTCTTACACTCAACCAATCAATGCTGACCAATGCTGACATCGGGGAAATCGTCCTTGCCACGCGCCAGTTGCCAGTGGGTGTGTAGACTAGCAGTGTAACCAACATACTACATTAAATATCACTAAATAGGGACCACGCTTCTGAACACGAATAAAACAAATTTAATCGATGCAATTAAAAAAAAATTACCAATTGCATTGTTTTAAATATATTTTTACCTACTGATAGTTTACGTACGTCACTTGCGGGTGGCTACGAAACCAGACAGAACTGACAAGCGATACATGCCTTTTGGAAACGAAAGTTCATAAATAAATGCAATCTTTCCTAACGAAGTGACATGACAAGCTACACATGTCGCTTGAGGCCGTTTCCTCAATAGTGTATATCGTGTCGTCTCGGTCTGGTGTCCGCGCATTCGCAGCGAACGCTTTTTTTTAGAGACTAAAATGGGCCCATGTCATTTATGTCACCTGTCGCATGTCGATTGTCACTTCGGTCTGAAAGCTTCCCACTTTCAGTCTACACGCATGGGCGTAACTTGGGTCTAATTTTGGGATGCAGAACCGAAATGTTGTCTGTCCATCCCATTCAGGTCCGGAAGGTTAACAAATGTAAAGACTTCTAAATTTAATAAGCCGCAAAATGTTGGTTTGGGCAAGTGCCCCCTTGTCCCGCTAAGTTATGCATATGTTTACACAGGGCCGGCTCTACCGTAAATTACAACACGTGCAATTGCACGGGGCGGCAAGCTCAAGGGGGCGGCAACATATATAAAAAATGGAAGCTGCATTATTTGAGGCAGTTTGGTATTCTTGTCCTCTCACAAAAGCAGCTATTATTGTTTTGTCTGTGAAAATGGTAAGCAACGTCTACTGTGCCTGTGCTGTGCCAAGTTACTACGCTATCTATTGTTTGATCGCGCACCAGTCCGCCAGTCCTCCGCCCCTGCCCCTTGTTATCGAGGTTTGAGTTAGACTGACGTGCCGCATTCGGTAGTCGGAAATAAAGCTGCATTGTTCTTTGATGTGTTGATCGCAAAAGGTGGTGATGATAGGTATTGCCGAATCGCGCAAGAAGAAATTGTAAGTACGAATATCGGCTGTTTTTGTCGTTGCTGGTTGCACCTCATTTACGATGTTGACGGTGTAACGATAGTGCAGTTAGTGTATGTCGTGTGTGAGAATGCACGCGCGTTTGAGTGTGACAATGTATTGAGAGACTTGTGTATTTGTGCTGTCATTAAAACAACTGGTTTGTCAAGTCGTCGTAAGAGATTTAAAAATTATTTGTTGCATTTGTAATTGTAAACTAAGGTGTCTGATAAAAGGAAAAAAAATCGGGTGCAGAATGTCGTAAACGCAAACGAGAAAAAGAGCGTATTTTTCGTTTCTTTTACGTATTTTGGAGTTGGGGCGACAAAATTCATAGATACAAGTAATCTACGCGTAGATTACAATACCCTACAGCTACATCGTCTGTTAGACAATGTAAAATGTGCTAGAAACGGATTTACAACTTGGTTTGAAAACAGTTGTTATTTATAACAAAATAATTCTCGCATTCTTTTCCGTATTTGAATTTGTGTTTCTTGTTCACTTTTCTTCAACTTTTGGCTAATCGCAACAGCCCCCCCCCCCGCCCCGCCCCGCCCCAGCACACTGTAGTTAACACCACAAAGAAACAAATGGTTGATTGGTTTCGTGTTTTAAGTCCATTTTATGAACATTAAGGCTAATCGGAACTGGGCCTACAGTTCAAAGTGGGATCCGAACCACTATGTGCCCCCACTGGGAATCGAACCCTGGACCCCTTGATTACAAGGCGACGACAATACCACTGCGCCATCGGGGAGGCCGAAGAAAGAAATGGAATGGAATGGAAGATATTCCAAGTGAAATAAAAGATGAAAAACAATTCAAATTGTTTTGATACACTACAAATTTAATTCACAAGTCGGAATTAATTAAAATTAGAACTGATTTATTCACATGGATTAGCAGCGTATTTCTTGTAACGAAGATTCCTGATTCCACATTCCGACAGCGGTCAGAAATAAGTTTATATGGATTACGTAGGAAGAAAAGACAGTCCTGACTAAATCGGAACGTCTGGTAGTCTCAAAAAAGATCATTGTCCTTCTCTGTGTGTGCGTGGAGGGGAATTCAGCATTGTTATTTGAAAAGTAAGTAAAGGATTCCCCCCCCCCCTTTGCAATTAGTTTGTTGGTAGGCAATCCCTTCCCCTCAGGATTTCACATCTTGGTATAGGCAAATGATCGATTCTTAAGTACAAATTATTTTAAGTCAATGTGTTCTTGCTGCCTCCTTTTCCAGGGGCATACGAATATGATTCGTACGTACGTATAAGTTACCTTTTTGACTCGAGGGAAATTTACTATTTGTAGTGACATCATTGCTACGTTGGTAACTATGAATTTGTAGTGTTTCTCACTCGGTCGTTTTTAAGATCATTGGAATATCCCTTGACGTTTTTCCCGCTACACTCAATATTTCCCTTCAGTATTGTAATGACGCATACCAAATATCCGGAAATGTTCCGTAGTCCTGAAGCCAGAGAGTGGGCGAAGGCTCACCTCAAGAAGGACGTACACCTGTGGACATGAGCCTGAGGCATTGCATATATATTTTTTTTACATGATTAGTTGCTTTTGTTTTTTTGGTCATCAATACGTCGAAAAGTAAATTTCTAAATTTCAGTAAGCAGCATCTGTCGCGTCTCACTTGAATACCAATCAATCGACAGTAATCTTTAGAGCGCTTGCGCACGTACCGATATTTTGTCGGAGTCGCTATCGGCAATGACATTGACACGGATTTTGCACACGCATCGATAAAATCTTAGATTTCGCCGATACCTTGTTGGAGGTGCAAGAAGTGATGGATTGCCTGAGTTTATTTTTGAGTCCACTTCATGCGCAGAAAGGCTGATCGGGATGGGACTTACAGTTTAAAGTGGGATCGGAGCCACTATGTGACTTCACCGGGTATCGAACCCGCGGCCCATTGATTACAAGTCGACTACATTACCACCACTCCATCGGGGAGGCGTCTTCCCCCGGTTAATGAGTGGTGAAAATTTTCATTTGGTTCATTGTGCTTTTTACGTTGGAAAGTAAAATAAATATTATTCCCTTTTTAACCTTTAGACCGCCGAGCGGGTTTTCGAAAGCAACCTCTCTCTGGCCGCCGCCTTTGCGCCCGATTTTTAAATTTTACACTTATTTCAGAAAAAACGTTATATCTCTGAGACTATTTGAGCAATCTACTTCGGGTAACTTTTGTGTTGCAGCTAGAACATCAGGGCATGCAACCGTGCAGGAATCAAAACGCCAAAGTAAATAAGAGGGGTTGGGTGGGCCGCGGCTTCCAAATTCCAATTTAAAATATCATAAAAATGGGGAGTTTTTTCACATATTCGATAATGTAATGCACCCAGGAACATGAAATGACTTTCATTCGGTTGAGAAAGGACCAGGACTTTGAAAATAAGGCTAAAGTTTGCGTCCCCTTCCAAAAATAGCGGTGAAGTGGGGACAAACTCCACATTTTTATGATTTTTTCATTGAAAGTTGTGGGCCGCGGCCCACCCAACCCCTCTTATTGCCCTTGGCGTTTTGATTCCTGCACGGTTGCATGCCCTGATGTTTTAGCTGAAACACAAAAGTTACCCGAAGTAGATTGGTCAAATAGTCTACGAGTTATAACATTTTTGTCAAATAAGTGTACAAACTTAAAATTCACGCCAGCTTCCATACGTAACTTTGGAGTCGGGGGAAGGGGGGGGTTCCTGGGTGGGTGGGTTTTCTTCCACATGACATTTCAAAGTTTTATCTGAACATCTGTCAGAGTTTACAACCTCGCATACAAGTATGAAGGTGCTAAAAGCACATGAACTTTTTAATCAGCACGATGGGTCACCAGTGACCCATCGGCCGACTAAGCCTATATTTTCTGTGGGTCACATGTGACCCATTGGCCGAGTAAAGGTTAAATATTTCAATGCCACAATTTCGAAGTACAGCTATGTCCCTTACCCTCGCTGGAAAAATGGTGTTTTCACCCTGGAAAAAAAGGTTCTTTTTACTCCTTTCCGGCCGCTTTTGAAAAAGAGTCGGGGTACGCTGGTGGGAAGGATAAGAGAAGGAAGCGTAGAACAGAAGACAGTGAAAACGGGGAAGAAATAAATGAAGGGGTAGCGAAACTGAGCGGTAGAGAGAAATAGAAGATAGATCGAAAGAAATGAGAAAGGGGGAAGAGGGATATACATTCCCAATTTTTTTGTTTCACGGCGCCCTTAGATTTTCAATCAGGCACGTATAGAAATACATTTCGGGGGGAGGGGAGTTCGACCAAGCCACTCAATAATAATAATATTAATAATTACAATATAATTAAAATAATTATATTTAATTAAAATTGAAGATTATTAATTAAATATGTAAATTAATTAATATTGTATTGTTATTATGTGAATATGTTAAAAGATGGTAAAAAAGAGATATAACAACACGTATTCATTATCTAGCTTATCAAAATTTGGATAAAAACAACTGCCCTGGCAAGAAAATTAATGCCAAATAGATGAAGAATTGAAAATTTATTGAATAATAAAGAATAGAGTTAAATCTATTTGACGAAAAAGTTCTGGATTAATATTTTATGCATATTATCATAAGTAGTAGAGTGCATAAATCTCTGAAACTGTCCTTCAAAACCCTATGATCCCAATTCCTTGCCTTCCAATAAGTTAAGCGGAGAAAAATAATCATTGATTTAAAAAAGCTAAACAATTATATTTTTGTTATATAATTTTAGTACTTTGCAAGTCTTTCGGGGCTGGGCGGGTCCGGACCCCTCTAAATTCGTCCTTCGTTTCAATGTATTTCCGCGGCGCTCAAGTCAGAAGGTATCTAACATTTGCAACGATCAGTGCGGTTAGGTTGCTTCGCCTTCAGTTAAAAAATAAAGACGTATTTTAAATTCAGAAACATTTTTATGTGTAGAGAATACCAATAAGCTCATATATGGAACAATTATATCATTGATTGCATATATTGGAACATCTCGCGGCGCCCCTGTAAGCCAGGCACACTTTGGGAACCACTGTGCTATGGAAACAGATAAAGAAAGAGAGAGAGAGCGAGAGAAAAGGAGAAAACATGAAAAAGAGGAAAGATAGAAATAAAACGAGCTAATAGGGAAACAGATGAAGAGAGGAGAAAACATGAAAAATGGAAAGAGAGAAAGAAAACGAGTTAATAGGGAACAGAGAAAGCAGAGAGAGAGAGAAAGAGAGGAGAGAGAGAGATAGAGGAGGAGAAAACATGGAAAAGAGGAAACATAGAAAGAAAACGAACTAATAGGGAAACATAAAGAAGAGAGAAAACATGAAAAAGAGGAAAGACAGAAATAAAACGAGCTTATAGGGAAACAGATGAAGAGAGGAGAAAACATGAAAAAAGGGAAAGAGAGAAAGAAAACGAGTTAATAGGGAAACAGATAAAGAAAAGAGAGAGAAGGAGAAAACATGAAAAAGGGAAAGATAGAAAGAAAACGAGCAAATAGGGAAACAGATAAAGAAAAGAGAGAGAAGGAGAAAACATGAAAAATAGGAAAGAGAAAGAAAACGAGTTAATAGGGAAACAGATAAAGAAGGGAGAGAGAGAGAGAGAGAGAGAGAGAGAGAGAGAGAGAGAATGAGGGATATAGAATACAGATGAATAAAAAGAAAAGATGATTAGAATGGAAGAGAGCCGAACATAGAAAGAGGAAGAGAGAGGGGCAATAAGACGAAACAAGAGTGAGAAAGAGATAGAGAGAGTAGGGGAAAGAAAACAAGAATAGGACAAATAATGATAGAGGGGGAAGAGAAACGGAAATAGAAAAAACAAGAGAGAGAGAGAGATAGATAAAGAAGATAAGGCAACAAAAGAAGGAAATACATACAAAGGAAGGAGGCAACCTTTTAGTGTTGGTGGCTTCTGGTTGGAGAAAGGACAGATAGGCGTCCCCAAATTACAAAAGTACAAGAAGTACATATTTCTCCAATGAGGAAATCAGTGTGGTAGTCCCTAAATTGTCATAGGGTACACGCTAAGCTTCGTGAAACGTTAAATGGAGACCTTGGTTCCAAGCAGAGTGGATTGATTTAAATGACTCTAAATAAGTAAGTTATAGAATAATGTACATAAGGATTTTGTAGATATAGAATCACTTTTGGTGAAAGTACATTAATCTCGTAATAATTTGATGGTGATTATTAGGTTATAAGACAGGAAAATGAAGGAAATAAAATATATGTACTGATGGTGTGATGCTCATACGAATGGAAATGTAAACACAGGATATCTCTTGATTTAAAATTCAATAATTTTATGGGCAAATATAGCAAACATTTTGTGTAGAAAAATATACAAAATACTAATCATGTTAAACCATAAATAGTGTCATTATCATTAAACTGTAAATAAACATGACAGTTGATATTTCTCGAACTTTCATTAAAAAATTCTCCAAAATTCAGGTACAATGACTATAAAAATATTTAAGTTCATATTTTAAGTTACAATTATAGAGTACATCCAGAATGTTTTAGTTTCACTGAAAGAAAAGTTACTGCAATTATATTATTAGTTTCATTAACAAACTCAACAAACATTTCCATAGTAGTTACAGTATCAGAAATAGAAAAATGTGTGTTTACGTATATTTTTTATTTGCTTTAATCAAACTGTTGAAATATTTTTCAGGGACATTTACTAGAGAACGCCGTTCCATAAAAAACATATATCTATGTGCATGGTGCCAGAAACCATGCAAGCAATTTTAAGCATGTTCTTTTTTTGAATTTAAGAGAATCTATTTAAATAAAAAATCAACAAAAATGTTTTTTTAAATAAAAATCATGATCCACCCTGGTTCCAAGTTATATTCTTTTATCTCTTTCCCCTGATTTTTTTTAACGATTCTGTTGTCAAATGACTCCGATTTAACAGAAACATGCTTAAAAAATCATTTTTGTGTCATACAGTGGAACCCTTTGCATTCCCTTGCATTTTCCTGCACTATACATTCAAGCTTGATTGTCCCAAAATAGCAAAATATTCCCCGATTGCTTGCATTTTGAGTTTTTGCAGCTTGGTCCCCTGAATAACATAAAATTGAGGTTCCACATTTCCAGACCCGTAGCCAGGATTTTATTTGGGGAACTTATTCCTTATCAGCACAGGCGTAGCCAGAAATATTTGTAGAGGGGGCAGGCAACTGAAAAAACTTGATTAGTAGAAATAATAATGATAATAATAGTTTTTACTACGGTTATAATTGTTATTTTACAATAATAACTATTATAAGTTATTAAAAATAGACCAATTTTAATCCTTGTGCATATTTAGAGACTTTGGTACTCGATGAGTGAATATCCAACACAACTGTTGTCCATTATTTTCTTACATTTTGTACAGTTAGTAATTTATAGTTATTGTATTTTGTTATTAACTTTCACACATTCCGTTAAAAAAAGCTTTAAAAGTTAGGGTCAAATTTTATTCATGAAGTTTATATTGTGTGACCTCTCACAAGGAAAATTATACATTTTGAGAGCTGTGGATTCATTTATTCTTTGTATTAAATGGTAGAATATAAAAATATAACCTGGTTCCTCTATTGTACACCAAACTTTTTTCTATCTAATGTTTAATCCTGCTAAGGAAGTAAAATTAATTACAACTATACACTATTTAAATTAGATATTTGTGGCATTTCGGGGGGCTGCAGCCCCCTTAGCCCCCCTGGCTAAGTGCCTGCTCATTGCCATACATTGTCTCTCAAATATGCACGCTCCTTTTCCTGAAAATAATTCTTCATGCATTTAAGGCAAAATCAATTAAGAGAAGTCTTACTCTTTTCTCTGGTAATTTACAATGCATTACAGAAAACAATCACATTGCGAGCGAAGTGAGAAAGAAAATTCTTAGATCCAGTTTGTTGCAAACTGAAAACAATATTGATTTAATAGGGCGCCCTTGGCTCAAATTTTTCCCCTCCTTGCCTCCCTAGAATTGATTTCCGTCCAAGGTTGGGGGTGCAATGCCCCCCTGCCCCCTCTGTGGTTACGCCAGAGCTTTATGCACAAATAGGATAGTCGGGAGTGGGGACTGGACCCACAGTTTGTAACGTGGAATCCGAAGCACTGTGTGCCTCCACGGGGATCGAACCCGAGACCCTTTGGTTACAAGCCGACAAGCGACGCCGTCGGGAATAGCAAATACAAGTTAAATGCAGGAAAGGACCATGAAGGAACCAACTGCATTCAGAAATCCTAAAAAATAACAAACATGTTTCAAAACCTTCTAAAATACCGAAAAATATTCAATATCCCCCTCCCCCCAAATTAACATATTTAAATATCTGGTTTCAGTTGAAGAGAAACGGGCCTTTATTATACAGTATTTAGCATTTTCTTCAAGGCCTCGAAATAAAGATGACTTTTGATCAAAGCTCTGATTGCAATCCAGCATGAATCAACGCTGTGACGCATCATTCGACCCACACCGAGTGAAAATTTCCCACTCAAACGCATAATTTCTTCCTGCTTCAGATGGAAACACTGGCGGAAACACTTGCCGTTATTGCTCAACAGCTAGCAACAGTTGAACACAACATGTTGAAATGTTGCATTTCAATTTGAAATACTGAGTCAACGCGCCAAGTATTTAGATTTAGGACAGTTCCGTACCCAGGATTTTTGAGGGAGGGCCCAGATAAGAAAATGTGGAAGAAAGAAAAGATTCGAAATATGCTGTTGCATTGATTGGGTTATGTTATTTTACGTCGCTTTTCTGCCCCTTTTGGGTAATCGTGACGCTGAGGATGAGTGATGATATGATAAAACTGATAAAGGAACATCCACAAAGAACACCCATTCCCAAGCTGAGATTCGAAGTGCCAACCACTCCGTCAGGGTGGTCGGCTTTTGGAGTACGATAGATGTGACCAGTGGCGGCGATTGGGTTCCAAAACCGGGAGGGGGGAGGGGGAAAGTGGCAAAACTGGGGGGCAAAGACAATATATTTCCCTTTGTAGATAAGGTTTATGATAGTGCGGGGGCAAAAGTAGCGAAAAGTGTGTGGGGCCAACTGCCCTCCCCTCGCCCCCGTAATCGCCGCCACTGGATGTGACCACAATGCTAAGGTAGTATTGCAATTAGAGCAAAACATACAATTGTAGAGTTGCAATATTATAGTCTAAAGTAACGGAAAAAATTCAACTCACTGACAGACCTCCCCCTTCCGATAATGAGAAACACAGTCCCTTAAGGAAAAAGGCTGTCACACGGTGTACGTGCAGATAAATGCTTATTGTTTACATTCAGATATTAGAAGTATTCGAGCGGAACTGTGGTCCGTAAATTAACAATGTTTTCAAATTGTCTTTAGTTCGAGTTTTTAAAGTCCATTTTATGCACAAATAGGCTAATCAGAACTCGACCTTTAAAATGCGATCCGAACCACGATGTGCCTCCACCGGGCATCGAAGAAAGAACCTCTCGATTACAATGCGGTACTACTACAATTTCCTTCAATTTTCTTATACCAGCACCATTGAACAGCCATACTTAGAAAATAAAATGTTTGTAAATTAAATTATGTATATTAGCAATGATTATTAAAATAAAGATGGACTGGTCGAAGATGGTTAGAAGAAGAATACCTTCTGGCTTCTACGTTCACCAGACCTCACACCACTAGACTTTTTGTGCATGGAAACATAAAAGATAAAACGTACGGTGGTACAAAAGCGGCAAGAGTCGACGAAGTTTACATGTAACATCTACATGTAAAATTAAGTGATCACCTCAAAAACTACGTCTAAAACGATCAATAATGTTAAAAAGTAACTTGAAGTTCGTTTTAAGTCCACTTTATGCACAAATGGGCTAATTGGAACCAGACTAAAGTGGGATCCGGATAGTGGCGTGCCCAAGGGGGGTTGGTGGGGATTATAACACCCCCTTTGGCCCAGTATTTCTAAAAAAAAAAAAAGAACCTCAAAGTTAGGGAAATATGACAAAATGAGGGCGGACTACCAAGAAAAAGTATACATAATCCCTCCCATTCGAAAATCCTGGGCACCACACTGGATCCGCGCCACTATGTAGCCAGTTGGCTGCACTTTTTGACTCGCTTTGACTCTCTTTGCACCGAAGCGTGTAGTTGGCTGCACGGTGCAACACCGTGTCGCCTAATTCGTTGATTTGGAGTCAAGTAGTGTATTTGGTGTCTGCACCACGTTCTGGGTCGGTGTATTCGTGGTGTATGAGTGCTAACTAATCAAATGACCGTTTAAAGCATAGGTATACCAGATTGCTGTAAGGGAAATGTAGGACATTAAGTCAAAATGTAGGACACAAAACATTCTCAATAAATGATACATATTTCTATAGAGCACGTTAGAAAGTAGTTGAAAAATTACATTTTTCAGTTTAAAAAAAATGAATTCTGAATGAATTTTTAAATGAAAAATTTCAAGACTTGCAATCATACTAATCAATGCACCTCTTACTACATGATTTAAGTGGTACTTCTCTGAGGAGAAAATTTTTATCAAAATTTCAGGTTTAGTCAAAATATATTTATGTTAGAGCGGACAGTCCAACTCTTCGAAATTATAGGGATCAGTAACAGACATTTTACAGACTTTATGAAAAAATAATTTATCTCGTTAGTCTGTTGAGCTGATGGTAATAAAAGTACTCTCTGAACATTTGAATTATGACCTGTAATGTTAAACAAATATTCAGCAATTACCGTAATTTAAAATTCGAGAAGTTTCATCTTGGGTAATCTTTAGTTCAATAACAGGGTGTCTACCAAAATAACACATCCAGAATTCTTGACTTTTTCTGGACTTTTCTAGATCTTTTTCCCGTCTTTCTTAACGTTTATTTATCCGACCCCTACTTAGGTAAAATTGAAAATTAGTAATTAAGAAAATAAATATTTATTTATTGAAAACCCCTACCAAAGGGCTAGTCAAGATGAAAACTGAAGCTGAATTTAAGAAGAGAATTTGATCTGCTATCTCGTATTAATGCATCCTGAACTGTGTTTGGCAGACAAGCAAGGCTCTGGCGTCTGGCCACAAGCCAGTATAATTTTATGTGGGGCTTGTGTCGGTTGTCCCTATATGTTTGTGACTGTCCCTTCATCCATCTTACCTTACAGCCATTCATTATCATTTTCCCGATTAACCAAAGGGACAGAAAAAAGTTAAGTAAAATAAACAACCAATCAGTCATTATGATAGCAAAAATTCTTGACTAGAAGAATAATTTATTGTCTTTGTATTGACTTCTTGGCCTATTTGTTGATTTCTTTACTTTTTCTTGACTACCATGACACCCTGAATAACTTTGTTCTCTATACCCCTGCTTCACAATCAAATTATATTGAATAAGAATGGCAACACCTTGTTCCATCAGTATGCAAGAAATTCTGCTCAGGCATTGAACAGTGAGGTTATCAGAAAGTAGTCCCAAAACTTTGTTCATTAAGTGCTTCCGTTTTTCCGTATTTTTAATAGCAGGACAAACTTTTTTTTTTTGGGCAATGACTGAATCAAAATAAATTTCACTTCTGAGTTTGGAAGCGCAGTCCATAGACTTGTAATTGCATGATTTTTTTCTGTTACCTACTTTCCTAATTAATATTATGTGACGCTCAAAGCGCAGGACATTTATGATATTTTTTAAATTCCTCCCGGACGCCGGACATAAGGCTAAAATGTAGGACATGTCCGGGAAAATCCGGACGTCTGGTAACCCTATTGAAGCAGCAGACAAGCATTTGTTGAATTTTCTGAACTTGAACACCGCTTTCCGTCTAGTTGGTTGAACGCCATTTCCTTGCACCACCCTTGACACTGCACCGAGTGTCAAAAAGTGTAGCCAACTAGACGGGACTTGTGCCTCCACCGGATATCGACCCGTACGCCGTAAAGGAGGCCTTCAACAAGTATAGGGTGACCAGACGTCCGGATTTTCGCAGGAGAGTCCTTTTTTTTAGGGTCATGTCCTGCGGTCTGCGACGACACTGCAAAATACCAAATATATCCTATTTTTGAACAGCGTTCTGCGAAATGTTCTGCAAAATATCCAGACGAATTGTTTATCTCTGTGAAACTGTTTGTGCCTTTAAATGTATAGTATTATTAGTTTGCAAAGAAATACTTGTAGATCTAAAAATTCTCATGCTCGTGGTTAGATGTAAATTCTACCTTGTGCTCTTCGTGCTTTTTATAACCACACACACTGAAATACACTAATTTGTTGCTACATTCCCAAAAGTTCGCTGTCAAGTTTTCCCCTTATTATAATATAAGTTGATATGTATAAACTTTTTATTTATTTTTAGTCCGTGCTTGATATGGAAAACGTTAGCTGGGGGATGTTTGGTCGAGCCTTAGGGTGACAATGAGGCAGTTGGGGAGGGATGCTTTGCGAAATTTTTCTAGCTGGAGATACCACCTACCCCCACTTCGAGCACTGTTTTTAGTTTTAAAAATGCTATTTTCTTCAAAGAGAGAAAAAATATATGTCAATTAAATGTTTCCTTCTTTTCCACTCAGAACAGCAGTTACGACCGTGTTTTAGTGAGCTTGTTGATCAGACACCCCTATAAAATACAGAAAGTTTACGCCGTTTCAATATAACTAATTATAGGCCTCATTACAGCCAAATGTCTGAATATTCTCATATTTACTATGCTGGTACTATTATACGGTTGTGAAACTTGGTCCCTAACTTTAAAAGAATAACATAAATTGACAGTTTTTGAAAATAAAGAACTTAGGAGAATATTTGGACCTAAAATGGATGAAAAAACACGGATTGATTGATTTGCTTTATTTTACTTCGCTTTATTTGCCACTTTTGGCTAATTTGCGAAGATGGGGATGAGTGATGATATGATGAAATTGATGCATGGACACTCACAAATTCCATGCCCAGGCCAAGGTTCGAATCCGGGACCACTGTTGTCGTAGCGCGATGTGCTAACCAGGTCATTAGTCAGAAATGTATTTCGGAGCCGCCTCAAAGGCGAGGGGAGAGTAGAACTGAATATGAATTTATCAATCCGGCCACCGTGGCGGAGTGGTCAACACATCGCGCTACGATGCCAGTGGTCCCGGGTTCGAATCCCGGCTGGGAGACTAAAGTATGTATGTTTGTGAGTGTCCATTCATCAATTTCATCATATCATCACTCATCCCCATCTTCACAAATTAGTCAAAACTTGCACAAAAAGCGAAGTAAAATGAAGCAAATTGAATTTCTCAATATATTACCACTTACTACACAAAATGTTTAATCCTGTTAATGAAGTAAAATTAACTACCACTGTGCACTATTCAAATTAGATATTTGAAGGATTTCGGGAGGAGCTTCAGCCCCCTGAGCCCTCCCCCAGGCTACGTGCCTGGTGTTCACCACTCCACCACTGGGGACCGGCAAGAAACACGGGAATGGAGAATGTTACATAATAATGAATTGCATAAACTAATTCAGCGTGGGAGGCAGGCCAGGTAGGTAGATAATCCAGGGCCCAATATTGGGCTGGCTGTAGCGCTATAGGGTTACTTTTTTTATAAACTAATTCATTCTTTGTTGAAAAAAAAATCTTGTCTTTGCGATTGCAGCTGAGAGTTTTGTATTTCCTTACTTTGAAATTGAACACGAAAACAATATTAACAATTATTTACGGTAGGTATGCCTAGGCCCTTCATGGGCTGTTGCGCAACGGATTATTATTATTATTATTTACAAATATAAAAGTTTGTTACGGATCTTGAAGTTGATGCAGTTGTTGATACCCCCAAAGAGAGCACATTTTCCAATTTTCCTAAAAACCCGCCCGGACCTTTTTGGGGCCGAAGAAGAGGGCATGTCCGGGTGAAAGAGGCCGTCTGGTAACCCTATGCCTTGCAAACAAGAAAACCATTATGAATTTCAACCCAAATATTCATTTTTGTATGGTTGTGTCTTGAGTGTACTAAAAGCGATCGCTAAAAATACCCCGTACCCTTCTTCCTTCACATTGTTTCTGATATTGTCGCTGCAAGCCACAGCAGAAATGAATTGTCACGTGTGATTTGATTTGGTGTTTAAAGTCCACTTTATGCACAGTAAGGCTAATTGGGACTGGACCTACAATTTAAAGTGGGATCCGAACCACTATGTGCCTCCACCGGGTATCGAACCCGGGACCCCTTGATTACAAGATGACGACGCTACCACTGCGCCATCGGGGAGGCCCTTGTCACGTGTGAGGTCAATACGCTTTGATATCCTCTCTGATGCCTTTAAATACTCTGAAAAGGGATATGAATGTGAGGCACGCGAAAAAATTGCGTGCAGTTATTTTGGTCAAATGCTCGACCAATTTCGATGTCCTTTTTTACTCGCGGGCCTTTTGTTGTGCAATTCAAGGTCGTCTTTTTT
Source organism: Lepisma saccharinum (assembly GCF_977018435.1). Taxonomy (NCBI): domain Eukaryota; kingdom Metazoa; phylum Arthropoda; class Insecta; order Zygentoma; family Lepismatidae; genus Lepisma; species Lepisma saccharinum. The sequence continues at coordinate 13,806,675 of NC_139246.1, forward strand.
AATGGAATAATCCATGAGGTTACGTAAATTCCGAATTTCTTACTGGTCATGATCATAAGTTGGAAATGAATAGAAAATACGACTATATGCGGAACACCAACCAGTGGCAATATAATTTATAGCTTAGGCCAGCCAGCAAGCGATCAATGTTGGAGCAACCCGCCGGGTAGCACCCTCTAGAATCAGCGTCATTGCGTTTATGGTACTACGTAAAGTGCATTAAGTACAGGATGGAAGTTTAACTTAATTACACACAATGCAAACTATAGTCATTGTGTTACTTATCATATTGTAGTTATGTATATTTCTATTTATATGAATACATTTGTATGGGATGTAATAAAAATATTATTCCTAGTCTATATGAAAAGAGATTTCAAGTTGATTTGTTGCAGCAACAGTGACTGCAGTACCCATCTCGAAGGTGAGTGTAGTACAATTGTAATTCGCTATTATTTTTCTATTAATATGTTGGTATTAAGCGCTAGAATATAATATTTCAAATGTTCGTAGTCGTAACAAGTTTAACATTGTCTGCATTTTCACATAGGCAGCCAAATAGTCGTAAAACCTATGGCATTCGTGCAGAATACAGCATGTACTTTTGCCGGCACCGGAATAAACTAATTACACAAAATGTGCGTCGATTTTAGTAATTTTGAAAAATATTTATTTCGTAAAAATGTAGCATTGATATTGCAATCAAATTGACCTTGTAAGTACTTTTTTGATCGCGCTATTGTGACTAATAAACGACGTACCCTGCAGCATCGTTTATGAATATGGAGAACCCATGAACAAATTTCGAAGATGCATTAATTGTATGTACTAAATAAAGTATATATTGTTTTGATTTAAAAATTCAATATTTGGATGCATTAATTATTCATTCACAATATTCGTGTGGATTGCAGGTTCTAGGCTATTCTTGTTTTGTATAAGAGAATAAAGTTTTTCGTCCTTGTACTAATTCTCTAACAAATGTTAAAATAGAAGGTTAAGATGTTAATATTTCCCTTTGCTTCAATTAATTTGCTAGAATAGGTGTTATTTTTCGAATTGCAAAGCCTACATTGGTAACAGAACTGCTATGTTGTTTACATGCTGTGTTGTGTTAAACTTAGCTCTGTACGGCTCAGTTTTTAATGTACATTGGACAATGTTCAAGCAATGATTAAATAACATGTAATTTTTGCATTCCCAGCTGTATGTAATCTTATTGAGCATGATTTGATGTTGAAGCGTATTCTAATTATCCCATTAATTTTTTTCCTTTGTCAATTAATCAATTCAATGAAGTTACATTCATGTGGCTCTAAATATTCCTATTTGCTATTTATATTAGTCATATTGTACAAAATGTTCGGTAAATGTTTACTATCCTTCGGACACCTATAACTTCTGAGTTTCATCAATTTTTGACATTTGTACTTACCTATCTGCTTCGCAGATCATTTTTTAACGTGTATTCACGTTTTTTTGATCAATTTTTTTTTTAAAAAAAGTGTTTTTGTAACTGAAGAACGTACGTTTCCGCAAATGGTTTGTGGGGCTATGTGTCAATGGTTCGTGGGGCTATGCGAGAATGGTGTGTGGGGCTATGCGAGAATGGTGTGTGGGGCTACACATATTTTTTCGAAACCAATTTTTAATTATTGTAACCTATTGTGACCCTACCTAACCTAACCTTACCGGAAATGGTTCGTAAAGCTATGCGTCAATGGTTGAATTTCCGCTAAGAAACATTACCACATCACACAAAACACCTTCCAGATGTTCGACAATACTACATGAACTTATGATGGTAAGTAGTTTCTTCTGTAGAAATGAAGAAATCTGTCCGAAGGATAGTAAACTAGTACCCAAGAGGGCCTTAAGATGGAATAAAAATAATTTTGACACTTCCGTAGGTCTATTGAAACCATTGAGCTATATATAACTGGAAGGACTGTTTTACTTTTAGTTATGGAAGAAACGCTGAAGCAAACAAATTTTTCTATAGCGGCAAATGGATTCAACGAAATAATAGACATAATTTATGAGAAATCCTTACAATGAGTATGTCACTATAGTCAAACCCCACGGGATGTAAGGATAAAATAACGATATCAATGTATTTTTAAGAACATCTTGGTAAAAGTTGATTAATATTAAGAATTCCGCAGCTGTTGTCTGCATTGTGTTATAACTTGGCACAATATTATTGTTGATATCAGAGCGACATGCTGAACATGATTGGGTTCAAACCATCGAAGAAATATTGGGAAGAAATGGAATGGAGTTGTAATGCACAGATCCATATGAATCATTTTTTATAAATGCGACACTACATGCAAATGTCTGCTCATCATGTCTTCCAGCTGACAGCATCAAACTAACGAGAACTGTGCAAATTTGATTTGATTTGCTGTATTTTACTTCGCTTTTTGTCACTTGAGGCTAATTGTGAAGATGGGATTAGTGATGATATGATGCAATTGATGAATGGACATTCACAAACATCCGTGCCCAGGCTGGGATTTGAACCGGGGAACCGTGGCGTTGTGGAAATGCATGAAAAGAAAATAATAATTAAAGAGTATGGAATAGTTTGAAAAGTACAAGTATATGCACAGATACTTCGATTTTACTGGTAACAGTTTGAACTAGTCAAAACGGATTTCTTCATTTTTACACAAGAAACTACTTACGTGAATCACTTTCTGTAGCATTTTTGAAGTTCCCGAATGTATTTTCTTTCATCGTTTCATCTTTTTTAGCCATATCTCATCTATAAAAAATATCGCAATTACCGTTGCTTCCATGTACTTTCTCTACCTCAACCGGATGTTCTGTGTGTTTGTTAACTTAAACCCCTGTCACTGTTTCCAACCACCCCGTCTTTTTCCAAAAAAATTACGTGACCCCAAATTTTATCTATGCTGGCCTAACGTAACCTTACCGTGAATGGTTTGTGGGGCTATCCGTGAATGGTTTGTGGGCCTACCCGTGCATGGTTCTATGTATTAGCATAATTTAAAACCCGGAAGTAGGTATTTTTTGTTTACACTCCAAATTGACAAAACACAAGCACGATGTGCGATGATCCATAACGCTCGCGCCATATTGTTTGTCACGCAAGCGAAAAAAAGGAACAATAATAATTATTCGTAACATGAAAAATTGAAGTTATCTTCATTAGAAATTCATAATTACACCTTATAGAATCTTCCACAATGCACAATAAGTAAGTAGCAATGTTAAAAAGGACGAAATAAATGAGTTATAGGTGTTTTGACTAGATGAAACTAGTAATATTTTACTCTATTGAGTGAGACTTAATTTTGGTTTTTGTTGTGTATTTGGAACACATGCAGATCTTACACAAGGTGTCGAATAGATTATAGATGATATGCACGCATAATTCAACATTATTTAATTGATCACAAAATTCCATTCAACAAACTATAATGAACTCCATTTATACAAGACAAAACACAATCTCTTTTTACCAACATCTTGACAACTTCAAAGGTCTTGTAAACAATACAGACTATTTACGCAATACACATACGACAGTTTTGTTATAAAATCATATATTTTGGACACACTAATTCTTCCTTTTACAATAAGTAAAATTGCTTTGTAAATCTGAATTGTAATTTTTGATGGCATGCAATAATAATACCATCATTAATTAATGTTATTAGGTTCTAACATATTTATAAGTTATGAAAAATTCCAATTGGTTATTACAAAGTTTAATCACTTGCAACAGTGTATGAAACATGTGGCTACATTCAAAAGCTTTCGCTATAATATTTAATTACCATCATCAACTTTTAATAAATACATCTAGGTGTAGTATACACATTTTTTAAAAATGATACCGAAGAAAAGTAGACACCCAGGCAATTATCTACACGATTTGTACATGCAAATGCTGAACACGACCATACCATGTTCAACCCACTTAAGACTGCATAAATTGTTTGAAGCAACACATGCCAACTATTAATGTAGCGAAGAAACACTTAATAAGACATTCATTTATAGCACTAAATGCATAAGTATGGTTAACTTATGTTTATTTTTTCCCTATACCATAGCAAAAAGGAGAGTAAATACACATTAACTTATGGGATTACCATGTTTTCTTCTAAACTAATCGCAAATGTGACTTCACTTTTCAACGCCGATCAGTGTTGCAGCGAGCGTTCCAGTTATATATAGTTCAATGATTGAAACAGACATTTGAAACTCAAAGTCAGTCATGGATATGTTTTATGTATTTCAAGAGGAAATTTGAGAATGAAAGTTGTAAAGTGTGCTGAAGGAATGGTATTCTCCATAGCTCTGTAGAATGACACGCTGTGCATTGGTTGGTTGGCAATTCTAGTGTTAGTGTTGTTGCAATCAAAACAGTAGTGTGTGTTTAGAAAGTCCTGCTTGTTTTTAGTAAATACATTGCAGTAGTAGCAAGTAATTGGATTAGTAATTATATTACTCCAAGTTTTTTTTATTATTATAATGCAATTCATAGCTTCAACTTGTTATATGTGCTGCACATTATTGTGATAAAATATTTATGTATCACATTTTCTAATGCTGTGTATAATTATTTTTTTTAGGGTCATAATGTTCGGTATTTGATATCCTTGGGTATGCCATGAATGAAGAGTTTAGATTTCATGCTCCTTTTTTCTTACAGATCATACATTTGAATTTTTTGTCTTGTTCTCCTTCAGGCAGAGAGATGCAAATCCTGTGGAATATTTTTTATTTTTTTATGTGTGAGCCCTATTCTGCCAGGAGGCAAAAGTTTGTTTTTATTTTTGTATATTCCTATATATGTGCCTGGTCTAGTGTGGAGGAAGGAAGTGCCAAAGAAGTATTAAAGCTAAGAAAGAAGAGATGGCGGATCTTCAAACCCCGAAGCCTGATGGGGAAACTAGAACCAACTTGATCATCAACTATCTACCTCAGAATATGACAGAGAAAGAATTGTACAGCATGTTTGTGACGATTGGCCCTCTTGAAAGTTGTCGTGTAATGAAAGATTACAAGGTATGTTGTAGTTCTCTCTAATGGTACATGTGAAATAGTATAGGGTGGTCCAGAAAAAATATATACAATGTAAATACTTTCAGTTACCTTTTCTTTTGTGTCATCCTGTATATTAACTTAGTGAGTTTTGGGGTACTATAGACAAGATAATGTCTGAATTGAATAATTGATTTGATGTTTTAAGTTCACTTCATGCACAGGAAGGCTAATCGGGACTGCACCTACAGTTTAAAGTGGGATCCGAACCACTATAAGCCTCCACCAGGTATCAAACCTGGGACCCCTTGATTACAACGTATCATGCCCAAGGCATGACTCGAATCCGGGACCCCGGGCGCCATAGTCCGATAGCCTAATCATTTCATAAAAAGGGCCCGAGTATGAAAGAAGCTGGAAAGAGCTTATTTCAAGCAAATGCCACCTGCGATCTTCAGCGGATGTAAAAATCCGCTGATACGAATTCTTCCGGAATCGCAGGGAAGATACTGCAAACACAGCTTTACGCTGAAAGCACCGTTATTGAGAGACGCGTCCTCTCAACGGCCGAAGTTCGAATTTCGTTTAAATAGCTCGGGAGAATATTTCTTAGCCCCAGTCGGTATGTGAAATCTATCGCGTGCACAGTTAGTGCCTCGGAATTATATAAGTTGTCGAACTAAGAAAGTTGTGGCGTGAATAGTTGTTACCGAACGTTACAAAAGGAGTTACAGCGAGGAGTAGTACAATATCGGAAAGGAGTTTTATTTCAGGAGAGTTTCATCAACGAACCAGCGAGTCGATCGTCACTTCGAGATCGAGATCTACGTTCCTCTATCCTTGTCTTTCATTTTCTCACACCCTTGCCAGACCAGTCAATTGTAGTGTTTAAAGTTAATCGTGAGTGTTCTTATCTCACGGGGCTAGCCCCCTTGCTTGGTTAAGTGTAGACGTAGCTTTTCAGAGTTGTACCCCCTCTTACGATACACCTCTCGCAGCCAAATAACCTCGAATATCAGGCTTCACATAGCCTATCTATGATCCCTTAATTTAGAAACGATCTGGACTTTGTACGACAAGGCGACGATGCTACCACTGCCATCGGGGAGGCCAAGAGAATGTCTGAAGAGAATCAATGAAAAAACATAGGATATTTGACATCTACAGTATTTTCCTTAGCAGTATTGGTTTTGAAACTTACACAGGGGCTGCTTACCCACTGTACCGCCTTGAGAATTACGTTGATTTTTTTTTAAATCTACAGATTTCAATGTTTTACGTAATGTAAAAGCGGTTCCTGCATTAGGAAAGCACAAACAATGTAGATATTTGATCCCAAAGAATGGCCCACATAAGTTAAAACCTGCAATTTCGGAGTATTTCGCGGCTTTTTGTTGGTAAAACTTTGTTTGCACACTAAAATAGCGAAAGAACACATCAAAAATAATTATCAGTACCAAACCTAACAATCCTAACCTAACTACATAAAATTGTAGCTGCTGGAAAGTCGTTTTGGGTGCTATGTTCACTTGTGGGAAGCCTTTGGGCTGTTCTGCTACACGGTAAAGTAATACGCTAAAACAACAGACGTACTGTACTTCACAATAACACATTTCCTAGACCTAAAATCAACTGAAAACATTCATAAACAACAAAATCTTCATAAACCATCCAAAATATTTCACTTTCTCCAGGGGGTTCAGAAGGTCAAGGGTACCGAGAATCAATGGAAAAACACAGGGAAATATGATATTTGACATCTACAGTATTTTCCTGGCCAGTATTGATTTTGAAGCTAACACTGGTTGTTGTGATAGTAAATTATCTGTACACTGCATATTTATTTTTCTTCCTAGAAATAATGAAATAGAAGAATTCATCCTTCGGAAAATATTTTTACGTATATCTCTTAATGTTTGACACTTTCCAGTATAATTTAATTTTTTTTCAGATTTTCTATTTATGACATGTTGTAGTTACAAATGCAGCCTTCGTACATATGAATATACATTTACATATGTACATCCTAAACTGATACTCGTCTACACAGATGTTATAATTGATCATTATTTTAAGATGTGTGTGGAAATTGTAAGGATTTTATAATTTCGAGATTGACCACTCAAAATCTCTTAATCATATTCTTGGGACTGTGTATCTTACCATAATTTTATAACCATGGCTTTTCTTAAATCCTATGGATTCACACATGCATACATACACCCATTCACAATACTTGATTTCAGAGTGGTTAAAAGTTAAAATGCTGTGTACCAGCCTTAATTTAAGTCACAAAAAATTAGTCTAAGTTTGCCATATTTGTGTACATGTTATGTATTGACCGAAAGTTAAGTATGCAGCCATGGGCTGAAATAACCATAAGTTCATATTATTTATATGAATATACATATTGTCGTCATATAAACTTGATCATATTATTATTATTTTATATATTGTGTATCACTAACACAACTTGTATATCAAATTAAACACTTGTGTTTGAACATTTCTCTTCATAAAACATACTTCAAATCCAGCCCTGGCCCAAAACCATGGTAACGGTTGAAGTTTTTGCGTTCGATGACGTGTGACCAGCCAAGTGAATGCATCACTTCAATGTGAAGTCACGTGAAATGACAAAACGACAGTGTTGCAGTTTTCAGATATTAAACACCAGAACAAGAACAATGTCTAGATGAGGATGTGTACTACAGGCTGTGGAAAAGGAGATGCGATAACCACTAACGCCGTCAAACAGTTGGGCGGGAACTTTACGTCACATACCATGAAGAAGTAATAGGATCTGAGCTGATTATGTCCTTTGCGATTAGTCCACTCAGAATTAGTTCACTTCATCAAATGATTTACTCCCTACATTCCTGCTCATAATAAGGAGTCAAAGGTATCTTGCTTAAGGATCTTTCTTCGATGTAAACCTAAAAGTTGACTTTTCAGATTACGTACATAATCTTCTGGGCAGAAATGCGCACTGCAGATTCTAGCATTAGCATGATTCACGTTAGCGTTTCCACACGAATCCAAAGCTTGGTGACCGAAGAATCCTTTTGAAAAACGTATATATTATGTTCAACGTACTTGGAAGATGTATCTTGTGCTGAACTAAAATAAATAATAATAACAAGTGGTGTGCGGTATCTTGGAAAGTCGGGACCGGGATAGGAAAGAAAAATTCCTTCCCTATCACGACTTCAGCAAATGGCTTCCCTAAATTTCTGGATCCCGAGCAGTCGAGAAATACCGAATGGTCATTTTAAAACGGTATTAATTCTTGACGTTTTCTACATTGCAAGTGTCTGGAACTTATCGGAAATTTTTAGTTTTCATTCCAGAAATGCAAAGAAAATAACTTAAAGTGAAAATGAGAATTTGAGATTTCCAGACTAGTCGAGAAATTGCGAATATTTCCCGTCCCGAATGTCGGGATTTAGAAAAAAATCCCGTTCCGATCAAAAATATTCTGTCCCGCATAACAATAAGTACAGTGGGATCCATGAGTAATATCTCGCAAATTGTCCATCACCATGTTCGTGCATTTTATTTGACCCAATAACAGGTTCAAGAATTAAAAGAAAACTCAGGACAAGCTCCAGACAACTTCTGCACCACCAAACATAAAAATCCATCGCTTAATAACACTTAAGATGCAAGAGAAAACTGAATGACATGGACAATTTGCACGGTAATACTCATGGATCCCACTGTACCTATCTATATTTATTTTCAAATTGTCTGAAGCCGCAAAATGTAAATGGGTGGAAATGCTCATTTGTGTACTCGATTTCGTGTGTTCAGTTTCTGGCATGGTTTCCTATCTGCATAGTGCAACACTAGCGCATAGATTTGGAATTCATTTCATGGATACATTCACCTCTTACCGTCGTTTCGTCATTACGAGTAAACAACGGATTGGCCCAACCTATACTTCTAATAACCTTGCTTCAAATCAAAGAAGAAGTTTCCATGACAACAATATGTACATAATTTGAATTTTTGGCTACTTCAGCCCATGGCTTCATACTTAACTTCCAAGTAATATATAACAGTACATAATTTTTTGTTGATGATCGTAATAAATAAACTAGGTCTAAATGTAACAATGAGTGAACCAAGATATGGTCTTTGCAGTTAACACAGAATTATTTTTTCTTTTGCTATTTTAGTTATTCATGAAAAGTGTCAAATTTTGTATAGATATGATATATGGCTAGAGGCACATATTTTTGGTAAATAAAAAAGCAAAATTTCGGTTCAAAAACAGTCAATTTTGGGTTCAAAATCGGTGAAAAAATGGTATATAAAATTACATTTTGTTTTTAAAATGTGAACATAATCTAAAATTTGATTTAAAAACTGCACTTATTACAAAATAAATGTAACCCTTCTAATAACACATTTATCTAGTTACCAGAGTATTAAGCTTATTCCTGTATAAAGGGTCCATTCTTGCTTCTCAAATATTTACAGAGAATTAATTAATTTTCTGTGAATTGCATAACTCACAGGATAATTCAAACTTCAGAAAGTGTCGAGTCTGTAAATAAACTCTAAATTTCATGTATAAAGCCAGTCTCACTTCACCATCGATTTCTAGCTTCCTAACTTAACGATCGTGTGAGAGATTTCTCTTATTTAGTTCCCGACAGAATTAGAAACAGTCTCTAAATCCATCGTTAATACCATAGAACTACCAATCAGAATTGAGGAGCACACTGGCCAGCTGAAGTAGGAAGTAGAAGAAGAAGAAGGGCAATAGATGCTCAACTGTTTATTCAAGGTAGCTTAAAGAAGAAAAAAATTCGAGCAATACAGCTATATAAATGGCATTTTATTTATTGATTGGAGAAAGTACTAATTATTATTGTTTTAAATAAATATTTCGCATGTTTAAATTTCCTACTGTGATACTGTTATTATACTTTCACAAACGATGCGAATTATTTTCTTTGAAGTAAACATTGAACAGCCACATACATATGTACGTACTCTGGTTGTTGGCTGTAACAAATAGACTGTGCTGTGTGTAACACTGCAGCTGCTAGTGTTGTAATGATATATAAATTACGAATTGTAATTAGTTCTTCATGGACTTCAAAGTAAATTTCATAATAAGTATTTTAGGAGCAAAGAAGTGTCAATGAAATATAAATATAATATGGTAACTTAATGTAAACACCACAATTTTCGCACTTTGAATGTTGTGATGTTTATGTAATTTAATTGACTAGTTCGTATGTGGGGATATATTTCAAAACCGTACGAGAAGGGTTTCATTAGAATATACAACTTGTATCGTAATATACGGGTAATGCAACTTATGCTAGTGGGTCCGTAAAGTGGTATATCAACTTGAAAATAACATATGTTGTATATTCACATTCACTGCTACGGGTTACATGTGCTACATTTTTCAACAGTGCCAATGTTATTCTCTTATTATTTTAAGAGAAAACATTATTTTCCCAAATCTTCAGCAGTTATTAGCATCTAAATTTGCGAAGTCGTATACCGTGTGCAGTCGCCATTTTAAAGATGCAATTTTAACGATCGTGTGAGACCCCTTTTGCTGCCTTCGCGAACTGAAGACTTAAAAAATCTAATGGTAGTTTAGAGTCGGAGGTGGGTCGGGAAGTGAGGACCTACTTAACCACAGTGTTCCATTTTGCATCAGAATGTGACAAAACGGTAGGAAAATGCACCTCACATCTGTCAGAAAGATTAATAATTAACATTACAATATGTTATTTCACGTTTCTTGTTTTCTTCAAAAACTAAATATGCATGTCCCGATATATGGCATAAATGATATCTCACTGTAATTGCCTTGTTTTTAGTGTCAATTTTATCTTTCAGACTGGCTACAGCTATGGATTCGGTTTTGTGAATTATCAGAAGCCTGAAGATGCAGCTAGAGCCATAAACACACTAAACGGCCTCCAGGTACAAAACAAAAGGCTTAAAGTATCATATGCACGGCCATCGGGGGAAGAGATCAAGGACACAAACCTTTACGTTCAAAATCTACCACGGTAATTATTAAATTCTTTACTAACTGCTATAGATGCATATTTGTACTAACAAAATGTAGTCTAAACTTTGTGTTGGCAGAATATTGAACACCAGCAACATAAGAATTGATTATTCATTCACTATGTAGAAACATTTTGATGTTTTTGCTTTTGTACGTCAGATGAACCATCAGAGATATATACTTGCTGTGTGAATTTCATCTTAAGGTTCGGCTGGACATTGGCCGACGCGAAGGCAGTTTTTTTTGGAATTTTCCTCTTCTTTCGAAACACTGCTATAATGTTCCAAAATTCGAATTCCTTCTAGAGCATTCATGTGAATCTTCATGTGCTTTGGTTTCGCTATTATCAAGATATTATCAATAGTTTAATGGACTTACGTAATGACAAAACTATTGAGAATATTTTTGGCAACAGCAAAAGCAATCCACATGGAGATAGAAGGTATTCTAAGCAGATGTAATTTTTCAAATTTTGGAATATCGTAGCAGTTTCTCGAAAGGAGAGAAAATTGTAAAAAGCTGCACTCGTGTTGGGCAGAGGTCCAGCTGAGCTTTAATGACTAGAGACTTGGTGCTGTTAACGTGATCGCTGGAACTAGAAATTAAGGTTTAATTATTTTCCTGTAGTTTACGGTTATTACAAGCATAAGAAAACAGTTTTTTCTTTGTGACGTTTCAGGAGAACACACGCTCCTTTCATCAGACATTTATTTTCATTTTGACTAAAGATACAGTTATAACAATGGTTAGTAATTTTTAAACAAAAAGAATCTGTTATATAATGGATGTTGTCAATGTTACATTGTTGTAATATAGCAACTTAACTGTGAAAAAAGCAGTCTATTTTATTTTTATTTTAGAATTTTTTAAATTATGAATTCCGAATATCATCAGGTAATTCAAATTCATCATTGTTTTCACAAAGTCTCTTGATGTTTTCTGTTACATTAAATTTTAAAGATGGTGGCTTACTCCATTTGTGAAAAAGAAAACTCCACACTGGATCTATGTTACCATTTTCATTATTTAATTTATTCCAGTGTTCTTCTGCAATGAACGAGGCTTCCCAGACATTCAACTCTGTGTTTCCCGTTAATCTTTTTAAAACCCTTCTCTTTTTAATCAAATGCTTCTCTTCGATGATATGAGTTGACAAACCTGTTCTTGGGTTTAGATTTATAATGTCCAAATCATGTTCGTGCCATCTTATTGCCATTTTCCTTGCTGTTTGTCCCACATAATCTTTTGAACATGAACAACTTATATTATATATTCCTGTGGTTTCCACATCTGGTAGCGAGTTTCTCATTTTGAATTCATTAAATGTACATTCCAAACTTCTTGGTGCTTTAAAAACAATTTTGAAATTAAAACTTTTAAAAATTTTTGCAATTTTATGTGAGAATCCCTTGTGGAATGGAATGCACACAAATTTCTTTTCAACAGATTTTTCATCTTTGTCTGTATTTCTCTTTTCCTTTAGTTTTCTTGCAACTTGTTTTTTGATTTGGTTTATTCTGTTAGTGTGAAAGCCATTTTCTTTTGCTATATTAAAGAGCCTTTCTTCTTCATTTTTGATATCCTCATTATTAGAACATAATCTTTGTGCTCTCAGGAAAAAATTTAAAAATATGTTATCCATTGTTATACGCGAATGTTCTGATTTGGCATGGATGTATTTTTCCCCCGCTAATTTTTTTCTATGGACTGATGTTTGAATTGTTGAGTCAGTTGTCTTAATTTGCAGATCAAGGAAAGAAATTACATTGTTATTCATGGGTTCGCAAGTGAATTTTATGCGACGATGTGATTCATTTAACGATTTAAATACGTCCATGATGGTGTTCTCATTTTTAGCAATAATTAGCACATCATCTACATATCTGATGTAGAGTTTGATATCCGCACCTATCGCATTAACAATTGGAGATTCTATGTAATGAAGGAAAATGCTGGAGATGATTCCGGATACTGGGTTTCCCATTGATAGACCATTATTTTGCTGATAGATTTTGCCATCAAATATAAAGTAATTGTAATTTGCACATACAGTAAACCATCGAACCATTTCCCATGATTCTACTGGGTTAACCTTCATCTCAATAAGCCATCTGTGTAATGCATCTGTGGCACCTTCTATTGGGACACTAGGATATAAATTTTCAACATCAAAACTTGCAATACGATACTCACTATTCCAAACAATATTTTTTAGTTTCTGTTTGACTTCATATGCATTTTTAACACTGAATGGTGTTTGTTGTTTAATTATAGCAAGTCACGACCCATCATTGCAACTTTCACACATCCTGCATACAAACTATCCAAATATTTAGTTGAAAGACTTGCTATAATTAAACAACAAACACCATTCAGTGTTAAAAATGCATATGAAGTCAAACAGAAACTAAAAAATATTGTTTGGAATAGTGAGTATCGTATTGCAAGTTTTGATGTTGAAAATTTATATCCTAGTGTCCCAATAGAAGGTGCCACAGATGCATTACACAGATGGCTTATTGAGATGAAGGTTAACCCAGTAGAATCATGGGAAATGGTTCGATGGTTTACTGTATGTGCAAATTACAATTACTTTATATTTGATGGCAAAATCTATCAGCAAAATAATGGTCTATCAATGGGAAACCCAGTATCCGGAATCATCTCCAGCATTTTCCTTCATTACATAGAATCTCCAATTGTTAATGCGATAGGTGCGGATATCAAACTCTACATCAGATATGTAGATGATGTGCTAATTATTGCTAAAAATGAGAACACCATCATGGACGTATTTAAATCGTTAAATGAATCACATCGTCGCATAAAATTCACTTGCGAACCCATGAATAACAATGTAATTTCTTTCCTTGATCTGCAAATTAAGACAACTGACTCAACAATTCAAACATCAGTCCATAGAAAAAAATTAGCGGGGGAAAAATACATCCATGCCAAATCAGAACATTCGCGTATAACAATGGATAACATATTTTTAAATTTTTTCCTGAGAGCACAAAGATTATGTTCTAATAATGAGGATATCAAAAATGAAGAAGAAAGGCTCTTTAATATAGCAAAAGAAAATGGCTTTCACACTAACAGAATAAACCAAATCAAAAAACAAGTTGCAAGAAAACTAAAGGAAAAGAGAAATACAGACAAAGATGAAAAATCTGTTGAAAAGAAATTTGTGTGCATTCCATTCCACAAGGGATTCTCACATAAAATTGCAAAAATTTTTAAAAGTTTTAATTTCAAAATTGTTTTTAAAGCACCAAGAAGTTTGGAATGTACATTTAATGAATTCAAAATGAGAAACTCGCTACCAGATGTGGAAACCACAGGAATATATAATATAAGTTGTTCATGTTCAAAAGATTATGTGGGACAAACAGCAAGGAAAATGGCAATAAGATGGCACGAACATGATTTGGACATTATAAATCTAAACCCAAGAACAGGTTTGTCAACTCATATCATCGAAGAGAAGCATTTGATTAAAAAGAGAAGGGTTTTAAAAAGATTAACGGGAAACACAGAGTTGAATGTCTGGGAAGCCTCGTTCATTGCAGAAGAACACTGGAATAAATTAAATAATGAAAATGGTAACATAGATCCAGTGTGGAGTTTTCTTTTTCACAAATGGAGTAAGCCACCATCTTTAAAATTTAATGTAACAGAAAACATCAAGAGACTTTGTGAAAACAATGATGAATTTGAATTACCTGATGATATTCGGAATTCATAATTTAAAAAATTCTAAAATAAAAATAAAATAGACTGCTTTTTTCACAGTTAAGTTGCTATATTACAACAATGTAACATTGACAACATCCATTATATAACAGATTCTTTTTGTTTAAAAATTACTAACCATTGTTATAACTGTATCTTTAGTCAAAATGAAAATAAATGTCTGATGAAAGGAGCGTGTGTTCTCCTGAAACGTCACAAAGAAAAAACTGTTTTCTTATGCTTGTAATAACCGTAAACTACAGGAAAATAATTCTATCATGCAAGCAATGCGTACATACAAGAAAAACTATTAAGGTTTAATGTATGTAGATTTTGTTCCATAACAAGGAATTGAAAAATAGTTTTAGACATTGATGGTTCATACAAAATTAGACCTATAGAAAGGATTTTTGTAGTGCCCTAAAATGTTGTTACAGTAAAACCTTGTTAATTCGGACTAATGGGGGGATAAGTTGACCCGTTTAACGAAAGTATGGATTAACTGAAATAACCTAAAAGAACAGTAGAAAGTGTATTAAAATTCCGTTTATAGCAAGAAAACATGTTTATTATGGTGTATTTAAAGGGCATAGGCCTAAATACCTTATACAGTACAGTATAAAGTCTGCGGGAAACAGAATTTCATGAGTGGTTGACTGCCTTTTCTTTGGGAAATTCTCTTGTTGACTTCTAGTCACATTTAAAACCTTGCATTCTGTTGTTTTTTTTTGGGGGGGGGGGGGTCCTTTTGCCTGTCCGGATGAAGCGAAGTCTGGCTTATCGGGGTCCGGATTATCGAGGCTTGAAGGCTTGGCTGGACCATTGGCCGACGACAGCAAAGCTGTGTTTCGAATTTCCTCTACATTCGAAAGAAACTGCTATGATATTCCAGAATCTGAAAAATTAAGTCTACTTAGAACTTCTAGAACTTTTACATGAGTCTTTGTGTGTGTCTTTTCTTTCTTCCAAACAATTTACTTTCAATGTTGCTTTGCCTGTGTAAGAGATGCACTTTTCCATCCTAAATTTCAATGTTCTGGGATTTTGCATAACTCAGGATAATTCAGACTGTAGAAAGTGTAGAGTAGGCAAATTTCCTGTTTTGTTTCACATGGTAAGAAAATATATCTTATATCTTTCAAAAAGTAAGTATCCATGACTTTAATAATCAGTAATATCACAAATCTACCAATACACATCTTTTCTGTTATTTCTGTAGAATTGTACTTGTTAGTTTGGAACAGTGGCGATTTCTCTGGGTGTGTAAGTCGTGTGTCAACGGCCAAAGGAAAATGAAATAAAGGAAGTATCTGTACTTTTATAAATTACGATTTTGAGCGTTTTTCTTTAATTGTCAGTCTCGAGCGCCCGGTAGTTTTCGAACGCGGCGCAGCGCGCAGTGGTTGTCAGGCAGGCAGATCGGTCCCGCACTGCCAGGGCGTTGGAGAGGATATACAACGTCTTACCACTGCCAAAACATAGGATGACCGCGCATGCGCACCCTGCCACCCACCACCATGGTTAGCTTCTCAAGGCGTTGTATTTGTTCCCAACGATTTAGCTTTCATTCACCCCGCGTTCCGCGTTGTTTTGCGTGATTGTTCTGCATTATTTTTTAAACGTGTGGTGTGAAGTGATGTGATAATAGTGAAAGTGTTGTGCAAAAGTATTTAAATAATTCATTTTCTTCGCTTTCGTATTCAGAGAAGAAAGAAGTGATTGACAATGGTCGACCACGTCCGAATCTCACGATGTCAAGATGTGTTAAAGGAAAAAGTGGCGCTGGAAAAGGTTTTGAGAGACATTTTCGAAAATAACTCTATGAAATTTCAGACTGGCTTTGCGGGTGTGATGTGGTGAATAAATTTTACTGTTGGACATGTTTATTATTCTAGACTAAAAAAGGTGTTGGGAATTATCAAGAGTATGCGGATTTGAATCATCTCAATACTGCAGTGAGAAAACACAGCGAGCCTGAATTGCATATTAAAGAGGTTGATTAACGCCGTCTGCTATTTAGCAAAGCAAGAATTGCCATTCCGAGGCCATGAGGAAAATGCAGCATCTGTAAATAAGGGCAATTACATGGAATTCCTTATTGCAAGTGCCGAGTTTGATCCCTCATTAAAAGAACATTTATTACATTCTGCAGTTTTTCGCGGTACTTCGGCAGGCATTCAAAATGATTTAATAAATTCAGTTTCGGATGTTCTGAGAGATGAAATCTACAATGAAATTCAAATCACAGACTTTGTGGCTATCATGGTCGATCATCAGACATTAGCAAAAAATCCCAGGTGTCAACAGTGTTACGTTTTTTTTCGGCCTCACAGAAAAAAAGTCATGAAAGATTTCTTGGATTTCATGACATGAGCGTCGATAAAACTGCAGGAGCTCTTTTTAGTCACGTGACTGAAATAATGGATAAGTATAAGCGTGGGGATATATTAATTGCCCAGACATACGATGGATATTCTGTAATGAGTGGTCATTTGAATGGCCTTCAAAGTAAAGTTTTGGAAAATTATCCTAAAGCTTTTTTAACGCATTGTTATGTTCATGTCATGAACTTGGTGCTGCAGCAATCGTTAGAATGTAACATAGAGCTTAAGGTGTTCTTTTGTGGTCTTAAATCACTGTCTACGTTTTTCTCTCATTCTCCAAAGAGGTTTCACGAACTTTCTGCTTTCGTGTCCAGAAAGCTCCTGTCATTAGCTCCTACCAGATGGAATTTTACCTCTAGTCTAGTGTGGACAGTCAATGACAACAGAGAAGCACTGCTTATGTTTTTTTAACATGTTAGTGAAAGTGGAGACTTCGATCATTTGACTACAGTGACTTCAAGAGGATTTTCTAGCTTCCTGAAGGATTTCGAAAATATATTTTTAATAAAGGATTTATCCAACTTGCTTGCCTTTTCAGACGTATTATTCAGTATATTGAAGTCTAAAAATGTTGATATTTTGTATTGCAGTAATAAAATAACTGAATTTCAACAACAGCTGGAAAAGGAAAGTGAGAATTTCGAAACACTATGGAATTCTATAACTGGTGCAGTAGAAGAGGAAGAGGTTGTTGAAATGAAAAGGAGGCGACTGAACAACGAATCACAGAAAGACCACTGCCGGAGGCTTTACTTTGAAATCATTGATGATATCAGCAACCAGATAACAATTAGATTCGCATCATTTGAAAAATTGCAATATTTTGATTTACTAAATCACACAAAACGGGGCTACTTGAATAAAAGAGAGAACTTTTCTCACCATCTCGTACATAAATTGCAGGAAATTTATGGCAGTCTGTTTAATTTAAGCAAACTGCAGAATGAACTTTGTTTGGTATGCTTCCACTGAAGGATCAGAGAAAACACCAATTGAGATTGTAAATTATCTACTGGACACGAATCTACCGGTAGTGGGTGGGTTTACGGAAATATATAAATTAGCAATGTTGATCGCAACAATTCCTTCCACGACGTCATCTGTCGAGAGATCGTTCTCATCACTGAAGAGGAGCCACACATTCTGCCGATCTACTCAACCTCAGAACCGGATGACGAATTTAAGTCTTATCTCCATCCAGAAAGAATTACTTTCTATGCTGGGAGAAGGGGATAAATCCAAATTTTATGAGGCGGTGATCAGCGCATTTCTCTCTAAAGAAAGAAGAATAGAGCTGGAATTCAAGTAACTGTAAGTAATTAGCAGTTGATTTTTCAAAATATACTTTTTGGAAGGATAAATTAAGGGGAAGGGGAAAAACCGGGAATGTGCATGTGCATTTTAGCGATTTTTCAATGAACGGGTCATTCTTATGTCCACGGTGTTTTTCTAGGAGTGATAGGTAGGAGTTCCACCAACCCCTCTGGTTGCAAACTCGTGCATTAAAAATTAATTGTATAGCGAAGTATTGAACATATTAATTTTATCCTTACCCTTCAAATATATTAATACTTTAAATGAAGTATTTGATTTACAATAATTTATGTAATTTAATGTTTTTCTAAATATTTATAAAATTACACGAAAAAGGTACGGAGAAAATTTGTAATATTGGTTCACAGAAATGAGGGGGGGAGGGGTTAACATTTCTTCTTTGCCAACGCCTGAAGTTCAGGGTCAGGAGACGCCACTGGTTTGGAACCAAGTTGTGGTTTTATGACTTGAAATTTGCCCATTTTCATATTGAATATGTGAATTTCAAAATATCAAAGCCTAGTCACAAAAAGCAAAGTTTGAGGGGAAGAATAGGCATTTTCTATTCTTTTGAGTTTCAAACAATTAGGAAATTAGTTACTTTCTAGGAACAACAATCATGTTACATAATGTGATCAGCCTGACTTCTGTTAACATGAACACTTGACCGACCATGAACCTTTTTCTTACTGGTACAGTGCTTCGGATACTTTGACCTTACCTAGTGATGTGACAAAGCTGAAAATTTACCGAAGCTGATGTACTCACCGATAATTTTTGGAACTGATACTGATTTCGATACATAGGATTATGCAACAGTAATGAAATGTTATTTTCAGCATGACAAAAATAAAGTTGCTATAAATATTTCTAATTTGTATTAAATGCATATACATGTATATATTCTCAGAGATTTTACATTAATACACAAGCAGTTCTTTGAAATGTAAAATGGTTTCCCGTTCTTAATTTAATGCTGGCAGATTCAACGTCAGAAACATAAATTTTTGAACAACTTCTGGAAGCAACATACTTCTCTTATCACAAATCTGTCTAGCTGAACACTCCTTCACTGAATATTGATGCAGCAGGTATGCCCAAGTATTTTCTCACCACTTGCTTCAGGTTTGGATACTCATTTTTGAATTTCCAATACAACAGCGGATCCTCGTCACGTGGAATAATCGGTTTAGCAATGTACTGTTCTATTTCTGATTTTGAGGTAGGTTGATCCTCTGAATGAGAGTTTGCAATAATTTTATCACAAAGACTCCACAGTGATGATGATCCGTAACCTAATTTTCAATAAATCTTACAAAATAAAAATATAAAACTTATCAATACTGATTTATGTATCAGATTTTAATTGATGTCGATTTGTGCCGATATTTATACATCGGTAATTGGCTTCGGCACATCCCTAACCTTACCCTAGTCAGATTTTTATACCCCAGCATAAAAACGATACCAAGGAATCGAGGATTAGCTCCAGCTTTTGGTTTGCTGAGTTCATTCCTATGGCAGCCATATCTCTTCAGGCCAAGATGCCTGGGGATAGAAAATCAAGGCCAATCATGAGATGCGTCTTAATCGGTTTTAGTAAGTAGTAAGAGACCAACCATTTAACAAGTTGAAAAGTCTCCCTTGTTTACGGAAACCAGGTCTCCTGGTATTTACAACTTGCCATTTTGGCCATGCGTTATTTACGCACATGTACAAGATAGCCCAAATAAAATTATACCCAAGCCAGTTTTTTTATCGTCAGAATATTTTTGTAGGTTTTGTCAGAGACTTCTTGAGTAATGTGTTTTGCTTTATTCTTTAAAATTTGTCAAGAGTTTCAAAATCTCAGTTGCAGGTGCGATAAATACACTCAGTAGCTTCAAGCTACATACCCAAACATTTTGAGAAATACCGATATGTGCCACTTCCAACATCTATCTGGTCTGGCAGTGGAGCGTGTGGCACAACATGCAAGTTACAGATGTACTTGATGAAACATACTAACACGCTTCGCTTCTTTGGGTATAGTTTTGTTTGGGTCACCCTGTATAATTACTATGTGCAGATTTATAACCACTAGAAAACATGTGAAACAACCTGTCAAATAGATACTGAAAGAAGCAGTGGTCAGTTGCACAGTCATGGACTCAATTTTTTTGTACTCTTATTACACAGGGTGTCCATAAATTACTCACCCCATAACAGATCAAAATATCTTGTTTTTTGGAAGCAACAGACATGGAATTACATTCATTGACTCAAAGATTAGTGAAGATACTTCTCATTATTAATAAACCTCTACATGGGCACCCTGAGTGGCTTTCACAATGTCAAGTGTGTTGATGAAGTCATTCCACCTGCCACAACCTCCTCGATCCTGGTCTTCAATTCTACCAAGTCTGTAACTTTCTTGCAGGATTACGTGAAATGATTGTTTTGTAGGTGGACCCTTGTAACATTCCGTGTCTCTCGAGGGAGTAGGAAAGATGCCCAATAGCTTAGTTAGCTAAGTGTTACAAGTCTACCCATAATGCTAACCTTTTTCTCCAGCGGTGGCATGAGACTCTATTTACACTCAGGGTTCGGGTGTATGTTGCACTTAGAGGGCTATGACGTAGTTGACCAGTTAAGTTAATTGACAACTCAAAATTAACTAAAACATATAAAGGTTTATTTCATCACAAACTTGAGCAAGAAAGGAACTTAGACCCTTTTACAGTAGTTTTATACATCCAACTTATAGTTTCACAGTTTCGTAAATGATACCTAGTACTCTTGTTAGAAAAACAATCACAAAGGGTTTATAAACAAAGCATCTAAAAGATAAAGATTAGTGTAACCTTGGAAACTGCTTTTTGATTACATGTAGGAGTAACAGGCGGAAAACTAAGGAATAGATTCTAAGAAGCGAATTTCCCAGCATCGAGGAGACGGGGTTTCGCTGTTACCATCCCCAACGTCGAGATGACGGGGTTTAAGAAAGAAAAAGGTCTGGTTACCTAAATATCTCTCGCCCGAAAGCGGAGTGCGTTTCTCTCGCCCAAAAGCGGAGTAGGTCTTCTCACACTAAAGTGGAGTAAATTTCTCTCACCAGAAGGTGGAGTGGGATATCTTTTTTCTCTCTCCTGTTAGGAGGAGTTTTCCTCTTGCCCGTAGGCAGAGCCCTACTTCTCTCGTCCGCAGACGGAGTCAAACTGAGATGCTAGCCCCGCTCTCGCCTTTATATTGGGTCGGCGACGCTAGCGTAAGCAAGTGGAAGAAATATAAACTATTAAAAGTATATTTTGAAGTAAGTTTACCAAATTAGAGGTGTAACCTGTTTTTAAATTGATACATTTCTAATTACATATTTTTATCAGAAAGGTCACTAAAATAGAGGTGGGACTCGTACAAATTGTGACGAGATGGGTTCGTTACAATAACCCCTCCCTTCGGGAAAAATCTTTAGATTTAAAATTTATCACCTCTATATAATATATTTTAATGATAAAGATTTTTTTTTCAATGTCAAAATTCAATTAAGATTACAAACTAACATTAATAACAAGTTACATGAGAGATAAACACGACCAAGCCAATCTTTACAACAATGGAAGTACTAGGTTTAGAACTCAATGAAGGTTACATAACTAATGAACTGGGTTTCAATCAACTCTTTAGGCTAAAAGTCCGTATCGTTTTAAAAATCTTAAGAAGGGAAACCTTCGGGGCACTCGAATATGACACTTTCGCAGGACAGAGATTGTCTGCATATATGGCCTTGGGATGTCTCCCAAAATCATTTTCAACTGCAGAGCCAATAACAATTCGTCACCATTCCAATTTACTTCAGCCTGGAGTTCCGAGTCGTGAGCTTCCAGTGGAGCTTCCTGTGGATCTGGAAGAGCAGCGACTTTGCTCCGGGTAGACACCATGGGTTGATCGACCTGCAGATCGTCCTCGGTACTGTCCTTCCTTGGAACAGGCTCTGGGGTAGTCCATATATGCTCAGCATGTGTCAGGTCCCGCATCTCGGATTCCAACTTTCGTTTTTCCGTTTCTAAGCGTCGAACTCGTTCGATCCAGGGTCAAATCAGGGAACTAGATTGGTCACTCAAAACTTCAGATTTCTGTTCGTTGATTTCGTTTTCTTGCTCCAAGAGTACTGCTCCGGAGGATACTGTTTCAACGAGCATTGGTAGCTTTCTCGGAACCACAATTGCTTTGGGTTTTCTTCCTTCAATCACAGGGCTAGATGAGCTAGGAGCTGATAAGTCCATACTAACTCGTACAGGTTGGCAGGCTCTAGGAACAACCTTGCTCAGATTCACTAATCCTGGTCGCGAAGGAGAATACGGCAGGGAACTATATCCCTTCTTAATATCTTCGGCAGCAATATTCTTCATCCATGTACACTTTAACTGGGTCATCAGGTTCCTCCTCTTCTTAGGAACTTCTGGATCCTGTAGAGGGAGAGGTATTAATTTAACTTGCCGTGTGATGGGTCCTTCAGGTTTAGGCACAGGTTCACTTAACATCTTCACTTTAGTACTGTTTAACTTCAGCCTCTCTTTCATTCGTTTGACATCTGGGAACATCCTGCGGGGCTTATCCATCCTGTGGTAGAAAGCACGAAGTTCACACTACGCAGTTCCGATCTCAACTGAGCTCTGTCCAGTCTGGTTATCTATTTAATTAAGGTGAAGTACAGGCTACATGACACTAACACCACCTATTGACACCATTATATACTTAATATACATTTCAGGAAAACATCAATTTATTTTACTCTCCTATCACTCAGTGTTGCCCTGGCACATTTAAAGTTTGAACTTAATCACATTACAAAACTTCTTGTTATTATTGCTTATAAGCTTTTCCTTATTTTGGCAGGTTGAGCACAAGCTACTTTCAGCACAATTATATATGTATCACATTTTTAATGGCTTTTAGTAAATTACTCAAGTCTCTACATTTAGGATATAATACCCCAGGGAGCTTCTTTGGCTTCCCTGCTTCTTCGGAGACCACGCTCTGGCACGCCCTTTTGGCCTTACTGCACTCGAAGGAAGAGGTACTTTAACCACTCTATAAACTCAAGTCCTACATACAGACATTCTTCCTTGTACCTTCGCTGTCCCACAAGCCTTTCTTCTGGATCTTAGTTCAATAACATTTACTTTTAGAAGTTCTGTTCTTGTTCTATAAGTTACTCTTTCTAAATGGAGTTGGTAACACATATAGCAATAGTTCGTCTTCTGAAAATGGTCAACTTAATATTCATTTCCCGAATTAGTATCAAACTTCTAGGTTCCTGCGTGGATATCTTTCACGGTGATTCCCTCTTTCTCTTTCTTTGGTGTTAACACTGGTTTTTCACTATCGGGGTGAGCGTCAATTAACTTGAAACTTGCTCGGTCATGTGGCCAAATAACTCCGTTTCACCTTCTTGCCTTCACATTATGGCGCCAAAAATCTTGCAACATTCCTGTTATTCATCTCTCGAGCCACAACAGTTTTCTCTTTTAGGGCTGCCCGTTTGGATGCCAAATTACTTGCAACGTTCGATCCTTCACTTTGGTTTTGCACTTTCGGGCCCCACGTTGGGATGCCAAATAACTTGTAACATTCCATGTTATTTAACTATCGAGCCCCACGTTGGGAGCCAAATAACTTGTAACGTCCATGTCTCTCGAGGGAGTAGGAAAGATGCCCAATAGCTTAGTTAGCTAAGTGTTACAAGTCTACCCATAATGCTAACCTTTTTCTCCAGCGGTGGCATGAGACTCTATTTACACTCAGGGTTCGGGTGTATGTTGCACTTAGAGGGCTATGACGTAGTTGACCAGTTAAGTTCATTGACAACTCAAAATTAACTAAAACATATAAAGGTTTATTTCATCACAAACTTAAGCAAGAAAGGAACTTAGACCCTTTTACAGTAGTTTTATACATCCAACTTATAGTTTCACAGTTTCGTAAATGATACCTAGTACTCTTGTTAGAAAAACAATCACAAAGGGTTTATAAACAAAGCATCTAAAAGATAAAGATTAGTGTAACCTTGGAAACTGCTTTTTGATTACATGTAGGAGTAACAGGCGGAAAACTAAGGAATAGATTCTAAGAAGCGAATTTCCCAGCATCGAGGAGACGGGGTTTCGCTGTTACCATCCCCAACGTCGAGATGACGGGGTTTAAGAAAGAAAAAGGTCTGGTTACCTAAATATCTCTCGCCCGAAAGCGGAGTGGGTTTCTCTCGCCCAAAAGCGGAGTAGGTCTTCTCACACTAAAGTGGAGTAAATTTCTCTCACCAGAAGGTGGAGTGGGATATCTTTTTTCTCTCTCCTGTTAGGAGGAGTTTTTCTCTTGCCCGTAGGCAGAGCCCTACTTCTCTCGTCCGCAGACGGAGTCAAACTGAGATGCTAGCCCCGCTCTCGCCTTTATATTGGGTCGGCGACGCTAGCGTAAGCAAGTGGAAGAAATATAAACTATTAAAAGTATATTTTGAAGTAAATTTACCAAATTAGAGGTGTAACCTGTTTTTAAATTGATACATTTCTAATTACATATTTTTATCAGAAAGGTCACTAAAATAGAGGTGCGACTCGTACAAATTGTGACGAGACGGGTTCGTTACACCCTTCTTGTATTCTTTCCTATAACGACGCTGAAGAGTTACAGGAGATGTTGTTTCCCCCAACCCCAACATACACACATAGCCCTTACCTGCACCATTGTCATTTTCACTGTTTTGCTGCAATGCATGATGGTACCATGTGTTGCCAAGTACATACAGGGACCGGCAGAAAAAGCTGATGGTTTTGAAATGTGTGTGTATATATAAAACAATTAATGTAATGCAAGGTTTAATAATCAAAATTGCTACAAAAATAATTGTCATTTAAAGTGCTTACATTAATTTTTCTTTGTTTTGAAAATTGTGTCCGATAAATGATAAACCTCCATTCCTTACACATTCATGTAGCCTTGCCTTTAAGTTGGAAGTCACCCTCATGAGCATTTCATTCGGAATTCCCGTTATTTCGTTGCTAATAGCTAACTTGAGATCACCAATTGTGTGAGGTCTTTCAGCACACACTTTTGATATGAGGTAGCCCCAGAGGAAATAAACACACATGACCAGATCCGGGGAGCGAGGAGACCAGGAAACATCACCATTTCTTGACACTACATGTCCAGGAAACATTTCCCGGCCCATGCCCATTGAGATTCTTTTTCAGACTTGACCCTGTCTCTCGAAACGTTCTGACCCAAAGCAGTATTTGTATTCTGACTGGGTACTCGGCCATGAAGATCGACATGGAACTCCCTTTGAAACCATCTTTGGGTTTGGACAATGGACCCACCATTTTTAAAATATGCTTCTAACACAAAAGCACAGTGTCGCTCAGTCCACTTAACTGAAATGGCATTGAGCGATGAAGCCAATGAGCACTCCTTCCACTCTGCCGTTGAAAGACAGTCTACAGTACACCAGTGGATTCCCAAGAAGAGTTGAGAGAGAGAATTGTGACAGCCGCCCAATACATAAGAGACAGAGGAGTGTCAACATGAGTCACTGTGTCTGAAGTACGCCGCAGGCTGCGTGCTTGCATACGTAACCGTGGGAGGCAATTTGAACAGGATTTGTAGTTTTTGTAACAGTTAATTCTGACAACCTGGAATCATGAGAATGGTAAATAACATTATTATTTCACTCATTTTCGTTCCTTGATTTCTCGCAATCGACAACTTCTTTTCACTTTACGAAGAGGACTACAACGTGCCATCTCCGCTTTTTATTCAGAATTTTCCCCCAACCCGTGTGCCAGTTGACAACATTTGTATCTTTTTGGAGAACTTATGAAACGAGGCAGTTTCTTCCGTAATTTTTACGCTAAGTGTGTTACCATTTTTTTGAGTAATCCTCTTCGATTTAAACGATAATTTCCAAATTTCTTTATGACGTGTGCTCCAATGACTGTTTCT
Organism: Lepisma saccharinum; assembly: GCF_977018435.1. Taxonomy (NCBI): domain Eukaryota; kingdom Metazoa; phylum Arthropoda; class Insecta; order Zygentoma; family Lepismatidae; genus Lepisma; species Lepisma saccharinum. Next base: position 13,833,156 of record NC_139246.1, read on the forward strand.
TTCTGTGGGTATGGGAATTTTGGGCACAATTTTTTTCCCCAGTAGTCACTCATTTGTCAGCTGTTAGCAACGTGTCGATTAAGTGCCGAGGGTGTAGCAGTTTTTTCACAATTAGTAGTTTTTTGGTCGCAAGTCGGAATATGTCACGAAAATCTACAAACTACAATAACTCTAAACCCGTTGATTTCCGACCCCTGGTTCATAGGGTCAAATTTGTCGCAAATGTGCTCTAGTATTACCCTTTCCAGGAATAGGTCAAATTACCAATCACCCTTTATACACATATCAAAACAGTCACCTTTTTCTGCAGGTTCGTGTATAAGACATTGTTAATACTATCAACCTCCACTTAACTTGCATAGAAATTATTTTATGAACAATAAGTGAATAATATCTGGACATGCTGTATTTTGCGTACGCTGTATTTTTCGTACTGTTATTATATTTTTCTCATGATGCGTTGCTTTTCTGTTTTTGTAATTGGTACGGCGTTGGTGAAGGTTTACTTGGCAAACTAGCCACCACCTTATAAGAGAGCCAATATGGCAAAAATAATCAAACATTCCAAGAAAATGGGCATTTTTATGCAAGATGCAAATAGATACCAACCCTCAAAATAGGAATATACATATATGCACAACTGATTTGCTAGTCTTGAAACAATAAGAGATGAATTTATAATATTAAAGCTTATGTTTTTTTTAAATACCAAGGAATAAATAAGGCAAAATTTCCCATCCTAATAATTACAAGTTTTTTAAAGTTGTGAAACATTTCCAAAAACATAAAATTCAGTACATTAACAAAAATATATTTAGATAAGGCATAACTTACACCACATGCACTCATTTCACTAAGTAATAAAGTACAGTTGGCATGTATTGGGTCCGTGCATAAATTTGTAGTGTTATATAACATACGTTAACAGGAATACAATAATTAATAAACAGAAGTACACTCATGGTAAGATGAAAGAATGTTATTGTAGTCTAACAATACACAGTCACAACAACACTCACTCACTCAGTAATGTAGTCGCCTCCATTGTCAATGACCATCTGCCAACGTTGGGGAGGCGTTCGATGCCTCGCCTATAGAACTGCTGTGTTTTCAATACATGGCATTAGCCCAGTATACAGCACAAATTGTTTTTGAGTTGAAGAAATCAGTTAGCCAAGTTTCAAGAGCAGCTTAAATTAGGAAAGACTTCCTACTGCTGCACTTGATCCTCGGTTAAACTTGAAGAGCAGAATGTGCCGGAAATGTTAAACTTTGTCCACTTGACACTCCATCTTGTTTCGTCTCCAAAATAGACTAAATTTGCTCAGAATTAGAATACACTGTTTTTTCACGAACACAAAACTACAAACTAAGCAATAACAATGGAATAAAGGACAACAAACTCTTGGCAACGCAGTGTTGCCAACCCATAACAAAATGCTATGAACTTATGCACCGACACAATACTTACTTTGCTCTCTAGCTTTCACCACATCATGTGGGTTCCTCCGAAGATAGACAAGACTAGTCAGCTTTAAACATGGGGAAGTTAAGTTAAAAAAGGTTATAAAGATAAAGAGGATAATAAGACAATGCAGTGCCCTGTCACTATTTCTTACTCCATCTCTGCCTGGCAACTGACAGTCAGTTGCTTTTGCCAGCCAGAGAAATTAACTGAAAATTTAATTGTTTAAAAGGTTTGGCAATTTTTGTAACAGCTAGTTCTTTTCCAAGCTTTTTTTCATTTCTATTCATGTAGTTTCTGCAGTTACAGTAATAAATGCTTTCCTTAAGTACTTAAAAAATGTAATGCAGTTAACCGTTGATGGAATTTACCTTTTTTCATCATTACACATTTAATATTTGTGGTCCCAACAGAGAAAAATGTTTTAAAAATTTTCCCGTATTTTAATTTTTTTCTCTTTTGCTACCTGAAAAATGTAAAATCAAGGTTCTACTGTAATTCCACAAGTGTCTACGTAAAATTCCAGTTTTGTTCAGACACCCAGCTGCGTGAATCCAACTTGAGCAACAACTCTTCCTCATAATAGGATATTTGCAATTTTTATTTGATTCACACCTTTTTTTTCAGTTTTTTAGATCTTATTGTATGAACTATGTCAGTGTATAATATAGTATTCAATACTTTGTAGCAAAAATAGTGTACATACGATAAAGAATGAAAGAGCTTTCACTTTTTGCATTGCAGAGACATAACGGAACAGCAGTTGGAGTACCTATTTGGTAAATTTGGTACCATTGTTCAGAAGAACATACTTAAGGACAAAGTAACCGGCATGCCTAGAGGAGTTGCATTTGTTAGGTAAGTTTTTCTGTATGGTTGTGAGTTGGTCTTGAATTTTTATGTCATCACTAGGGACCAGAGTCTTATGTGCTAAAAATTGACTGATTTAGCACTTCATAAACTACATTTCAGGACTTTTAAGTGCTCACATGAAATTAATAGACATAATTATTAATTGATAATAATTTTATGAAATAACTAGTTTTAAATGCAATTTGTGTACCAAAGTCATTATTTTTAGTGCAATGAATTCTATTCTAATTGATTATAAAAAAATATACAATTTGCACAATACAAAGACTTTTTTTCATATCTTGAGGTATGTTTTTCAATACTCTCTGTGGTCAATTTCTTCTGGTCGTCTTGAGAGACGGCGATAGTATATGGAGAAACTTCTCTTATTGGTGCCAACTTCAGCGATAGTATATGGAGAAACTTCTCTTATTGGTGCCAACTTCAGCGATAGTATATGGAGAAACTTCTCTTATTGGTGCCAACTTCAGCGATAGTATATGGAGAAACTTCTCTTATTGGTGCCAACTTCAGCGATAGTATATGGAGAAACTTCTCTTATTGGTGCCAACTTCAGCGATAGTATATGGAGAAACTTCTCTTATTGGTGCCAACTTCATAAATGCAACTGTTGCTGGTTCCCAAAGCAGGTTCGCTTGTGGTCTTCTCTCCAGGATGAACAGCCACTACACCAACGTCATTGTAGTTTCCGGCACAAACTCCTCTCCTTTCAAGTAGACTGTTGCGTCATTGGTAGAAATAGGTGACGTGATTGATCACTTGCAGTGTTGCCTTTCCTACTCATCACAGCAGGTTCTCGAAACAGCTAACAAGATGAGCATTTTCTTGGAATCTTCCTGCACTCTTACGGTGTTGGAGGCCAGGAATAACACCAGTTGTGCTTTAAGAACTGAATGATTTTTGTAGCTAGTACTCCATCCCAAAACAGCCTGCACCTTTGTATGCTATACCAACTGTTCCTTAATTGTGTGGGAGGTACAGTGTTCAACAATGCCTCATCTAGTGTCACTGCATATTTTTCCAATTTCATGATGCAGGCTGGAAGTTTGCAGATTTTTGCACAGAGAAGGTGAAAGACGCTGACACCTCTTGGTGTTGCAATGCATCTTTTGCCACACAGGCTCACACAAGGGTCTCAAGCCTTGTGGTGGAAATTAAGGGCTGTTCTTAAAAGTTTACGCGAAAAGTTTGAATCATGTTTTTCAGGTACAAACAGGGCTTTTAGGCATTTATGTTAATTTGTAGTTAATTTTGGTCCTAGAGAATTTTAGTAGTGGAGTGCTGTGTACATGGAACCCTAAATATCATACATGTAGGATGTAGCAAAAAAGTATTGAACAAGAAATAGTTTCCCTAGTTATTACAATGTTAGGAATAATATTAAGGCTTTGAACAGACACCCATTCCGAAACATATTGATAATGTGCTGATTGCTCACAATTAAATACAAACTAAAGGTTAAAAGATTAAAAATCAATAACTTACGTGTGTGAGCATGAGATTTATCAAACTACGTTTCGAAGGTTATACTACCTCCTTCTTCAGGTTGAAACGATGTTTTCAGACACCTGACATGGTGCCTCGTCGAGAAAGTGATGGTTGAGGATTTAGGTTAAAATGGTATAGGGAGGACACTTTCTAAAAAAAGAATGTAAAATACACATACTAAAACCGCGCAATACTCTATAAAAACAAAAGAACGTTCAAAGCTGATGACGGCGAACTGCCGATCGTTGCTCGGGGTAGGCGAATGCACGGTGTCAGCTCATACCTGGAGAAGGAAAACTCCTCCCCCCAGTCTTTCCTCAACTGGTGCTCGTGAGTCACCAATCCAAGGTGAATTCAACTTCTACCTCGGCGGCTTTCCTAACCTCAGGGGTAACATGGAAGCCCATCTCGTCTCTACTCCCGGCAGCTTTATCCCATTTTTTAAAAAAGTTTATCCAGCCGTCTTCCAAATTCCCATCATCCCTATTGAGTTTATTCCTATTATCCGTGCATATAGGCTGCCTCATACACATTCCTATCCAATTTATTGTTAATCTTCCTAATGACTTCTGTTTTGGCGATCTTATGCCGGTTAACTAATACGTGTTCAGAAAATCCTGTCTTGGATATACCCTCCTTTACATCTTTATCGTGCTCGCCCCACCTAATTTACATACTCCTCCCGGTCTGTCCCACATATTCCTTTCCGCATTCACATACTATCCTGTACACTCCCTTTTGCTCTTCAGGGTTATTGCACCTCTCTCTCCCCTCCCTTTCTTATAAGACGTAAAGTGTTTTTCAATGCTCCGAGGTGCTCTCACCCCATATTTTATCCCGTATCCCCTTACGGATTTTTCAATTTTCTCCGAAACACCCTTAAAATATGGAATCCCGACAAAATACGTGTTCTTTTCACTGTTTCCTACCTCCGTTTTATCTTCATCTTTATCATTTTGTGATATTTCTTGTCTAACAATCTTTTTTGCTTTCCTAGCTACTTTTTCCATGTCGCGGATAGTATACCCACCTTCTTTATCCATTCTTCTTCTTTTTCTTTCTCTTTTTCGTCATTGCACAGTCTTTCGGTGCGAATGAAAAAGTTAAGAAAAACATTTAATTTAGTTCTATTCGAATGTTGGGATCTCTTATGGAGGTACAGCTCGCCAGCCAATGGTTTATGAAAGACCCCGGTTACAATCTGTTGTCCGGTTTTGGGAATCCAGAATTGGGTTTACCAGAGAAGATCTGGCCAACGGAAAGATTCACTTTCTGGACTTGTGCCTTACTAAAACCGGACAACAGATTGTAACCGATGTAGGGTGAGAGCACCTCGGAGCATTGAAAAACACTTCACGTCTTATAAGAAAGGGAGGGGAGATAGGCGCAATAACCCTGAAAAGCAAAAGGGAGTGTACAGGATAGTATGTGAATGCGGAAAGGAATATGTGGGACAGACCGGGAGGAGTATGTAAATTAGGTGGGGCGAGCACGATAAAGATGTAAAGGAGGGTATATCCAAGACAGGATTATCTGAACACGTATTAGTTAACCGGCATAAGATCGCCAAAACAGAAGTCATTAGGAAGATTAACAATAAATTGGATAGGAATGTGTATGAGGCAGCCTATATGCACGGATAATAGGAATAAACTCAATAGGGATGATGGGAATTTGGAAGACGGCTGGATAAACTTTTTTAAAAAATGGGATAAAGCTGCCGGGAGTAGAGACGAGATGGGCTTCCATGTTACCCCTGAGGTTAGGAAAGCCGCCGAGGTAGAAGTTGAATTCACCTTGGATTGGTGACTCACGAGCACCAGTTGAGGAAAGACTGGGGGGAGGAGTTTTCCTTCTCCAGGTATGAGCTGACACCGTGCATTCGCCTACCCCGAGCAACGATCGGCAGTTCGCCGTCATCAGCTTTGAACGTTCTTTTGTTTTTATAGAGTATTGCGCGGTTTTAGTATGTGTATTTTACATTCTTTTTTTAGAAAGTGTCCTCCCTATACCATTTTAACCTAAATCCTCAACCATCACTTTCTCGACGAGGCACCATGTCAGGTGTCTGAAAACATCGTTTCAACCTGAAGAAGGAGGTAGTATAACCTTCGAAACGTAGTTTGATAAATCTCATGCTCACACACGTAAGTTACTGATTTTTAATCTTTTAACCTTTAGTTTGTACTCATTCCGAAGCTGATACTCTTACCAATACTCAATTCCCACTGCTACCAGTGCTTGAAAATTGTATTCGTGTATTTCAGCATATTGCCTGATATGTGTTCCTTCTCGTGCACACTTGTTGCTCATACTTTCGGAGAAAAAAATATTTTTCAATCTAAAGCAGAAAGTCACAACTACACTACATTTTCTTGTGACAACTTTTTTCTCTTAAACTCAAATGTGTTGAGCAGTGGCATCTCGTGGCCTCAAATTTGGCCGGGGCTTATTTTTTAAAGAATTTAAAATATAATGACAATTCACATGAATTACAAAAAATAGGTATTTTTTCTTGTAGACTACAAAACTGGACTTACTTTTTTGAAAGAATTTAAAATGTAATGACAAATTACATGAATTACAAAAAAAACGGGTATTTATCTTCTAAACTTCAAAACTGGACTTATTTTTTTAAAGAATTTAAAATATAATGACAATTCACATGATTACAAAAGAAACAGGTATTGTTGTGAAACATACCTTTCTTCGAACGTTGACTCCTGTTCTTCTGCTCAGCAAATTTTGTTATTACTTTTTCGTTGAAGCCCTCTATGTTAGAAATGTATTCTATTGTAAGCAAGTGCCAAGGCATTTCGTCTGTCTTGTCCCATTGCATTTCCTTAGCAGGTTTTAATACGCTTCAATGTGCTGAAACATCGTTCAGATTCAGCTGTTGCCACTGGAGTTATTAAAACTATGTTTGTCATTTTTACTGTTTTTGAAAAGGTACCCTCTAAATAATTTTAAATAAAAAATGAATGCAATCTACTGATAGAGTTTATGGTTTTCAACTGTTCACTACAATAAAGAACACGAAGTTACCTCTTCTATGAAGGGATAATAAATCTGGGAAGATGCCTCTGTTTAAAGATTGTTCTCTTTCATTATGTCCTCCTAGAGCAAGTTCATGTTGACCACCGAATTTTAAGCAATGGATAATTCTATTTAATATATGCCTATTTTTCCGGACAAATTCATTGTCTCTTGTAATTGACAGCCTATGTCCTTCATCAATTTGTGTTTGAACATCAACCCTGCCAAACTCACTCAAACATAGCGAATGAAAGCCACCAAAACGCTACAGAACAACATGCGAGATCGAACGCGACGGAACGGAAGTAGCCCCGAATCAGCACTCATATCCATTGCACTCTCCCCTCCTCTCTGCTAGCATGTGACCTTCACTGTAGCGTAGGTGGGTGTAGGCCACACCTTCCTTTGCGACGTGCCCCGGAAAACGATAATTGACATCAATGCCGCTAGGAGTGCTGTCGTATCCATTGCAACAGACGATGAATTTACATGGGTAAAAATCGCCTTTTAAAAGACTGTGTGATAGTTATGCGTTATGGTGATTGATAATTACGTGAATACGTCCGTTTTTCTTTAGGGGCTAAGCCCCGGAAGCCCCAAGGGACGAGACGCCACTGGTGTTGAGGTATTTTTAAAGACTTGCAACTACATAAATCTTGAAAAAGATTGAGTCTGTACAATGAAATATACTGCTTTATATTAGTTCTATGCAACCACATGCACAATATAAAAAAAATATACAAAGGTACAAATTTCATGTTTTTGCCAAAGATCAAATGTATATGCCTCTACCCATGATACACTGTCAGGTAATTTTAAGTGGGCCGCTCCTGTGATAAGATGGGCAGCGAAAACTAGGTTTAAACCCTTAGTAAGACATTGTCTCATAATTAATTTAATCAGTTCATCATTCATTCTCAACATCGTTGAAGGCAGGAAAGTGATATTCGAGGGGAGAGTGAAAAGTTTTGAGCCTTACAGAGAAGGGGTGGGGGTGTTTGAGCTACAGTTTCTCATTATGATTTCTCTACATAATCACATAATCTCTATAATCACCCCCCAGATGAATGCACTTATGCATTCTGTGCTGCAATATGTTTACAGTCATCTGGTAGAATGATTTGTCCTGAGTCTCACACCACTGAATGACCACCTTCGTCCGTGTGGAAGTGACGTCTTCGAAGTGAATTCTTCATAGCAGGGAAAAGAAGAAAATCTGAAGGGGCAGGTCGGGGGAATAAGCTGGATGGGGAAGTGCGGTGAAGCCACACTCGACCAAAGCAGCCTGTGCAGTGAGACAGCTGTACCGAATCACGGCCCTGTTGGCCACCCTCTTCTCTGACACTTCATTCATTTTCAACCTGACAAAAACGTAGAAGAGAACATGTGAATTTCATAAACATTTGCACAGAGTGTCCTAAACCTCAAACCTTACATCCTCCAAAATTTCAACTACCTAGCCATCACTCCTTCCATGTAAGGCTCAAAACTTTTCACTCTCCCCTCGTAAATGCTATGGTACTGCATAGAGTTCGCAAGCATGTGTTCTAATGTTTATGCACATTTGTTTTTTGCAGGTATGACCGGAGAGAAGAGGCCCAAGATGCAATAAGGGCCCTCAACGGAATGGTTCCAGAAAATGGAACGGAACCTCTGGTTGTCAAAATAGCAGAGGAGCATGGTAAGCAGAAAGCCGTATATTTCGCTGGCTGGCAAGCGGGATACCAACAGAGTCGAGGTATATATTTTTTTTTAATGTTGTTCACAGTAGCACACTTTTGTGTTATGTATGTACAACATTTTAGCGGCAGTGTTTACTTTCTTTGTAAGAATTTCTGCATTACAAAAAAGTAGTACTGCTGCAATTTTCAAAATTTTTTTAGACTTAGTTGTTTTGCTGCAGTGATATTTCATTGTAGCATTATCATCCAGTTGATGTCACCATAGCATGAGTTTACACATTGGCGAAACTTTTATATCCATGCGTATTTGAAGCAGATATAAATTTCAATATTTGTTGGTACGTAATCTTAATATACACTGCATGGAAATTGAAACAATATGTTTGCAACATTTCACAAACATCTTGTTTGTATTGTCAGGGAATGAAGAAATCTCATCAGGAGATCAAATATATTCTTTGGGAACACTGTACATGATTGAAAGAGTAAACCGAGTTACTGACATGTTTATAATGATATCAACATTTTACAATTATCTAGAAGTTTACAGAATATTGGCCCTCCAGGATGGCGAGGTGGTAACGTCACCTTGTAATTCAGTGTGTCCCGGGTTTGATACCCGATGGAGGTACATAGTAGTTTCGATCCCACTTTCATGTAGGTCCAGTCCCTGTTAGCCTATCAGTTCATAAAGTGGATTAAAAATAAGTTTACAGAATAACATACACCATATACCTTTAACCTGTTGAGGACTGGTGGTCTCTAAAGTGTACCAGCATCATGTGACAGCATTTAACCAATCATATTTCCAAAATTGAATATGAAATTTCAGTTCCGTATTTTCTTTTGGTCAATAATTTACCTATATTTTGACATACGCAATTAACAAAATAATACTTTCACAGCAATTTTTAAAATGCTTTCTGAAGATTTTATTTTTTCCACGAAATAATTTACAATGCATCAGATGTATATATACAAATCACCTGAAATTTTCAGGTAATCATGTCAAAAGACCACTCTTTGATAGCAAAAAGGAAGGGGATGGGGATCAGGTAACATTTTGGAAAATTGAGGAAATCGCGTATATCTCACCCAGCCCCCTAATTGCAACTAAACAAAAATAATGATTCTGTCTTGTAGTACGAACCTGCAAGTAGTCCACCAAAGTTTCACCCTCAACCACCATTCAATAATAAGGTGCTGGCAGTCGGGGCCGGATTAAGACGAAATTGGGCCTGATGCTTGAAATCTTCGGTGAACAATAAACGCAACGACGTTATAGTTACGTCACAGTGCAAAGAAGGATAGTAACTGTATAATAAGTAACGCTGTGTCTAGGTGTCTGAAAATGGGACTCCAAATTTCATTCTCAGATTTATTTTCAGGTTAATATAGCAAAAGAAAACTGTTTGGCTTTCGGAAAATTCTCGTCTGTTTTCATCTGCGCCTATTTCAACAATGGGCCTATTGCTGCAGCATCAATAGCACCCACCTTAATCTGGCCCTGCTGGCAGTGAAAAAAGAAGAGCATTTCAATTGGAATAAATTTCCAAAAGTTTTACCCCCCCCCCCCGCAAATGCTTTTTTATGGGCTTTATTTTCTAAAATTTAGTGACCGAGTGACAACTGAATTCTCGGAACACATTTATTATATTTAGCTTTACAAACATGTAATTCAAGTGCCCTTGTTTTGTAAAGTCATTGTCTAAATACAGTTTTTTTCTTTTTTCAAGGATAACCCTGGCTCCCGGGTTCGATACCCAGTGGAGGCACAAGTGGAGGTACATAGTAGTTTCGATCCCACTTTCATGTAGGTCCAGTCCCTGTTAGCCTATCAGTTCATAAAGTGGATTAAAAATAAGTTTACAGAAAGTTTAAGTTCACTTTAAACTATAGGTCCAGTCCCAACTAGCTTTACTGTGCATAAAGTGAACTTAAAACACCAGCAACTCAAGCAAAACCCATTGCAGTCACCTGATTTACTTCCATTAAACCATAAATGCAATGTGGGTTAGTTTGTCTGTGTATAAACTAAAAATATGAACGGTTCGGAATAAAAATATACTTTGAATTAATTAAATGATTTTGTATCTAATGATGCATTATCACCATCTTTTTTGAGAGAGACAGCTAGTGTGCCAGTTCTTGGCATTTTAACTGGAGACCACATTGCATGAACTGCATATGTGCAAAATTCATAACATAATTTTTTTCACGTACATCAACTAAATTTAAATTCTCATACACATACACTTATATTGAATAAGAGTTCTAATATATTTATCAGAATATACCAAAGGTATACATTACTTGTTATCATTAGAGGTGATTGCAAATATCAGCATTATGCTTATTGTAAATATCCCAAATACTTATTCCACCAAACAGTATGCTATGGTGACATCATTGTGGATATCCAAACATTAAAGAAAAGAATTTATTTTTTTTTCTTTATTTTAGATTATGTTCTAACTTTGCCATTAGAATATCCTCGACAGTGTTGCTAAAATGACCAACCAATATTTTTTTTTAGAGTGGATTGCCTTGAAAAAATTGCATGCAATTATGTGCATTTGCGCATTTCGTTATTGTACATATTGAGATCTCTTTTGCAACGATTATTCATACAGTGCTACACTTATTTGAACTTTTATATATTGAAGCTACTTGATTGTGCTATGAATTTACTTTGCAATTGTCACGTAACGTGATGCTTTACCTTTTAAAAATCTGATAAAAATGGAGTAAAAGTTTCATCAGGTAGGTTAGGATGATCATAGTGTAGATTTTTGATTGATTAAAAAGTGGTTAAAATATAATTAGTATCCATGTCTAGTCGAAGCTGTCACACAACTTCTGTTGCTTATGGATCTTAATTGTATTTCAACTACTACACCTTTTAACTATTCTTAATTCATCCTTACGTGTGAATTGCTTGTGAATGTTTTTCTCTTTCCAAGCAAAATCTTATTTAGGTCTTGTCATCCAGGTCTGTTTTTATGAGGTTTTTGATTTTGGGTATTACTACATTGACCTACAAATTCCCAGGAAATGACTTATAATATTACCTTAACATTATTAAGACATAACCTTTAAAGTTACTTTAGATATTATAGTGTAAGCTTGAATTTCTCATAACAAAAGTGTGACATATATGTGAAAGTACTAGAATACTTTGACACAACTAGAGTCAATTAGCACTCACCTCGGAAATGTGGAAAAGTCATGGTCACTTATTAGTGAAAAAAAAGCATGAAGCCAGGGAATTTTGAAAGTACATCAAAAAACCTAGAAAAGTCTGGGTAAATAAAATGCCTTTTGTCCTTGTCCCAAGATTTCCCTGAAAGTACATCTTTTAGGGAAATATTCTACATAATAATGTTTTTATTAATTTATGTGGACAGTATTGAATAAATTTTATTCTCTTGAATACGTTCCCTTCAACATTTTGTTATGGCATCGTAGAGTGGTCTGGAAATTTCTTTTTGAACTGTTTCGAAAAGTTAATGGATTTTATTTTGTCAAAATGAGTGGAATGTTAATTAAGTACAGGGCTATTGAAAATGAGTGTTGGGGTTTCATTATTTTTTTCTGAGAAAGTCTGGAAACATGTTGCATTTACAACCATGCCAATTAACGGAGACACTCTTATTAAAGTTGTCTTTCATTGGGTAGGGAAGGAACTGTTCAGTTGGGCTATCAACATGTCCACCTGCATGGAGTCAACCTTATTATCTTAAATGGAAAGGTTGTCATGTAACTTGAATATGTGGTAGAATTTGATGAGTAGGGCAATGGTGTATTCAGTTTCATCATAATATAATATACAATTGTTCTCACGTTACTTTTCTACCTCTTGTACTAGAGCCATACTCAAAAGATAAAACACTATCTCCAGTCTTTAAAAGCTCCACATATAAAGCCCACAATCTCCTTGGAATCATTGACATCATTTATTTTCTTATGCTTTCTTTTTTGGGAAGGTTGGCTTCTTTTCAAGGAGACTCTTCTTCCTCATCCAGCATTATTTTATGAGGCAGCATTAATGTTTTCTCATATTGTTTTGAACATTTTCTACATTTTAAAATTTATCTTCCCAAGTTTTCTTGATCCAATTTTTCTTCCACGTGTATCTGAAATTCATAACAACAAACTGGATTTTTTTTTATTTGCACGAGAATTTTTCTCTGTTCACAGGGTGGCGACAGACCTGGAAAACCTGGAAAACCGGGAAAAGTCAGGGAATTTGAGGTGTCAAAAAAAGTCAGGGAAATGTCAGGGAATTTCGTCTTCATTGACTTTTTTATTTATTTATTTAAAGATATCGTTATGGAACTTTACACGGGAACAGGAAATTTCGTTCGTAAGTTTCGGCCTCAACTTTTAGGCCCCTTTTATGCGCAACACAACCATGGCGCCAGAAACCAGTGATGGCAGGAGGAGGAGAGAGAGAGAGAGAGAGAAATTTCTCTCGTTTGGGCTTCTCGGCGGGAATTTTAAATTCGAATACTCTTTGGAGGAAAATTGTTATAACTCGGGCACTATGGGAGCAATCTACTTCGGATAACTTTTGTTTTGCAGCTAAAACATCAGCGCATGCAACCGTGTACAATTCAGAACACCGGACCGAGGAAGGGGGGCTTGGGAGGGGGGGCACATCCCCCTAATTTCAATGGAAAAACCATAAGAATCTGGAGTTTTTCCCCTCTTCTCCCGCTATTTTAGGGAGAAGGCGCGAACTTTAGTATTCTTTTCAAAGAATGGACATTTCTCAAGAGAATGAAATATGTTTCATGTTCTTGGGTGCCATATAAGTTAAATAATAAGCCAAAATGTGATTATTTTTTTTTCTTGCGAGAAATAGGTAATTTGCATTTTTTGAGGAAAATTGTTATAACTGGGGCACTATGGGAGGGATCTACTTCGAATAAGTTTTGGTTTGCAGCTAAAACATCATAGCATGCAACCGTGTACAATTCAGAACGCCAAACCGAGGAAGGGGGTTTGGGGGCGCGACCACCGAATTTCAATGAAAAAAAAACATAAAAGTCTGGAGTTTGCCCCCTCTTCTCCCGCTATTTTGGGGAGAAGGTGCAAACCTTAGTATTTTCTTCAAAGAATGGACGTTTCCAAAGAGATTGAAACATGTTTCATTTTTCTGGGTGCCATACAAGTTGAATAATGAGCCAAAACGTGAAACTCTGTTCGGAAATGTGGCATGGATATGTTGCGGAGATTGGTGGAGGTTGGTCATCAATATGAATCTTTTTTCAAACCAAACCACTTTAAAAGACTTGATCCAGACCTGTGTCAGAGTTTCCACCCAAACATAAGAGTATGAAGGTCCAAAAAGCACATTCATTTCGTAATCAGCACCATGATACTATATGGTATCATCGGGCCAGTACGACATTACTCTGATGATACCATGTGGTATCATCGGGGGAGTAAAGGTTAAGCCTCTAAATATTACGTGGAAAATGCATTGAATTATCATTTTTTCTTGTCAGTATGGGAGTAGTAAAGGGACAAAATTGTTAACAGATGGAGGGGATGTTAGCGGGTGGCGCCATCCGATAGTTGTCGGACGTCGTAGTAAGGCATTTTGTTGTAGAAACTGAAGGAACATGGAAAAAAATAGGTTCCATTGATGCATACGATTTTTGTCGAATATCACCACCCGACAAAGTATCTCACTACAACATGCGACAGAAATTGCATGGACTGCAACATCCAACAAGAATCGCATGCATAAACAAGAAGAGCTTTAGACTGCAAATATGCTGCTGGAATTTTGTTACTCTTCTGGCTCACTTCACCTTATTTAATGTAGCAGTGCTTACGAAGGTTTTCTTTCATCATCCTGACGTATTACTGGTTTCGCACAAGTTAACATACGTTTACAATGACATTGCACTATTATTAGATATCAAGAAGAATCCAACAAAACTGGATATACAGAGTGTCCGAAAAGTCACGCAACCCGGTGTTTACGACCGTATAACGGAATAGCGAAACGGAATGAGAAGAAACGCTTTCCGCCAAGAGAATGCCCTGTATATTGGGAAAATTTAGAGAGACAAACATATGTAAGAACATGCATGTTTTAATAACAAATAAGCAAAGTGTTGCCAAAGGCGGAAAAAAAAATATTTGCAAATCGTGTATATTGATGCACAGAACTCACCGAGGTAAATTATTGCAACATTTCACAATACCAACGAACAATTTGGTTGGCCATCTAATGAATTTGACAGAAAAAGAACTTTGACGAAGTTTCAAAAACATTGCAGAAGGGAATAAATGGGCTGTTCCAAAAATCGATGTTTTCACAATATTACGCAGGACACTGGCAACACTGTTGGTGTCACGTGTCACTAACAGACGTGTTTCACCTCAGGCTATCACACTAAGACACTTTTAACGACAAAGGAGAAAGTTGGTTATTCTCGAACATATGCAATAAATTACATACACCTTGCAACCCTGAAATGTGGGTATCACTACAAATTAAAGCAAATGTTTGAAGTGTCCACCATTTTCTTGGATACATAAGTTGGTTCGCTTGATCATGTTCTCAGGTACCTTCCTGAGGGTTGCAGTACCGATATTATCAATTTCCTGTGTAATTTTCGATTCAGCTCCTACAATGTTCTGGGTCCCGTTTGGTATACTTTCCCCTTTAAGTAACCCCACAGAAAAAAATCTCCAGATGTTAAATCGGGCGAGCGACTGGGCCATAAATCCTTGGATATTAGACGATCACCAAAAAATTCTCTCAGCATACGAAGAGATTCATTAGATGTATGGCAAGTTGCTCCATCTTGTTGTAGCCAAACATCACGTTCGTCTTCTTCCAAGAGAGCAACGAATTGCATTATGAGATCCCCGTACACAGCAGTATCCACTGTTGTCTCAAAGAATAACGGTCCCTCAATACGACGCCGCGATATTCTACACCATACACCGATTTTCGGAAAGTGCAAGGGTAGTTAATGCAACTGATGTGGGTTTTCTGTCGACCAATGCCTGGAATTTTGGCTGTTGACATACCTATCCAATTGAAACCACATTTCAGGGTTGCAAGGTGTATGTAATTTATTGCATATGTTCGAGAATAACCAACTTTCTCCTTTGTCGTTAAAAGTGCCTTAGTGTGATAGCCTGAGGTGAAACACGTCTGTTAGTGACACGTGACACCAACAGTGTTGCCAGTGTCCCTCGTAATATTGTGAAAACATCGATTTTTGGAACAGCCCATTTATTCCCTTCTGCAATGTTTTTGAAACTTCGTCAAAGTTCTTTTTCTGTCAAATTCATTAGATGGCCATCCAAATTGTTCGTTGGTATTGTGAAATGTTGCAATAATTTACCTCGGTGAGTTCTGTGCATCAATATACACGATTTGCAAATATTTTTTTTCCGTCTTTGGCAACACTTTGCTTATTTGTTATTAAAACATGCATGTTCTCACATATGTTTGTCTCTCTAAATTTTCCCAATATACAGGGCATTCTCTTGACGGAAAGCGTTTCTTCTCATTCCGTTTCGCTATTCCGTTACACGGTCGTAAACACCGGGTTGCGTGACTTTTCGGACACTCTGTATATTGAATACTATCACGAAAACGTGAAACATAAATCTGCATTGGTGAACGTTATAAGAAGTGCATGCTTCCAACCTCAAATTTACTGCAACACTAGTATTGCAATGAAATTAACGCCACTCTCTGTCCTGTCTGTTTAAACTCATGAGAGATGGTCATTAATCTCTCACTGAGTAAGGTTACTGTCCAATATTATGAAATAAAATACTAATAATAAATACGTAAATATTTTAATATCATATTTACTCGAATCATTCAATCATAAAAGCAAATCACTTTCTTTAAGAATTGACTTTTCTCTGAGAGCCCTGCTAAATTTTCACTTTCCATCTACTGATTTATACGAGGGGTGACCAGAAAGTAACTTCCGATTAGTAGGGACATTGATTTTTCGCAAACGCCAAAACCGTGGAAAATGGTAATTGCTGCGAAGTTATGTGTAGGAATGTGCAGTGATGTCTGAACACATTTTTCGCCCTTTCGAAATATCGAAATAATGCGAATTTGGCATAAAATGCGAATTGTTCACGTTTTTAGCGATTTTTTAAAAAGAAATGTCCTAAAACAACGAAAAATTCCATGAAATCCAACATTCTTGTCTTTTCTAGGCCATGTTTGTGTACATAGGACATGAAAGTTTTCCAACATTTTACTCAAGAGTAAACTATAGAGTTATACGTACATGGAATAATTCCGACAGCCACATTCAATCATGTATTTCCCATTTCATGTATTTTTCAACTTCTATCAAAACCATTTGCATCACAGAGCAAAGTGGCAGGGTTCTAACAGGAGATCGAGTGCGTATCTACCGTCACACGGGAGCCACATATTCGTATTTGTCGCACGAGATATGTTTTGAATTGCCAAGCTAAGTGCGCACCATCGGCATTTGTCGACCGAGTAATAATGGAGCTCAGTCGTTAGGTCGCCTGACTACTATGCAAGATACTGGGGTCATTCCCCTGCGGGGAAGAACCGGGATGTTTTCCACCTATTCAAACTGCTCTGGCACCCACCCAGCATCATATGAAGCTGGTACCTTGAGGAAACTTTGAGGGATAAAGATAGCCAGGAGCGTGGTGCTGATCACATCACCCGCAGTTTCAGCTGTGATCAAGAAAGTGTGGGGCCCTAACTCCACACCCCTTTACACCTTAATGGAAAAGTGCAGGGGAGCACTTTACTTTTACTTCCTCAAGAATCTGTTCTAACATATCAAACTGTCACGAAAATACGTAGACCATGTGATATACAATTTAAAATAATAGTTTAAAAGCGCAATGGAGTATTAAGTTTCGGTATATTTGGCAGATAATTGTTCTAAAGCAAAAACGCGAATTTTAGGAAACGTAACACTAACAAGTCAAAAAAAGATAATTCCAGTTTTTGGTGCCATAATATATCGGTATCTGTCACGTGAGATTGATTGATTTTAATTTTTTGTGTGCGTCGGCACCTATGGTCATTATGCACCCTTCAGTATATATGGGGAAAATTCCATTATCTAAAATCTTTACCTTAAAATTAAGAAAGGGGTATGGAAAATAACTTTCCCAAAATAACTTTCAACATATCAAACTCTCACGAAGAGGCGTAAGCCATGTGACTTACAATTTGAAACAGTAGTTTTAAAACACCATGAAGGTATAAAACACCAGATATTTGCCAGAAAATGCTCTAAAATGAAAATGTGAATTTTGGGAAAAATAACACCGTATAGTAAAAAAATAAGAAAATACACCAATATGAAAAAAATAACAAATATGAAGGTCCCTTCCGATTAGGCATAAATAAAGCATGAATATCAGTTGTAATTTATTGCATTAGTAACAGTGAGTCCTAACCTAATTTTCGACATAATCACCACCGGTGTTCTGGCATTTGTCGTAGCATGGCACTAAATTTTGTATGCCCATGGTATATGTGTCTGACAGCAAAGACTGGAACTATCTCTACCGCAGTGTGGCTGTCAAATCCTTGCCCTGCCAGAAACCTCTTCAGTTAAACAAAGAGATGAAAGTCGGTACATTCAAGGCCAGGGCTGTACAGGGAGTGGTCCAAGATCTCTCACCTAAAGTGATGCAAAGGGTCCGTGTGTACTCAGCTGTATGGGGTTGTGCACATTCGATTGGCCTTCCGTGAAATTATTGTCTGCACCATCGTTTCACCATACTATCACTCACGACGTCCAGTCTGCACACCTCACACGATTGCTGGTGGCTCTGTGCCAAATTCTGAGCGTGCAATGTAGGCTACATCGCAGTCGGTGGTAGACTTTATGAGAGCTGCAATCTTTAACCTAGAACTGTCCTAAAACGGCTGCATTGCAACTGTAGCAGATTACAGCTACATGCCACTTCTTCCTGCCTGCATGTGTGTGTGTCTATCTCTTGACCACTAGTGCTGCGTGTAGGCACCATTGGAGTTTTTTTCAGGATGCCCCTCGTAAATGAACTTTCGTGAGCTTTTATTATTAGAGTGTTCCTGTTTTAATGTGTGGATAGCTAAATCACAATGCAATTCTCTAAATTCCTTGTGTTAAATTTCTAATACCTACATACCCTTTTCGTCAGCATTAATGGTATAACTGCATGTTTTCAGCTTCACAGTACTTCACTTGGATATACTGTGCTAAAGCAGAAATCCCATTGACAATGTAAGGAAATATGACACTTTATTTTGTTCGATTCAATTGTTTCACTTATATGCAAGAGTTAAGTTGTTTGCTTTACAGAGATGAGAGAAGTAGCTTTATGCAGTGAAAAATGAGTCCGCACTCATGGTTCTTGCAAGCAGAGGGTTCCAAACCTCAGTGGAAATATCAACATATAATACCGAGAATGTATAAGGAGACTGATAAATTACAAATTGTATTTCTTAATCAATCACTCTTCACTCTTATCTCATTTAAAAATAATCAAGTATTTTATTATAAACGTACTGCGAATGACAAAATTCCGTAATCCTTCCCTAGCTTGTGAATTGTAATAATTTTCCAAATTCACTATTTTGCAGTTTGAATTCAGATCATAGAGAATAGAGATATGAAGTCAATTTCATAGAAGATAATATTGGTACTTAACAAAACCATACGTGGATCTGTGAGAGTTTATTTTTCCATTTGCAAAAACATCGATTTAGTTTAGTTTGTAATTGTCAGGGAAAAATGTAAATTTTGTCCTGGAAAACCTGGAAAAGTCAGGGAATTTCATTTCTGCTTGTTTGTAGCCACCCTGGTTCAGTATTGGGAACATAGCTAGTGTTTTTTTTTAAAACAATGGATGGCATGGGAGGCTCGAAAAAATGGCTAAATATTATAACCACATCAAAAAACAAAGAACCAGACACGTACCTTAAGAGTTTTTCTCTCAAATTTTAACCAACCACATGTGGACTTTCTTAGGAGCAGGATGAAGAATACTCTCACAAAACCTTATTTAATGTTTAACACATTCGGGACTGGCCTTATGCTGATGCTAATCATCGGTGTCGGTTCAACCCTAATTAGGTGGGTCGTTAAATATATAAGTTTCCGTATGCTGTAAAAAAAAAGTAGGAGGATCCTTCCTCACTTCTCCACATAATCCCCATAGAGATTCAGGCATTTGTCCCACCGTTGCAGCAATTTGTCCATTTTTACCTCTGGACTGGGGTTTGTGGTTGTTTTACAAAAAAATCATAGAAAAAATATTTTTAATTTGTTTTTATTTACCACACATTTTTTGAATCTACAAAACTTCCTCTTTTCAATGAACAAGAATTTGTTAAATTTTCTTTTCATTTTCAGACATTTTTGAATATTTTTTTCAGCAATGTTTTTGAAAAAAAAAGTACAACATTGTAACAAATGTTAATATAGAGATATTTTAAGTTTGTAATCTGGAAATTTCAATAATTAACTACATAACTATCAATACATCTTTTGAATCTTGCATAAGAATACTTCTTATGTGCACATAACAAAAAATAATTACAAAAATACTTACAAATTACAGATAATTAGTAGAGGCACATATTTTTGGTAAATAAAGAAGCAAAATTTCGGTACAAAAACATAGTCAATTTCAGGTTCAACAGCGATAAATAAAATGAAATTTCGCTGTTATAGCGGTGAATAAGTGCCATATACAATGACATTTTGGTTTTAAAAAATGTCAATATAATCCCAAATTACACAAAATAAACATATCCCTTCTAATACCACATTAAATCATTACCAGAATATTAAATGCATTTCTGTATAAAGGGGTCCATTTTGCTTCTCAAATATTTAGCAGAAATAATCAATTTTCCATGAATTGCATAACTCACAGAATACTTCAGACTTCAGAAAGTGTCTCGTCTGTATATAAATGGTAAATTTCATGTTTAAGAGTCTATTTTGCATTTTGCAGTTCATTTTGCATTATTTCCTGACAAAACGGTAGGAAAATGCACCTCACACTTTTCAGAAACATGAAAAATTAACTTCAGAATGTGTTATCTCACATTTCGTGTTTTCGTCAAAAACGAAATATGCATGCCTCTAGTAATTAGCTTTTATAGGAAAAAGTGGCTGCAGGTCAGGACCAGACGATGTATTAGTTGGTTCTGTGTCATCTGTAAAAATTAAACAAATAAATAAATAAACTAAATAAATAAAATAAATTTTCATTTGACATACACTATACAAAATAATAAATGGAAAAACTAAAAATACATCAGTGCATGTAGGAGAATCAAGCAAGAGGCAAAATGAATAGACCCAAAAAAATTACCTCTTCTCACTTCATTCATAAAATACTAGAGTTTGCAACACTGTTTATATTGTCAACAATTAATTATTACGAATATAACCTACCTTCCAAATCTTCAAATTCATCTGCATCATCAAAATCATCGCTAACTTCAAACTCGGAGATGGAATCCTCATGCAGAATTTCCGCTATGCAGTCTGGATCTAACGATGCCAATTCTAAACAATTCAATGTACATCAACCCGACAACAAACAGTCACAGATGCGAGATAAAAATAGCACAAAGTCACCTAGCGGTCGAAATTTCAACAGATCGGCTTGAATGAACACTCACATGAGACGAATTACGAACATAGCCCGTAGTTCAATCGGCAAAGCGATTGCATACCGCAGGACGGGCTATGCCCGTCGTTCGTCCACATTGACTTTAAGTGCACTGCGGGCTTTGCCTGTCGTGAGACCCCAATGTGTTAACCCTTTCTGGACAAGCAACTGACATAGCTGATTGATTGTACAACTAATGTCCAATAAGATGGGCTATCCCCATCATTCACTATAAAATTTCATTGTGAATAAACAACAGGCTATAATCTCACCGCATCTCTTGTATGCATATGTTGTAACCACCACTTTCAATGTCAACCTCTAGATGTCATGTTTTCTTCATTGTTGAAGTTTACTTGTACTACTCGTGTCGAATTAAGTTGTGCTTTTGTTTACACTCTTGAGAATAGCACTTAATAATTTATATCCACATTGTGGAAATTACTTATGATCATTCCACTTCATATTTCGCAGTTAGCGATGATTTTCATCCTCATAGAAAGTTCTTACATTATTTTCATGAATTATTTATTTTTTACTTTAAAAAAAATTGTTGCAGGAAAAGAACATAAATGTGTGAAAATATACGTAAAATATATAACATATCTGTGGAAGGAGGATGTGTTGTAGATTTTAGAATCAATGAATGTTAAATAATAACACACTTAACATATTTTTTGTGATTTTTTTAAAAACAGCACAATAAGAAAATAATCAATCTCCTGAGGAAAAAGTGATATTCTAATTCCCCCTTAGAAAGGGTTAAAAGATAGGTGTTTGTAAAAAATGTGAAATTATAGTGACGGAAAGGACATAGTGACATGCACGGCTATCCACTTCACAAGTGAGCCAGATTATTTCTTCCATTTTCCTCACCTTAATTTTACATTTTTTTTTCAATACCTAACTTTTAAGCATGCAGTAGGTTTTTTTTTTACTGTAACTCTCTCTTCTTTTTCCTTCTCCTGAGGAAGCGAACAGTTGGTTGGCAAAGTTTTGGTGGAAAAATTGATAAGGTGTCTGGTTATTTGATTTTGATGTGATCATGTTATCAACACAACGTGTGAAATATAGACTATTTTTTTTTAATATAAACTAAGAAACATTTTCTTAATATAATCACTTGATCTTATTATCTATTCTTGTGATAGTTTTATGTAACACATTTGTTTAATTCACATAAGAGGATCAGCAAATGGTGCAAAAGATAAGTGTGTAGTGCAATCAACACTTAACAATACAGGGTGTCCGAATTGAAACACCCTAATTTCAACTGTTTGTAACTCCACATGTATATGATGCATCCAAATGAATTATACATTAACGAATATACATAGTCCTAACGTTTCTGTGAGCAAAGTAGTAATTAGTACATTTAAAACATTTAGTACATTTTAATACATTTCTACATGCACCTGACATTACCCCCCTCGATTTTTTTCCTGTTGGGGTATGTCAAGGATTTGGTGTATTCAACCAAAGTGACAACTCTCGTACCGCTTCGTGAATGGAATACAGTTGTCAGTGAGACAGTCAGTCACATATGCTACAGGCAACCTGGTGGGATATCGATTTTCGGCTAGACGTCCTCCGTGCGACTTGTGGGGTGCACCAATTTTTTAAAATGTACTAATTACTACTTTGCTCACAAAAACTTTAGAACTATGTATATTCATTAATGTGTAATTCATTTGGAGGCATCAAATACATGTGGAGTTACAGACAGTTGAAATTATGGGGTTTCAATTCAGACACCCTGTACATTTCTTCGCAAAGATAAGGGCAAAGCTGAAGTATCACCAATGACTGCATTCTGTTGTTTTCCCCTGCAACTGTTAGTTACTGCTGTGTAGCATAGAAATGCATAAACCTCTGCTGTCTGGTATTGGGGCAATCTTTCGTATAATTTATGAAAATACCCTTTGTGTAGTTCAGCTGTATTCCATTATTTTTTATCTAGCTGCGTTGTTATTTATCCATTTCCTTCAAGAAGAAGTTTGTAACCAATTTCTGGGGAAGATACACTACTTTATATTACAGATTTGCAAGACTGCCTTTTGTTGAGGAATACTTAAAAAGTGAATCAACTTTTTTTATTATTATTATTACAGAATAGGGTGTTCCAAAAACATTAAATTGTAGAAATATTATTGTTTTTTGTAATATGTTCTTATATTTCCTTAATGTGTGCTGCTTACTACTTAGATTACTTTTTGGAATAAGAATCCATATTTTTAAGGTGAAAGTAAACTATTTGTACTTTGAGATTTACCAACTTTTATACTTTCTCTATTTGGGAACATTTCCTTGTTTAATTTTGGTGCCAGTCCATTTTTTCTGTCTCAAACTATGGCTTTCCATGCCACCCTTCTCTCCTACTGTGCAACAGTATTATTAGCATTGTTATAATTCTATTTAGCATTGTCAAAGTAATTACTGGAGAGAAAGCAAAGTATTGTGTAATCAGTTGGTATGAAAAAGTTTCCCTGAGATAAAGTGCCTACCTTATTTAATGGGATGCTGTGCATAACAGGGCACATTATTTCAAGGTTGTTAAATGCTTGCTTTACTTCCTCCTTAATGGAACTCGACCTCCTCAGGATAGATTTCCAGACATCTCATTGTTTTTACTTCTCACCCCCCCCCTCCCCCCATGTTTAGATACTCTTCAGGTCTGCTTCAACTTTGTGAAGTTATATTCAGTAATATTTTCCTACGGTACCTAAAAAAGTATTACTTCCATAATAATAACAGCCTGTGAGAGCCAGTTCGTACCTACCAACTGCCAACTCACTCCCAACAGAGGTGGGAGATTGTCCATCCAATTACGCTGTGACGTGTGGTCAGCATGAGGAAGTCCCATAGTTGTTACTCATTTGTAGCTTGAGCCTCCCCGATGGTGCAGTGGTAGCGTCGTTGCCTTGTAATCAAGGGGTGCTGGGTTTGATACCCGTAGGAGGCACATAGTGGTTCGGATCCCACTTTAAACTGTAGATCCAGTCCCGATTAGCCTTTCTGTCCATAAAGTGGATTTAAAACAACAATTAATTCATTTGTAGCTCCCCAATTGTGGCCACCGGTCCCATACACTGGCCAAAATCTCAGAAAAAGATGTTACGCTTCACCCGGGAGACTGAAACCTGCATGTATCCCATAGCCAGAGCCACACTGCCATGGTGCGGGACAGTACTTCCATAACCCATGTAAAATTCTAGATCCTGTCTGACCCCAGACTCTGAAGTTTTTATAGTTTTTGCTTTAAGTCCATGCTAATTGGGACTGGACCTACAGTTTAAAGTTGGATCCCAACCACTCCTCCAGGTATTGAACCCAGGACATGTAGATCTCCTCTTGCTTGACTCTTCATGCTCAGTGTAGAAATCAAACTTGAGCAACTTGTGTGCACTTGTGGAGATGAGTAAGTGTGCTGTGCATTGCAAGCTTTCAGCCAACACACTCCACCCCAAGACCTCCTGCTTCGCTCACTCACCGTTGCTCCTTTCTGCCCCCTTTTACAATGCTACTTTAAGTCTACATGCTCAGAGTTTCACCCGTCCATTCAAGAGTGCTCCTCTAGGGCAAGTTGCCAAAGTGTGCTGTAAATGTAGGTATGATGGATCTTAGTAGCTTCGATGTATTGTATCTAGGGCTGAGCTCATACCACTTTGTACCAATACTCTTGCAGATTCCCAGCAAAATGTATCAGTCGGTATCGGTAAATAAAATCCAATCAATACTTTCCGATACCAATGCCAGTACTTTCGGCTGATGCTAATCATCGGTGTCGGTTCAACCCTAATTAGGTGGGTCGTTAAATATATAAGTTTCCGTATGCTGTAAAAAAAAAGTAGGAGGATCCTTCCTCACTTCTCCACATAATCCCCATAGAGATTCAGGCATTTGTCCCACCGTTGCAGCAATTTGTCCATACCCTTTGCAAGAAAATCAGGGCTCTGGCTATTGAGCACTATTCTCACATTCCACTTCACTTCTTCATCTGTTTTGAAACGGTAACCTTGCAATTCAGACTTTAACACCGGAAAAAGATGGAAATTGCTCGGAGCTGGGGAGGGTGGGGCAGCCGTTCCCACCCCAATTCTTCAATTTTGTGTTGTGTTTGCACTGCTGAGTGGGGGCGAGAGTCTCATCCCCCGTCACAATGCACATGAGGAATGCATTGCCATCTTGCTGGTATCGCATTAAACCTTCAAGGCTGCAGCCCATTCTCATCAGTCGATTATCGCGACTCAGTTGATGAGGAACCCAACGTGCACACACTTTGCGGTATTGCAATTTCTCGTGAATGATGTGATGGGCTGTTCCAACAGAAATGTTCAACCTTTCTGCAACCTCGCGTACCTTCAGTCGACTTTTTTTCTTGAACAAGTTCATCCACCTTCGCAATGTTCTTATCAGTAGTGACACTCGAACGTTGTCAAAAATGCACACCCTGCCATTATCAAACAACTTGCACCAACGCCTAACCATTTGCACTGTCATTACGGAATCACCATAAACAGCAACAAGTTTCATATGAATGGCACTAGGAGGTAAGCCATTCACCCATTCATATCGAATGACAGAACGAACTTCTTCTTTACTCCAGCTTTCCAACATGCGTGCACCATCCATGCTTCTGAACTCCTTATGACGCGAGCCTGCTTTTTCCGAACAAGCATTTACTTTTCACCCTTGGGCGCATGTGCCTTCACGTCTGATAACTAATCGATTGTTGTTCCTTGTAGACAAAGGATGGCCCTTGTCAACCATGTGCTTCTTTTTAATGGCATTGCTTTATACAATATTTTATAGCACAGGGAAACTTATATATTGAACGTCCTAGTATATTTGTTGAAAAGTTAGGTGGTAGTATTGTAAGGTTAATGCTGTCTGTAGTGCATGATAGTTCTAAATACTGTGGGTTGGCTTACATTAAAATGTATCTAAATCACACTAGCAATACCTTTTTGATTTCCGCATAATAATATGCTTCACATGTTTGGAACCAAAGGTAAATGGTTGTTGGATTTGCCATACATAACTATAATTTGATTTAAAGTACAAATCGTTGCTAAAGAATCAAATGGTATGCCTAAAAAAATTACATTTGATAATTTGCAAAAATCTTAACTCACCCTTCTTACTCTTTTCTTTTCGCTGGATTCACAAAAGGAGGAGATGGTTTGTATGGAAAGAAAAGAACATATCAATTTTAAATTCATTTAATATATACATAAAATCTTCAGTTTTCCTTAATTTTGTATGCATGATAAATGTGTGTATATATAACTTAAAAATTTTATGTACATAAGTTAAAACTTTTGAAAGTAAGATATAATAATGTTCTTTGTCCTATAACTTTGCACATATTTGTCAATTTGTCAGTGAGTTGCCCAGTAATTTTGTAAGGGGAAGTTATAGCTTCCTTTATTTTTTTGTTTGTAGATCAGTGCTACATTTTACTGTCCATACATTTTCCATATTTTTTTTTTTTAAAGAAAATAAAACTTGCTCTAGGAGAAATTATGAACTTTCACCAATAACCATCTTTTGGGTACAACACTGATTATACTTGGTTGAGGTATAGCTAACCTAACAATTTACCTGCTATATGAATTAGCCCTTCAGCATAACAGTTTGTATGTTTGGAATTGAAAAATTGCAACTAATTTTTGTCTAGAATTTAATTTGTTACTGTACTGTGTTTCTGGGTTTTATCCTACTAAACACGCCGCGATGAAATTAGGCAGGTGGCAGAAGTTTTGCGCTGTTGACACGTCGAAGCACAACCCCATACATTCAGAGGTTTAAGAACAGTCCAACGTGTACACACTTTCAGTTCACACGATCACCAGCTCTGTATCGAATGGGACTCTAAAAGTGCCCTGGAGAGAGGTTAGTCTGAAGCTCGAACTAGACAAAGCAGCCCGGTTGACGTTGACACACAGTGCACGGGAACCAGCGACTTTTGTCCCACTCTCGCTTGGCTTTTCTCATATGTGGCACCAGTGGAATTCTGCCCAGCTGCCTGTTTTCATGGCCTTTCGTTTAGTTTCAATGAAATGCATAGCAACAGTGTTGCCCATGGATATTTTAGCGTTAGCATCTGAACTGCAGGCCTGTGTGGGCTGAAGAATTCATTGAACTACGAGGCGTATTCGGAAAGTAAGTACCGAAAGGGTGTAAGAAATAAAGTAAAATAGTTTTGTACCTTTTTTTATTTGCATTGCATTCTACAGACCTTAAACTACTTTTCTACGTAGTTTCCACCATTTTTCAAGCATTTGTCATAGCTTGGAACTAGTTTTTGTATCCCATCGTCATAGAATGTTCCCACCTGTGATGAAAGCCATCCATGCACTCCTGCTTCGACGTCATCATCCTCTTCGAAACACTTACCACAATTTTCGATTCCAGACGATCTGTCACAATTTCGTAGAGGACTGTTTTCTTGAAATTTGTGGCAAAACCATGAAAAGTGACGATATTGTGAAGCATCTGTTTTCGCGAATTTCCACATTGACCGCACACACCAAATCCTCAGTCACAACAGATGGCCGACCGCTCCTTGGCTCATCGTGAAATATCTCACGATCTTCTTTAAACATAAAAAATAAAGACCTCTCACAGTTGACGGTGGAAGTCTACCGGTTTCACATTTCTTGCATTGAGAAAAGTAATCACAGACCGGACTTCACAGTCGGCGGGCCGATTGATTTTCTTGAACATTTCAAACCTTCATAAACCTACGAAGAAAAGGCTTGACCTGCTCCCATGACTGCCTGTGGCTTACTAACGGATGAAGGATGTCAGCGAGAACTCACACGGTCGCGACTGCAGCGCTACATCGGCAATATTTGCCAATGGTACTTACTTTACGAATACGCCTCGTAAATGCAAATGTGAAATCTTACTCAAGCTAAACTACATTTCTAACTGTTGCCTAGTATAGCGAAAAATATGAGTGTGTAATGATTACTGTGTTTTATTTTTTTGATAAAGGGGTACAGTGGAACCACGATTTTACAATTTCCCACATTATACATTCAACGTAGTAAAATGCTATAAAATTTTCCTCCATTTTACATTTTCCTGCATTTTAAGTTTTTTCATCTTAGTCCCCTGAAAAACATAAAATCGAGGTTCCACTTATATGCATGATACTACTGATTCTGATGTACTCACTGATAATATTTTAAACTGATTCCAATGCTGATATTTAACTGACGATTCCAGAATATGTGTTATTATTTAAGAACACATTTCCAGCATTTCAAGTACAAATATTATCAATACTTCTGTGTATCTCCTCAGTGATTTTACACTTGTTATTTATTTGTATTTGAGGATTCATATAGCCAAATGGGTAACATTCTCACCTTTGGTGCAAGTGGCTGTAGGTTTGATCCCCAGTGGGAGCTTCAAAATCATATTGCAATTGCTGAACCATTTGAAAGCAACTCTGATCTAGAAACACCAGGAAGAAGCAGTGATTGCACACCACCCAATGAAAAGCATTCGAACAGACCTTGACCTTCAAGAGTGTGCTTTGTATTTTTGTACTAGTATAGGTTAATTATGACAGTGAAGATGAGTAGTTACTTAATCAGTTAATAGATGCAGTGATAAGCATGGATGAGAATATAGGATCCCTGACTTCACAGCATGCTACCCTAACCACTTCACCAAGAAAGTTGGCTATTTTTTACATTGTTAGAGAAGCAGTTATTCATAGATGTGAGACAAGGGATTGAAAACATGTCATGAAAATAACCATTAATTCTTAGAATTCCCTGCAGGTGAACAGTAGTCTTGTGTTTGTTTCTCCATATTGGGGAACAATAACCATGTATCATATTAAATATGATGTCAGACTGCTTTAAGAATCTTATTTTTGGCAATTCCAATCCGAGTTCCCATATGCCAGTTTCAAGTAATATTCATTTCATACCTCAGAAATCTTGCGTGATTGCACCCCTTACATATGTATAATATAAATTAAACAGCAATTCCAGTTTCTTAAAAATATAATGTTGTACTGAATGTATATATGTGTATTGAATGGTGAGTATGTTTGTGAATTGATGGACTTTTTGCTCAACGTATTTATGTGCAGAAGAGTCTTATGCAGTTTCAGTCCACTTTTATGGTTCCGATAAGTAATTAAGCCCACGGCCCTTTGATTATAACAGGGCTGGAATAAGGCCGGTACTATCAGTAACACTCAGTTTTTTTCACCCTGGCCTGTGTTTGTCAGGTTTTTAAAATTGATAGTGAAGTCAGTATTTTTTTGTGTTCAATACTGCAGTTTTTTTTAATGTTGGGAGTTACATGACAACTTTCCAGTGAGATTGCAATTTTTTCTGTGCAATTAAATCTAACCGAGAAATAACTACAGTGGAACCCTGATTTTCAATTTTTATATTTTCATTATACATTCAACCTTGATGGTGCCAACATAGCAAAATGTTATAAAACTTTCATCGATTTTGACATTTTCCTGCATTTTAAGTTGTTTTTTTTTCAGCTTGGTCTCCTAAAAAACGTAAAATCGAGGTTCCACGTTATTATTGTACTGACAAAATAGTCAAGCGATGAAAGTATTTCTTGAACATTGTCTTTCCGTAAGCGATGGAAATTTAAAGTATTATGCCCTGAGGGCTGTTTTATATTCTGCTTTCTATTATGTTAATTAATCTTAATTTTTGTAAAGTACGATAATGAAAACACTCTCTTTGTCTTCATAACAATATCAGTTTTGTGATCAATAAAAAGGTATATCTTAACTGACTATGGGGATGTTGGATTTCAGATAATTAAAACAGAAATTAAATCACGGTTTTACTTTTGTAAATTGTAATTTATCGAACTGTGAAGGATTCAAAATTATACTTAATTAATGATCTCTGTTGGTAGAAACAATTGTTCGTCTTATCTTTATGTCCATAGTTGCATTTATTTCTAAAATAATACCATATATTGTGGCGGTTAGAAAATATATCAACACTGTGGTATTTTTTATGCTGAAGGGTTAGTCAATAGAACAAGTTAATATAGCAATCCATATTAAAGAACTGCAGAAATAAATAGTGCCAATATTTGTAGAATGTAGTGTGTACATGTATTTTAATAATCATTGCTGTTAATATCTGTATGTATGTAAAATATATCTATATTATGTAATAACAGGTACTGAATTTTAGTTGTAAATTCAATAACAATAGATTCAGAATATTGTTCCAGTCATTTGCGCACATTTTTAACAAGCACAAACATAACCTTTACTGGTTTGTCAGCTTTTCAAAGGGTTTTTGATATAAGAAGTTGATGTAAATTATATACACTGTTTTCTGCCTTATAAATGTAGTGTCTTCTATTAAAAAATAAGAATGTATAAATATGTTCTCACTAATTCTTATCTTTAAATTTCACTTTTTATGGAGAACCTATTTGCATTTTCAGTTACTTGGTGCATTGTATTCGAAGCATAGAATGTATATTAACAATTTGTTGAGAGTAGTTTGCCAAATGATATTCGTTTAGTAGTATTGCATAAATATTATGGTTAAGGCACTCCAGTAATAGATGTGGTGTATTAGTAGTAAAAATTATTATTGCGGGGATATTTTTAGTATTTTCTAAAATGGGATTTGTAACCAGGGTTGTTAGCAATATGGCATTTTATTTGGAATTGTTTTGGTTCAGAACCGCACCAATCTTGACTAGAACTTCAGACCTGCAACGATGTGCCCAGATATAGTGTTGCTAACTCATGCAAGTATAATACTCCATTGCGCAAAAAAAGCTTCCAATCTTTCCACTGATGAATAATTAGTAGGTTTTTGTACTTGTACTGTGTTAGATTATGAACCCTCTCAAACACAGGAGATTTATATGCAATTTTTGTTCAATCTTTCTACTTCTACCAACTTAGTGTGGCTTGTTTTGGAATATGTACACTATACATATATGCAAACATTAGCATAAGCAGGACTTTTTCAGAAGGGGTTAGAATTGTGAATGTGGATATTATAAAACTTATTCCGGGGATATATATTATAAAATATTTCTTTATGCTTTCATTTGAAACTTTTTCCAAAATTTCGGGAGAGTCTGTAGCCCCATGATGGCAGGATCTGCTGAAACTCTTAGAACAATACTGTATATTTACAGGGTTGCTACGAATCTGGAAATCCTGGAAAACAGGGAAATTCCAGGGAATTTGGGTTGTCAGGGAAATGTCAGGGAATTTTTGCAGATCGTCTTGAATTTACATGCATTTTGGAGTCTGCTAGAGAAAAAGTTCCACTTCTGGATTTGGTTCTTGTAATTCCACTCCCGAAAAAGATTCAGTGTAGAAACTTGCTTCTTTCGTTCTTATGATTCTCAGTCTTGTGCAAAAGTATTTTTCCTTCAAATTTCTATAATAAATTTTCACTTTTATAATACTAGATATTAGAAAGAATATCAAAGTAAAACTCTCAGTCCAGATATCTGATTGATTAATAAAGTACATTGACAATATGATCATAATTATCGGAAAGGTTGGTGAAGATGAGGTTATTGCATATTATTTTATAGATCTTAATCTTGTTGGCATTTCCTATAGAATTCCTGTATGCAACAAAAATTTCTCCAGATGCTGTGTACTTATAAATGTAAGCGAAAAAGCAGTATTTTCTAAGACATTATAAATCCACCAGAAAATGAAATGTGTATGTTTTGTGAACTTTTTCTGTTGTTTTTGTATTGTGCAGATCTGTTATGGTGAAATAATGTACCTCTGTTACCTTAGCCTGAAGGCTAGATGCGTAGCACCCAATACATTTTTATGCCGCTTGTAATTTTACATTTTACTCTTCGAATTTTCACGTGTTCTTGTGTGTGTAGAATGAAACTTGCTAAAGGAAAGTTGTGAAAGTAAATAATCATCATAATTATCGGATAACATATTTATTCATAATTGGGAAAAGAGAGATGCGGCAGTATATAAATACGGAGAAATTAGTACTCACATTATCTGCAAAACTGTTTTTCTTCTTCGTTCTATGGTTCTACACAGAAGCACAACTTTCCACTTGGTGCTGTAAAATGGAAATACAGGTCAGACACCCTAACAAACCACAGTCAACCCATCTGCAAACAACCCAGTCACAATCAACCTCCAGCGGCCAATATAAATGGTTTGCCTTCCCCTACCATCCCACCACTTCCAACCGCATATCCAAAGCCCTTCTCCCATATGGCATCAAAATAGCGCACAAACCCAATTCCAAAATAGCTGATAAACTGAACAAACACAAACTGTACTCCCCTTGATAACCCGGGTGTATATGATGCAGAGTGCGAATGCAAGGCACATTACATCGGCAGGTCCATCAGATCTGTCAATGAAAGAATCCAACAGCACCTAATAGATGCAAAAAAGGCCAACCCACTACAGGTCTTGCTAAACACTTCAAATACAATAACCATAAAATTCAAAAGGTTCAAGTCAAACATACTGCCCACATGCTCGTAGACACCAAAATCAAGGAAACACATGCCATAATGCATTTCCCGCACGAGCTAAACACAAGTTTCAAAAGCGAAAATTATGATGGTAAACATGTCTGGAAAAATTTAATTTTTGAACTGGAAATGTTAGGGAATTTCATAATAAAAAAAATCATAGCAACCCTGATTTAATGCACAATTTTACATACATATATTCTTAATAAATAAAGCAAGTGCTCAAATAAGGCACTGTACTGCATTGCCTAACTTAACAGTAACTACATGTTAGCAATAGATGGTCTTTAGCTTTACAATATGTCTCTGGTCTTCCTGACTCCTCTTGGTTCAACTGTGAACCGACAGCAGGTGTTGACTGACCAAATAATGTTACTGACTGAGAATAAAGCAACAAAGTGACAATACTGTACCTAGAGCCTGGGAGCTGAAAAGGCCACCTCTATTCTTTCACCACATGGGGTTTGTTTAGTAGGAGCATACCCTGTTTAAGAGTATAGTGCGATATACTGTTGCCTAAAATTCTGTTAATGGGTTTTTCTCAGATTTCTGTTACTTGTTTTGCACAGATATCAAGGAAGAAGTGATAAGTACAAAATTGTGCAAAACATTACCTTGTAGCTATGGCCACAGTCAGTGTCATGTTTACGAGTTCAGGGGTGAAATGGTTAAATTCTTACTTTGTTTTAGTGGTTCAACTTTGTACTTATTGCCGGCCCATACAATCCACAACTGAGTTGCATTCATTTGTAAAACATTTTTAAAAGTCTGTCAATGATAGTAAACATTCTTTTTACATTTTTTACTCTTTTTCTTGTAATGTTTTGATGAATTGCATCAAGTATCATAAAGAAACTAGAAAATGCATGTAAACCACATCAAAACACTAATTTTAGTCACTAAATGATGCCCATCTTGCATTTTGCAATGATCCAAACTGCTTTATTGCATAAAACACACCAAAGAATTAAAGAGTAGAGCAAGTATTGTATAAATTGCTGTTTTCATCAGAATTACTATAACTTAATATGCATATATAAATCAGTTAGTTGAGATTAGTGACAGTTAATGAAGGTTATGTTGCATTAGTTTAATATAGAATAGGATTACATTAAGGTACATAATACCCAGCAACAAATAGCATAAATTACCAAGACATAAAATATATAACAATAAAGCAAATTATACACATTTTGATGCTCATGCACCTGATGAATTTTCGATAAAAAATCTGAAATGTCCACCAAATTTTTTAACTGAATTATTTGCCTATGGAAGATACTTTCTAGCCATTATTATATATTGTATATTGATCTGATTTTTCCAAATGTTATTTTTAATAGGAAACACTACCCTTAGTACTTTCATAGTGTGAGTTAATTTTGAATTTGTCATATTGTAAATATTGTTCCTACAATATTATTAATTTCTGTCCTTGGTTATTGCTGATTTTGTAACTTTATTTGTTTTGAATATAAGGATTTCTTCTGTACTTACTCTTATCATTAACATTTCCAAGACAGTACTAACCCGTTCCTGTTGCGTTATGTATTGATGCTGTTAGGTATTAATATTCTGTTGTATGGGGAACTGTTTCTTGTATTTGTGGTGTAATGGTTCACCGTTTAGAAAGATTTGTACTGAATTGTCATGTGGATGAACATAAATCTTTCCTGATTTGTCTAGATTACTTTTTGTAGAATTTTACACATAGGATGTATGCAAACAAGGGTATCACTAATGTGCTATTAATGGTAGGGTTGAATTGATATAATTGTTATTGGAAATCACACATTTGTAGAGTCCAAATATCCTGCAAATAATATGAAATTAGCAATTTTGAATAGTTCTGTGCATATTTTACTTATATTATGAACATTTTGTTAACTCATTCTTAATCCTATTTTTAAGCAAAGAAATTTCTAGTTTGATTTGAATTAGTTATGTGCAATATTTATAATCCAATACTTATAATTGATCTGAAGAACTGATGAAGGTACAGGTAATAGGTTAAGGATACAATATAATTCACCGAAATAGTACAAATTGTGGCCTAACCAGGTTTTGAACCTGCTCCACCACAGAACTACCAAGAAATGAATATTTTAAAGTTGCACAGAGATGGAAGTTGGGAAATTGTTTAAAGGCCATAACTTTGTTTGGTATCTCAGTTGTAGAGCATTGACATGGAATACCAATGCTCAGATTCAAGGCTTGTTTGAATCACTATTCTTGCTTGTTTCTTTAACCAGTCAGGTTAAATTGGAGTTAGCTTCAAACATTTCGTGCTTTCATTATCAGGGACCGTAGAATTAGAGACCAGTATTTGTATGAGTATGATGGGGTGTGGCTTAGAGTTTCTTGTGATTGGTTCGTTCAGGATCCCAGTGTATTATTGGCAGATGTGGTGCTTTTACGAAGTGGATTCCAGGTGTGACTGAGCTGGAGTCCCACGTCTTGAGATTCGTGCTTTCCCGGGAAAGTTGACACATTGAAATGTAAATAGCAATGTGATTGATACTTCATTTAATGTACACTCATGGAAGAAAATACTTCCTCTATACACCCTTAATACCAGTAGTCTTATTGGGAAGTATTTATTTCCACGACTGTACACACATGTTCAGAAAAAGTTGCACATAATTTAACTGTTGAACCGTATAAAACATGTTGTGAACAGGATTGTACTATTTATCGTCACTGATTTAAGTTCGAGAATCCTTACATAATTTTTATTATGTTCTTTGTTTGGAGAAGTTCTTATGGGGTGAGGACTTACTAGTTGGTAATGACTTAATGTTGGTTGCAGGACCTTAACGGGGGGGAGTAAAAAAGCATATGGCTTTACATACAAGCAAGTATGATTTGGAGTTCTGAACACTAATGGACATTTGATTCTGGCTGTATGGAATTGAGAGCATAAGATTCAAATTGCACTGCATGCTTTTGTGGAGATTCTTCAGATATTGGGAGCATCTTGTATCCTTCTTGCTAGTGAAGAGTCACCTTCGCATTGACACATGATCTTGTCACTGATAGGGTTTGAATATAGGCCAGACAATGCGTGTTTTGTTGTGCCCATTCTTTCATCTACTTCAAATAATCATCACAGTTGGCCCAAAGAGGCTGAAAGCTGATGCAAAATAAGAAAATAGAAATTGTAGGGGAGTAAGATAAAAGTTACATAAACAGGTTATGTGTGGTTATTCATGTTGACGGTAGAAGGTAAGCCAGTGTAACCACACTGTTGTTGACTGTTGGTAAAGTGTTTTACATATATTCTTCATTGACGAAGTGTGGCCAAATATTTTGAAAGGCTGTAAATTTAAACATTTAGAATTGTTCATTCATCATGTATGTTTCTTGAACTCGTTAGCATAAACTTGTGAACAATGTGATATGAGGTCTCCTTTTTTCAGATTACATTATTACTGTAATCTACCTTTTTACTCCTATGGAATTTTTCTGCTGATATAATTTAGGTAAAGCATTAGAGAGACTTAACGATGGTTCAGAACCAGAGCAATCCCTCTTTTCAGACAGTTACTTTCATTCACCAACATCCAATCCCCCCTATGTAGGTGCTTAATATTCCTCTGTTGAATTTCGTTAAATCGTAGATAGAGACAATTTCAGGCTTGTTTAATCTTTCAAGGAGGTGTGTGTGGATGTGCACTGTATCTTACATTCAAATTCTGTATTATAGTTTTGATTTTTTTACTTCGAAACATCCGAAATTTGAAACTTCTTTAAACTGTTTCAAATGTACTTTCCATATTCCCATTGACATTAATATATGAGAGATGTAAAATCCAAAGCCATATGTGTTTGTAAAAATGTCGCATACAAATTTTGTCATGCGACTCACACTTAACATATATGAAGACCTACCTATGTGTACACGAGCACCTGATCTTTAGTTCTATGTGAGTAATTGAGACATATTTCTTGGCTAAAATATCTTTAGCACATGTTAGTTGGGATGAAATATTAACTGTTTTGATATACAGTAAAATCTCGTTAATCTGGACCCCGATAAGCTAGACTTTGCTTAATCCGGACAGGCAAAAGGTAAAAAAAAAAAGAAGAATGCAAGGTTTTAAATGTGGCTAGAAGTCAACAAGAGAGTTTCCCGGAGAAAAGGCAGTCAACCACTGATGAAATTCTGTATCCCGCAGACTTTGTACTGTACTGTATAGTGCGTTTAGGCCTATGTCCTTTAAATACACCATAATGAACGTGTTTTCTTGCTATAAACTGAGTTTTAATGCTCTTTCTACTGTTCTTTTAGGTTATTTCAGTTAATCCGGACTTTTGTTAAACCGGTCAACTTATCCCCCCCATTAGTCCGGATTAACGAGATTTTACTGTATTTGCCATATTTATATTGTTTAATACTTGTTTTGAATAGTACTGAACTTGTGCATTTATTTGTTTGTTATTCATCATTTGCTTTTTTAAGTTTTCTCATTAGCAAATTTTGTTCCAATTTTGTTTAATTTTTATGTTCTGTGAAAAATGTGTATATATCATTGCACAATACTTGGAGCAGTAACATGTATTAAATCCTGCAAAGTTGGAAATTAGCAACTGAAGTTTGAAAAATTGCATTCAAATATATTTTCATGATATATTTTTAAAGTGAAATATATTGTGTGGTATACTTATTTGTTTCTTACAGTATAAAAATATTTGAATATAAATGTTATAGGTGTTATCCTCACGTGAGCCCATTTTGGAAGGAGGATCATGAAGATAATAAAGCTGACTGACTTTTTTTGTAGTTTTGGAAAATTTTATGTATTTACTCGTTATAAGTTAATTTTTGGAAATAAATATTTTTGTGTTTGCAAAGTGGCTGAAATAGCTTGAGGAATATCTTCCAACTTTGAGTTTACTTTCTGCATTAAATGAATTTTTGTAGACTTGAGTAAAAGTGTGATTAGATATTACACACCTTTGATTTGTAACGAACAAAGAAAGTAATCTGTATTTTTTAAATGAATTTGCAAGTGTGCCTATTTTTTTGTGACCAAGGTTTTTTTTTTTTAGTTACGAATATTTCCTTGCCACAAGCACTAAAATCTTGTGTGATTCTAAGTTTTGTATTATCTGAATTGTATGTACTAATACATGAAGGTATGGTCACAAGTATTGTATTCTAGTCAGTTATATTAGCTTTATCCCAGTGCATAAAAATAAATGCTGATCTGTTATTTTCAAACATTTGCGTTTCGAAAAGAGACTAATTTTACATCACTACTTGTAGTGTTGTTTATGAAAATGTGGATGCAATTGAAAGTTGTGTTTCTGATAAGTGAATATATTTTTGTTGAGCACAGACTCTGGACATGTTGTTATGTAGCAAATTCAATGGTGAATAACACAAAAAAATGCACAAGGTCCTTATTTTATACTATATTTTTATTATAATTTATTTTTAAAGACAGTTGAAATTAACAACAAAGCAAAGATGTACAACCTGTTAGTGTGGCATTTTTCAGGACGAGGCCGAGGTTCGTCAAATTCAAGGGGCAACTACGGGGGTGTGAACGTAGGCAGAGGATACAACCAAGGCTATGGTGCAATGCGACAGGATAAAACGCACAATCGTTACAACCCTATTGGTATGGGAGGCGGATACAATATGTATAATTGGAACTAACTCACAAACATTGGCTTTTTTATAAAGTGCATTTTTTTATGATCGTCGTTGTCATAAAATATTGTAGTTTCCCAGTCGAAGTGGGATCAGTGTACGCATCTATGAACCCATGTTCTTTTGTTAAAGACGTAACATCTACCTTAATTAGTGAAGAAATCTGGAAGTGCATCAGCAATTTTTTTAGTGCAAAAGCTGCAAAAAGTGGTTGTTTTTTTTAATGCAGGCTGCATCATATCTTTGGTAACTTTGTTGTATTGTTACTGTGTTTCAGTTTTTATTTCATAATTTTTAAAAAGTACAAATGATATATTTTCATTTTTTTTTCACATAAAACTCATGAAAGCTTGCACACTTGTGGCACTGGTATATAGTTATATTTTCAGTGTTTCATGAAACATGCGATTTAGAAAGACTTCATCACTGAAAGTAAAAATGCATGTTATGCAGTGTAAAAAATTATCTTGTGTATATTTGCAAAACATGCACATCACTATGATGGAAGCAATGTGCATTTTTACTGCTTGTGTACAGGTAAATTTTATTTCTAAATCAAAGTCTTCAGTCATGATGCAAAAGTTTTTTTGTACATTTTCAATAAAGAGTTTTTTTATGAAGTGACTGTCATTTAAGCGAGAAAAATGAAGCATTGAGTTTTTGTCATTCATATCGAGATAGACTGGACATATTTATTTTATTTTTTCCTGGAAAGAAGTAGTTCAGAAAAATTATTGTATTTGACATTGTTTTATGATTTGTAAGTTCCTGTGTAAAGTACATATAAATAAAAAGAATCGGTGAGAGAAAAACTGTCCTTTTTATGGTTAATACATGTTACTGAATCCAAGATGATTTGTAAAAGCTCGTTGATTTAATTTTTATTTATCAGATTTTTTTTCCACTTATTGCTTGTAGTATTAAATCATGCCTTTCGTGCTTGCTATAGTGTATTGTTTGATTGCATAATGTGTTCACTATGGTAGTTATTGATCTGTTTTGCAGTGTGTAATTGATTTGGTAAATGTGATTTGGACTCGTGTATATTATGATAGAAGTTTACTGTTTTTCTAAACAAAAGGTAAGTTCTGAACAGGTAATGTGAAGCAGTATGAAGTATGAGGATCTCTACAGAATAGAGCCCTGCATTGGACCACTTTTGTTTATACTCATTCAGAGTTCCCCACCCTCGAGCGTATACATTGAAATGTAATTTTAATGTGACAATAATCGTAGACACACACATGTAAAATATCCACATTTGTAGTTTCATCCCACAATCATCTATTTCGTTTTTATGTATCATTGCATATTGCTAAGATAGACTAGACCTCATTTTAACATGGAGATGATGAATATGTTCACTTGTTTCACTTTCGCTGTGTCTTTAACTTCACAATCCATATTTGAGGGCTTGCTACCACGGACAAATTATGGTTATACGTATATTACTGCGCTTCGAGCTAACACTCGTTTTACCTGTCGTTTTCCCCCTCTTCATTTTTTGGCTGACACAAGTTTTCACAACATGCCCACATCTTGTCCCCACGAACATGGCTAAAAATATGGAAACAGTAACGTATAGGGGGTAGGGGGGGCATTTGCCCCTCCCCCCAATCATGGACGTCTGACGATTATTACACTGAGGGACAAGCAAGGTATTTTTCCATGGGGCATATTACTCCGAAGATGTGGCCATCCTTGCCCCTCTTCCAGACGTCCACTAGTCAACTATATTATTATATTTCCACCTAGAAATTTAGGATAGAGGAATCTTATCGCCGTTATTAAACGATATTATACTCTTAAAGAAAATGAAGTATTTTCAAGTCAATAAAATTCAAAGCAACTACGGGGGAAGGGGTGCATTGGCCCCCATCAGGACAAAAGGATACTCAAGATGGAATTAGTTTTCACGTCTTTCTTGCATTATTTCTTCCAGATGGGCAAGAGCACCAGAAGGGGCAAAGAGCTGCAATTGCCTCCTCAATCTCAAATTTTATAGAAATAAAAATATGTTTTGTAAAATTTTCTTGCTCACTTCGCTCACAATTTCTGCTTTTCTTGCTGTCTTGTCAAGTTCAGAGCAGTAGCTAGGGGTCTGTGGGAGTTGGCCCTGGATGCCAAACGATCTAAATGTGAAAATTGTAAAAGAAAA
Source organism: Lepisma saccharinum (assembly GCF_977018435.1). Classification (NCBI taxonomy): domain Eukaryota; kingdom Metazoa; phylum Arthropoda; class Insecta; order Zygentoma; family Lepismatidae; genus Lepisma; species Lepisma saccharinum. Next base: position 13,873,700 of record NC_139246.1, read on the forward strand.
TACCATGGTGTTCCATGAAAATTTTGGCGCCATATTAAATCAATATTGTTTTCATTTTGCAAAAGTTTGGATCTGAAAATTCTCTTGCTCTGTTCAATCTCAATTTGTTTTCTGTAATGCATTGTAAATTACCAGGGAGAGAAGTACTGCTGCTAAATGGATTTATCTTAAATGCATGAAGAATAGTTTGGAGGAAATGGAGCATGCACATTTGAGAGACAATTTATATGACTTTTGCTGTTGGTTTATTAAGGGGCAGATGAATTGATTATGTGTGTGTGGAGGGTGCATCGATGCAATAAAAAAATGGTGAGATAAAATTAGGTTTTTCTTTCCCAATTGAACGTTAGGGTCTGCGCACGCCTATAGACAAAAGTGGATGTAAGAAATGTACAGTGCAGATGGTATGATTATATTTATTATGAGAACAGTATACCACTGAATGATTTGGAATATTTTGTATTAATTGTCCATATTACCGAAATACAGTGGTGTTCAGTAACATTTATCCTTGGAGGTGCAGTTCCAAAAAAATTAAGAAAGTATTGTGTCTTCATGCTAAGTTATACTGGAATATACAGAACATTTACCTGATGCAATTCCTTAAAGGCTTGTTCCTTCCAAAGAATCTTCGATCAGTTAGATCGGTTGCTATTTGAATGTGAAAAGTAGTCTTCACCCCCTCTGTGCAAACTCATCTGTCTCATCCTGATGAAAACTTTTTTTAATTTTTTTTTAATTTTCAAAGGTCTCTTTTAATCAATCACCCCATGCATAAATGCATAATGTTATGTGTAATCTACGAATATAGCAGAACACTTAAGACCCGAATGAAAATCAAGTAAATGCTAAAGCTACAGTAATTTTGCGGGAGGAATAGCTAAGCAGCAAAACTTTGAAGATTAAGATATGGGTCATCGTTTTGTGTCTACCATGCTTCCAGAACTTTTAGTTATAATTAAAAAATATGATTTTGATCTGCCACGGTGCTAGCAATGACAATATGTGATGATAAAGAAATCCTTGACATAGATATTTAACTGTACGGTTTGCAACATTATGGTACAGCAGCAGGCTTTGCTAATGGTACTCTGATTGCATTTCAGTCACTGTTTATTCGAGAGAAGGTATTCATACATAGAAACTTTCTCATTATTGGTTGGTTCAAGGTCCCATTTTCATGTCATGATACTCCTGGACTCTGTGTTGGGGTGAAATACACATGTTTTGTCAACTTCCTACAAGATGGGGCTAAAGGTTTTGGTTTTGAAAACAAATGCACAGGGTGGCTACTCACTGGGAATTCCGGGAAATATTGGGAATTATGCATGAATTATTGTCTCCAGGAATTATGCATTGATTCTACTTGAATTTCGTAGACATAATCCGAATTCAATTGAATTTAAACATATTTATTAATGCCCTGAGGAAAGTGTTTCACAGTTTACCTTTTATTTTTTACGAGGAAGGAAAAGTAAAGATAGCCAAGTGGAAAATAAAATAAAACAGCAGAACAATGTGACAGACAGGAAGTTTATTGCAGGATATCTTGAAGTTGATTAGGTAAATTTGAAATTGTTATACAATTAACAATATTTTTGTAGATTACTGCATGCCGTAACATTTGTGACTTGCGTTTGTAGACGTATTTGTAGTCCGAGTATGTGAAATAGCAAATGTAAACTTTGCACATTAAATTAAATATACATACTGTTCAATTAAATTGAATTAGAATTGTTTGGATACATGGAATTGCGCAGACCTTTTATATTGCCAATATATTTGTGTGGATGGTGAGAGAGGGTAATATGTAAGGTTTAAATAGAGAAAGCACTGCTTGTACCCTTGAATTTGAAGTTTGCTTTGAAAACTGGGAATTATACTTGAATTTTATCATGGTCCTAGAGTGACCACCCTGATATGGTCTTAATTACGTCAGGCCCATAGCTAGAACTGATCTCTAGGAGGGGCTCACGGATTACATGGGTTATCAGGGAGTCCTTTGTAGACCAAGTCCATTTTCGAAAGTTTTAACAGTATTAAATGAAGGTAAATTATGTGTGTGTGTGTGTGGGGGGGGGGGGGGTCATCAAGTTAATGTAAAACATAAAATTGATAAATATCATGCAAATAGTACAGTTTCTTCTATATCTTCTGTAACATCTCTGACTTCTACTGACATCATCCCTTCTACACACTCCATACTACTTTTGATGATACAGATATTTATATCGTACAAGGAAAAATACACAATATTCAATCAGAGTGCCTACAGTACATTCCACCATGCGCGTGCACTCTAGTACAGCAAGGCCAGCAGTGCTGGCCCACAGCATAACAGTTAGGAAAGTATTTCTTAAACTTTTGGCTTTTCATTATTTCTTCACTCTTACGGCAATAGAATCAACCTGTAAACCTTCAAGGTTCCGATATGAGGCCATCCACACCCTCTTGTGGCGGACAAAACATCTGCGACACCCACTCTGGCCAGCCTGTAGGCTACAACGCCAGCAAGGATCAGAAAGACCACCACGTCCCCTTGAAGGGTCCAATGAGAAGGGGGACTTTTGTTTTCCAATAGAGGGCTGGAAAAAAAGGCAGAGTGCCATCGGTGTGTTCTGTTGATGTCCTCAGTATTGCGAACTGCACGATTAATTGTCCACGTGCACTGTATACTGCCAGCGTTCAAAGCACATGAGAATCGCAAAAATAAGATTGTTGCATATATGTGAAGATAAACGTTTCAGAGCATTCGATCTATTGAGACAGCTAACACGTCCATAGACACATCCGCCAAATAGAGTTGGTAAAACTGGCTGGCCGCGGTCACACAATTTTTTCAAGTGCTTTGCGAGGTAAAAGTTACTGTCTTTCTATTTGCTTTGTTTGTCTTTGTGCACATATCTTTCTTTCTTTCGTTCTTTCTTTCATTCTTTCGTTCTTTCTTTTGTTCTTTCTTCCTTTCTTTCTTTCATTCTTTCTTTCTTTCTGAGAATGTTGTGAAATCAACAGTTAAAAATGGTCGTTCAACTGTAGATATTCCTGAAATGTGCCAGCAACTTTCAAACTACGGGAAGTTCGAGGGGTTGTGTGGATACCGAAAGCTTCAAAAACTTTATTGTTGGCATTGTTTACTATTTTCTACGGATAGAAATACGTGGTGCCATAGTGGATTTGTGAATGTTACATGTGACAATTGTTTCAATCATCTGCTGCATTACATACGTTTGGCAACAGACCAAATGAAGTTAAAATAAATGAACAACTGCAACAAGACATTCATCTTTCCCCTTAGAGACGTTAAGGAAACAGTATCAGCTAGAGTGCTCATTTTTTTCAGTAAAGGTACCATGTAGAAGCAATTAATTCTTGTTTTTTGTAATTTTTCTGGATCTGCTTCCCCAACAGAAAATGTCACCGCACACCACTGCATTCCACTCCTGCCCGAAAGCAATGAAACTCTGCTTCGTTCCCAAAAATTGGGAGCTGTTGAAGTTTGACACAGATGTGGAAGGGGCAGCGAAGGTACAGGTAAAGAAGTTCCCTTAAAAATGAACTTTCTAAAGTCGATAGAGAATCTTCTACCTAGAGTTCGGCTTATAATAAACAATATGAATGAATGTAATAGCTGCTGTCTGCATTTTCACTTTTCACTGGAAACAAATTATACAAAAAATAGTTTTATACCTAATGACGTAATGTCAAGGGGGCTGAGCCCTCCCTGGCTACAGGCCTGAATCACATCAATATCAGTTTGCTAATGTATGTAATTTGATATGACAAGGTGTCTACTGACTGTGAAGTCTTTGAATTTTCTGATTTGTGTGTTTGTTTTTGATATTGAATCCTACATAAAATTTGTGAATTTTCTTCCCAGAGATGTAAAATGATATGCAGTTCTTGGGGGGTGCTTTAATTTTTATCCTTGCGGTCTCCTAGCTTTGTTGAATGTTTATATTTTCACTTTGAGATGTCTTGAGGGGAGGGTTTTCATATTGTAGATTGAGAAAAAGGAGGGGGTGACTATTTATTAGAGCCAAGCTAATGCCAGTGGTTGAATTTTCTTCACTGAAACCCTCTGATACCAATGATCTTGAAGCGGACAAGAGAAACAACTCATTTCTTTAGGTTCGTTCACCCTTCCTTGCGAGTTGGTTCCATGTACATTTTTGAGGAATGGTGTACCCTCTTTGGAAGCAGATGGCAAGATAAAAGACAGTACTAAAGTTCTGCACCCAAACATGACATTGAAGGCATGTAACTGCCAGGTGATCAACACTATGTGTGAAATAGAGACCTTAATTGCCAATTATTCCTTGCCAACTCTCGGACATTTTCAAAACCAGCATTAGTATCATGCTGGGCTGATTCTGGAGTTCTTGGGAAAGGAATGAATGTCACTGTGGTAAGGGAGGGTTGTGGATTCCTACCCTTCTGTGTAAGCTTTTTGTGTAACTGCTGGTTGACATTGGCATTGCAGCGACTTGTTTTTATTGCAAGTGACAGAATAATGGATAGCAGGGCATAAACAGCTGGCCAAATGCGCATTGTTTTATATATATATATCTGTATTTGCATATATTTTACGTCGTTTTCCTCCTCTCCAGGTTAACGCAAACAACAAGAATGTTGTTTACATGAAATTGAAGTAGGGACACTTATGCAAGTAATAATCCACCAATTTTTCAGTGTAACTGTTACACTTTAAAAAGTCTTTCAACATTTCAAACACAACTACTACTACTATTTTTTTTTTGCATCTGGGCCTAGATTCTAGAAAGAAGTTCCATGTAAAATGTCACAAGACATTTTAAAGTGCTATAATGCTACATGAGAATAGTTTGGGAGTTATTTCATGTCATTAATGGAATGTGATGAGGTTTTTATGACTCTGTAACATGGGCATCGAGAGGGGTTGTCGAACAGGTGAGTGAACCCCCCTTGGAAATTGACATCTTTCATTTGAAGATAGAAGAAACACGAAAGTTTGTTACTCTTATTGTTGAGAACAGAAATAAAGTTAATTTAGTTGGTATTCTAACAGAATAATCAAAGTAAAAATGCATTGGATCGAAAACATTGAGTGAAATATACAGGAACAAGGTTATATTCTACCATTTCATCCAAAGAACAAATGGTTACACAGTTTTGAAAGTTCTAATAATTACAGTTGTAGGTTATAGGTTACGCAACACACTTTATATATATAAAAAAAAAACCCTAACATTTAAAGCCTTTTCTTGAACGAGATATGCAAAGGTTAATATCAAAATGCATTCAGATACTAACTGCATAAAATGCAAAAGAGATAATGGAAATAGTTTGTGCTGGTATTCACTCGTTTGGCGGATCGAGTCTCCCCATCTACATAATAATAATTATTATTAATATTTCTAATAAAATTTATTTTTGTTAGTTTATAATATTTATTATTGTATAATAACATTTATAACCGTGGTAATAATACTTATTATTTATCTACTATTCAACTATTATCATTTGCCCGACCCCCCTGGAAAAAGTTCTGGCGATGCCCATGCTCGGTAATAAACCTTTGTTATTTTAAACAGAAATTATACAAGTATCGGTATCGGTATTGCAAATGGTGGTATCTGCTCAGCTCTAATATTTAACATTTATGCTTCTCTTAATGAGCTCCTTAATAAGCATAAAATTCAAATTTGTTATTTACTTACGTACAGTGAGTATAAACTTGTCAAAGACAACGTTTCGGTGGCAACTGTCCCCTTCTTCAGGTCAAGAAGTCTGCTTTTAAATCCACAAAGCTTCGCCATTTAGAAAGGATATAGGTTTTTACTTGGACATGTTGAATGCTAGGATAACAAATGACTAAAACAGGACTATTCTGAAATTTTAAAATCCCTTAAAACTCACATAAAAATTGTAAAAACCTGTGTTACTATCCGATCACAATTCACATGTTGACGAGCTGGTATATATATATATATATATGATAGTAAGTCGCACACATCCAAAATATGAGCTCCTTAATGTCTTAAGGGAAAGGGATAGATAATGATTGGCCTTTGCAACTGGGTTGTTCAACATTAACAATTATGCGGCCATTTCAGGTTAGCTTTAGATGACTTAAGTGAACTGATTGCATAATTTTGGATGTCAAGGAGGTAAAAGAGAAAGTGTCTTTTTGGATGTCGAAGGATAATTATTTACTCTTTCAGTTGGTTAATGGATTTGGTTTATTTTACTTCACGTTTCTGACACTTTTGGCTAATTGTAAAGATGAGAATGAATGGTATGATGAAATTGATGAAGGGACACTTGCAAGGATCACCCATGCTCAGGCTGGGATTCAAACGTGGAACCCCCTGTTGATGCAAATTATACGAGGGTCACTATTTATATTTTGAGCCTTGGCAACACTGATTGAAGTTAGGCGCGATTTGACGTTTGCACGGAATCGTCTGGCATTATTGACCATAACGTACTTCAAATGTTTTGTCAATAGCTTGATTTGTGTTGTTTATGTTGCCTTGGAGATTGTGTGACAACAATAAAATGGAATTAACTCGTGAACATTTTCGTGCAATGATTTTTTACGATTTTCGACGTGGATTATCAAGACAAGAGTGCATCGATCAACTTACTTCCACATTTGGTGATGAAGCCCCATCCTTTGCCACTGTGAAATGCTGGTATAACGAATTTAATCGTGGCCGCCATTTACTCACCGACGAGATTCGCGAAGGTTGTCCAAAATCAGTTGTTGTTCAAGAAAACATTGATGCTGTGCAAAACCTAATACTGCAAGATCGTCATGTGACATACTGTGAGATTGAGGCAACCATAGGCATTAGTTCCACCAGCATATATAAAATATTACATGATCATTTAGCTGTGAGAAAGGTATGTTCTCGTTGGATCCCACACAATTTGACAAAAACTCAAAAAGATGTTCGCATCAATTGGTGCAAACAAATGCTCAATAAATACAATCGTGGTGCTTCAAAAGACGTATATAAGATTGTAACAGGTGACGAATCATCGATATATGCATATGAGCCGGAACGTAAACAGCAGTCGACTGTATGGGTGTTTCAAGATGAACCCAATCCAACAAAAGTTGTTCGTGCTCGAAGCACATCGAAACAAATGGTCGCCTGTTTTTTCGGGAAAACTGGTCATGTGGCAACTGTGCCTTTAGTGGAACGTAGAACGGTCAACTCTGAATGGCACACAACAATTTGCTTGCCAGAGGTCTTCGGTCAAATACGGAAAACAAACGAACGCCGTCGGATCATTCTTCATCAAGACGTTGCCAGCTGTCACACATCTCATCTAACAACCGACTTTATGAACAGTCAAAAAATCGAATTGATGGGTCATCCGCCGTACAGTCCTGATTTGGCACCCAATGAGTTCTTCTTGTTCCCGAATGTCAAGAATAAATTGCGTGGACAACGATTTTCGTCGGCGGAAGATGCCGTTGATGCGTTCAAAAACCATATTATGGAGGTGTCTCAAGAAGATTGGAAAAACTGCTTTGACAAATGGTTCGAACGAATGCAAAAGTGTATTGACCATAAAGGAGAATACTTCGAAAAACAATAAAGCAGTTCTCAATGCCAAATTCCTGTTTTTTCATTGTTAGGCTCAAAATATAAATAGTGACCCTCGTATCATGATTTCTGCTTTCAGTTTTTAAAATGAAGATAATAATTGGATGCAGTTTCACTTCAAAAACACCAATCCGAAAAATTTAACAATATTTTATGTTTATGGCATTATTGACTGAAAGGGTGTTAAGTTAGAGGTATGAATATTTCATTGTTCACACATTAAGCACTTGCAGAAGAAGGAGTTGAACTGTTTTCAGAAGTGTGTACCTAAAGCTTGATAAATTAGTCAAGGAATTTCAATGCTAGGTTCATGAAAATGAATACCTTTATTGTATAATGAGATTAAATGAAATGTCGTAATTGATGAAAAATAAAAATTCAGTTCAATAGACAGAAATGTACTGAATGGTTGGTAAAAGTAGTGTGAGAAAATGAATGATCAGTTGTGTTAATGTTTTCATTAATTCATTGTTAGTAATAACAATATCATCTCGCCACAATTCATACTTTTATCTCACTGAAAGACATAATGGCTCCATGTTGTTACATGATTAAATGAGGACAAATACCATTGTTTCCAGTTGAGTAGCCAGTGAGAAATTCTAGCAGGTGCCCCATGCTGCATTAAACATATTAGAATGTTAAAATCTAGTGTACCTTTAAGTCTGCAGTTAGATCATTCTTATTCTTTTATTCTTATTTATTTAATTGCATTTTACTTTATCATCAAATCATATTTTCACAAGTTAAATGTATTTAATTCCTTTGTTTTTCTAAAGTTGTGGTTTAGCCTCAGAAGGCTGCAACTTGTCTGCTTCCATAAAGGCATTTGTTATTTAATAAGGCAACATATACTTCTTGCTGAATTAAGTAATGAAAATGGTATAAGATTGATTACTTTTGCAACCTCAAAGAATTTAATTGTGAAAAGTACCACTTTTAAACATAAAGATATCCATAAATATACCTGGTCTTCTCCAGATGGTAAAACTCAAAATCAGATAGATCATATTCTCATTGATAAGAGAAGGCATACTAGTATAATTGACGTTCCTACACATAGAGGTGCTGACTGTGCCAGTGACCATTATTTAGTAATTGCTAAATTAAGAGAAAAACTCTCGGTGATAAATCATAAGCAACAAAATCTAAAAGTTCTAAAATTTGATACAGGAAAGTTTACTGATGAAAGAATTAAGAGAGATTACCAAATTAAACTGTCAAATAGATTTGATGTTTTGCAGGATTTAAATGATGATGAAAATATAAATGAAACAGACGTAAATAAGAATTGGGAACACATACGTAATGCAATAGAATCAGCAGCTAAAGAAAGTATAGGATACCATAAACCGAGAAAAAGTAAGCCATGGTTTGATAATGAATGTCATAATCTAATAGAAATAAGAAATCAGACTAGACTTAGGTGGTTAAATAACTCTGATGATACAAATCTAAACAATTATAATAGAATAAAGCGAGAAGTTAACCGCACGTTTAGAAGTAAAAAAAGAGATTACTTGAAAAGCAAAATTAACGAAATTGAAATAAACAGCAAAAATAAAAATATCAGAGATTTATATAAAGGTGTAAATGAGTTTAGAAAGGGGTGGCAACCTAAAGTAAACTTGATAAAAGATAAAGACGGTGATTTTCTAGCTGACCCAAGCGATATTCTAAATAGATGGAAGAACTCCTTTAATGACCTTTTAAATGTCCATGTAGGAGATAAATCAGAAGTAAATGAAGTACACACAGCAGAACCTTTAGTTCCAGAACCTAACTTGACTGAAGTTAAAGATGCTTTAAAAGGCTAAAGGATAACAAAGCACCTGGCATTGATTTAATACCAGCTGAGTTAATTAAATATGGTGGAAATTCATTAATATGTCAAATTCATAAATTAATTTGTTTAATATGGAATAAAGAAGAAATCCCTCAACAGTGGAAAGAATCCATAACTGTTCCTGTGTTTAAAAAAGGTGATAAAATGAACTGCAATAATTACCGTGGAATTTCTCTACTCTCAACAACATACAAAATATTATCTAACATTCTTTTAACAAGACTAACCCCATATGCTAATGAAATTATAGGTGATTATCAATGTGGATTTAAACGTAACAGATCAACTACAGATCAAATTTTTCACATCAGACAGACACTTGAAAAAAAGTGGGAATATAATCAAAATGTCCATCAGCTATTCATTGATTTCAAAAAAGCATATGATTCGGTCAAAAGAGATAAATTGTATAATATATTAGTAGAGTTTGGAATACCTAAGAAGCTTGTTAGTATGATAAAAGTATGTACCAGTGAAACAGAAAGTAAAATTCGTGTGGGTATTAATATGTCTGACAAATTTACAATTCATGATGGGTTAAAACAAGGAGATGCATTATCTCCATTGCTCTTTAATTTTGCCTTAGAATATGCTGTTAGGAAGGTAAAAGAAACTAAGGAAGGACTAAAATTAAATGGTGTGACTCAGTTGTTAGCATATGCAGATGATGTAGACTTACTGGGGGATGATGTGAATACAATTAAGAATAATGCTAAAATATTTTTCAAAACTGCTAAAGAGATAGGTTTGGAAGTTAACAAAGAGAAAACTAAATATATGCTTACAGGCCGAAACCATGTGTTAGGTAAAAATCAAAATCTAATTATTGATAACAACTCGTTTGAACCAGTTTCCAAATTCAAATACTTAGGAGTAATATTAACAAATGAAAATTATATTAAAGAGGAAATAAAAAGTAGGCTTAATTCAGGAAATGCATGTTACTTCTCTCTTCATAAACTTTTCTCGTTTAATATCTAAGAAACTAAATGTTAAAATATACAAAACAGTAATTTTGCCTGTAGTATTATATGGATGTGAAACTTGGTCCCTTACATTGAAAGAGGAACATAAATTGAGAGTATTTGAAAATAAGATCCTTAGGAAAATCTTTGGACCTAAAAGGGATGAGGAGACAGGTGAGTGGAGAAGGTTACATAATTTAGAACTACATAATTTGTATTCATGTCCAGATATTATTAGAATAATTAAATCAAGAAGACTTAGGTGGGCAGGTCATGTGGCACGAATGGGAGAGGAAAGAGTAGTTTACAGGATTCTTGTTGGGAAACCTGATGGTAAGAGACCTGTAGGAAGGCCAAGACGAAGATGGAGGGACAACGTTGAGATGGACCTAAGGGAAATCGGTAGGGATGGAAAAGAGTATATAGAACTTGCTCAAGATAGAGAAAGATGGAAGGCCTGTGTTGCTGCAGCTATGAACCTTCGGGTTTAAGAAGGCTAGGGAGTTAGTTAGTTAGTAACATATACTTCTTGCATTATTATTCTCCACATTAAGATGTACACGAAGGGACTGGTTGTAATAATTAAACAAAAATTGCATTATAAAATATACTAGCATTATAATCGATTACAGTTTTGTATTATACGTTTCAGTGGTGCAGGAACGTGAAATACAGTCATTGTACCCCTCACTCTTAACTTTTGGGAGGGGGTACTATCCCCCTAAATCCTTTCATTCGAATTGTGCCCCTCATATCACACTCAAATAGTTTGACTGACACAAGGTGCTGTCATTAAGATTTTTTTTATTTAATAGGTAAATGCATTTTTTTCTACATCTCCCTATCCAAAAGAAATGTAATCACCATGATCCTATTGTACGTACAGTGGGATGCATGAGTATTACCGTTCAAATTGTCCATCACCATGTTCGTGAACTTTATTTGACCCAATAAGAGCTTCAAGAATTAAAAGAAAACTCAAAATAATCTGTTGACAACTTCTGCATCAGCATACATAAAAATCCATCGCTTAAAAACACATAGGATATAAGAGAAAAACATATTGAAAACAGTCCTGGACAATTTACACGGTAATACTCATGGATCCCACTGTACTACATTGTGGTACTTATTACAGTACTAAGGGCCTCCGCGATGGTGCAATGGTAGCGTCATCACCTTGTAATCAAGGGGTCCCAGGTTCGATACCTGGTGGAGGCACGTGTTTGGGATCCCACTTTAAATTGTAGGTGCAGTCCAGATTAGCCTTACTGTGCATACAGTGGACTTAAAACACCAAATCAATCAATCAATCATTATTACAGCACTTGACCTGTGCTGTCGGGAAACTGAATAAGGAAGTAAAAACTTTAAATGATTGTATAATGAAAGAATCAAGCCTAGAACTTATCTCTTCCTATTTGTACATGCCTTTTAAAAACTACGTTAATAGCCATAAAATTTGGAAAAATTTCAAACATGTTTTGTAAATGTTACTTTGTAACTGCAAGGTATGCAAATTTTATTTCGATTGGAATGGCATGTGTACATGCAAACACAAACGCACCAGTGGCATATTCTGAAAATTTGACCTGGTTTACCCTAACAATTCTCATTTATTTAATATATCTATTATGTATTATAATAGAAATGAAACACACATGCAGGCAAGCAAGTAAAATACAAACAAGTCTGTCAACTTCAAATTTTCTGTCAGTTTCTATACATATGAAAAGTTGATTTTGGTAAACCAGATAACATGGGATAATATGTCACTGACACACATATACATTCATGTGCCACTGATAAGTTTGCTGAATAATCGTGATATAATTGTTCTCTGTTCCTGTTTGTAGCTGGCCATTTATCCATAATAGTAATAATAAGAAGAAGTATCTTCTTCGCTAGAATAAGGATTTGGGATAGATGGAGGGGCTGGGGGAGCTGGAGCGGAAGGAGGGGATGGGGCTTCAGGTACTTTTTCAGGCTTTTGTATTTCATGGGCATCTGGTAAGCTTGGATCTTCTCTATCTTTCGCAACAGCTATCAGCAGTCCACGCTTCACCCTGTGGTGCTCCTGGCTCTCTGTTAGTTCTTGCCCCAAACTTTTGATGAGGCGACCAACCTTCATGTGACTTCCTTCTTGTAAAGGTCTTGCTTCGATGATTAGATTATCTGCAACAAGAAATAGGAGAATAATTCGCAAACTTGGTCAACATTTTATATAGTTGCCAATTTTAAGTCTATTCAGGGCTGTAGTCAGGCCCATAGCCAGGACTTTATTTCGGGAGGGGTTCATCCTTATCAGCACAGGCGTCGCCAGAAATATTTGTAGAGGTCTCAGGCCATTGATAAAACTTGATTAGTAGAAATAATAATAGTAGATTTGGAATCACTTCTGACCAAACAATAGACCCGTTAATTGACATTAATGGCTTTTTTATTCATTTTCGAGGGCTGTTAATTAATCTAGCGCCACGTGTCGGTGGTGGAGGAGGAGATGAGTCATCGATGACTCATGCACACGTGTGAGTTTGAAATTAATGGTTTTTCCATTAGTGTACAAAAGACACTATTATGTATTCCGTTTTCGGCCTATTCTAACACTATTGTTGTATTTTATATATGTGTTTCAGCCGGATATGAGTCATGGGTGCTTTATGCACACGTTGGAGTTTGTTATTAATGGTTTTTCCATTAATGTACAAAAGACATTTTCGGCCTATTCTAAGGCGTCACGTCCGGCCATTTTAGCGTCGGTGGTGAGTCATATTAGCTATAATTAACGATCCGGATTTACCCGAATTCAACCGGTGCCGACGCGTTCGATCGGAGGTAGAAGATATTATAACACATGTTCGCTTTAAAGGCGAAGAAATTGAACGATGTAGCCTATATGAAAACGAAGTATGCAGGCAGAAGATATGTTATTAATATTAACCTGGAAGAACCTGTTATGAGTTTGCATTCTTCGCCACCCCAATCCGCGAGCGATCATTGATGCGCGTGGGGGAAGAAAGGTTCTCCATTGTTCCGTCCCCCATCGTTTTTTTCCGGAGTTGAATGGAAGCCCGGTCCCGCCAATTTTTTTACACGCGTGTATTGATTTTCTTTGAGGTTCCAATTTTATTTGGCAGAAGTAATATACGCGATGTTTTTTTTCGCCTTTCGTAACATTGCAAAGACTATTTGACCAAAACCGTAAGGAATTTGGCTGAACTAGGAACATTCAGTTCCAGTATCTACAGGTTAAAGTGGATGCGATCCGCTATTTGCCCTTATTTCTGGGTTGCGAACCACGGAGTGTAACGTTTTTATATCCTCATATTACAAACGCTACATATTTGGAAAATTTCACGCAAAAATATTAGTTTAATTTTCCGCCATCAGAGGCCGTTCGTCCTCGATGGCTCAGTGACCAGTGCTGCCTCTTGCGGCAGACTTGGTACAAGCGCTGAGGACGTAAAACACCTCGGCAGTGCTTCAACGACTTTTGAATCGACGGGAACGTGAAGGTCAACCCCTTCCGCACAACTTAGCCAGCGAGAGACGTGCCCTGCGTGCTGCTCTGACGGACGGAAGTTTTCCTATTTTGCCATTTGAGGAATGGGTCAATATCAAAAGAGGACAAGGACATAAATAGGGCAGCGGCATTACGAGGACTTTGAAGGCGAAGTTTGTTTGGCGTAGGTACGTAAATTCTCTCTGCTGTGATAATGAACTTGACATCTTGTGCCGAAGTTCCACGTCATATTTCACTTTAATCACGCATAAGCATTACGCGTAAAACTTTTGTTGCACTCTGGTTTTCTCCCCCCCCTTTTTTCCCTTTGTGGCGCGTCGCCTTTTTGACGCCTTGAACGCTTTAAGTGAATTAATGAAAGGGTAATTACACATTTAAATTATTGGGAACAGAACAAATTGATTCTTACTTGACATTTGGTTAAAAAAAAAAAAAACTATTTTTGTCATCAAAGATTCTGGTTTATCCTAGTAATTACTAACGAGTGAACATTTTTGTGCAGCGAACGAGCAGTGCAGTTTTTGCTGATCTTGTGATACGTTCTTTAGGCTGGCGTGTGTTGATTTGAGCTGGTAGTCAAAAAAAAAAAAAAAAAAAAAAAGGGAACCTCGAGTTGAAGTCCTCGTTATTAACGCAACATTTACGAACCTTCATTTTCCCCCATTTATTAATTGATTCGGGACGTTTGTTCCATTTGCACCTTTCTTCCCTTTTTTACGGTAGCATTAAGAATCAGGAGAATTGGGGACAATATTGTTTAAATGCCAAAAACTTGTTAATGTAAAAGTGAAACAGCGTGATGCAAAAGAAAACTTGTTTATAGTGAACGTACGGGTTATAATGTATTGTTAATTGTTAAATCTTTATGTTTGAATGGGTAGAGGGAAAGACCAACATACTGATTACGTATTGTTAATGAAGTGAATGGTTGAAGTCAATTAAATTATACACGCAGGACGTGTTTTTTGGGAATTTGGGCGTGGACGCACGTCTTTTTGGTGAAACTAGTATTGGCCTTATGTAGACCCTGTTGATGCTGGTCAATTTTTACGTGTTGGTTGTTGTTTTCTGAAATACATGATATTTGTGCAATGCAATACGTTGTCGATGATTGAACCACCAAATTGTAAATTTTAGCTCACTTGAAATCTATCGTGCACCAGTTGATAAAAACGTGCTTGAGATACGCATCACGTGGTAACCATAGACTGGAGTAAAAGGTACTATTGAGTAATATTGTATTTACGTGAGTGCAAGACCAAAAGATAAGAGTGGATGATATAGTAATTGAGAGTGTGAATGATTTCAACGGAGAAGGCACAGAGTGCTATTCGTTGACGGACCATCTAATTTTTATGAGTGCATTAGATACATATATATATATAGGGTGTGCACTTTATTACGGGGCTTTGTCTTACGCTTCTCGTCGACGTTGCTTGTAGACTCCTGCATTGTCGTGCGAGAAGGGCGACACAAAAATTGTATTTGTGATATATAGTGTTGGTTTTTGCTCTAACTTTGAAGTTGTGACCGTCGCACAGCCGCTTCCTCTTAAACATCTCGCGCGATCGCGGCTTAACCCCACTATTCCAGCACAGGAGCTTTTGATTATTGGGTTATAAACATCAGGATTCATGTAAAATTGACCAGATGTTTTTACTGTTAGGGCCAATATTTCGCATTTTTTGTGTATTTTTACTCAGAAAACGCTATTTGAACGATTCAAGCAAGAGTTCGCATGGCAATTTAGACACACAAACTGTGTTTCTTCAACTTTAGCTGAAGTTTGGGTTTATTTTTTACTCTCATATCACATTTTAATCTATTCAGGCAACATTTTTTATTAAATTTTGGACTCACAAAGACATTTTTTCAACTTTTAACTTGCTATTTTAAAAGTTTATTTCCATTTTTTACTCTAATATCACAATTTCATCTATTCTGGCAGGAGTGTTTATTACATTTTGCACTCACAAAGACATTTTTTCAACTTTTAACTTGCTATTTTAAAAGTTTATTTCCATTTTTTACTCTAATATCACAATTTCATCTATTCTGGCAGGAGTGTTTATTACATTTTGCACTTACAAAGAGATTTTTTCAATTTTTAACTTATTATTTACAAGTTTAGGCTTATCTTTTACCCTAATATCACAATTTCATCTATTCAGGCTACATTTTTTATTGCAGTTTAGACTTGCAAAGATAATTTTTTCAACTTCTTTTATTAATTTTTCTATTTATTGCCTTTTGTATCTTATATTTTTTAATTCTTAACTTTGAGTTTTGTTCTTTATTTAAAATAATTCTCTAATCACTAAGGAAGAAGTACTTTTAAGTAAAACTGTACCCACAAACTTTATTATTATTATTATTATTATTGTTGTTGTTGTTGTTTTGATGTAGTTGTTGAATCTTGTTGTTGTTGTTGTTGTTTGGGTTTATTGATTTCCACTACGCTATTTTTGGTTTGCTTCGTAGGAAAGTTTGTTTATTTTAGAGTTTCCTCGGTATTTTCTTACTGATAGGGTAGGTAAAGTTTCCTAAATATATGAGTAGGGTTCCATATATTCTTGATCTTGCATGTTTTTCATATGATGTGATCACTACAACTCTCCAAGAGCTTTTACTGCATGTTTCCATTTTATTGAGGCTTAGTGATTCCTAGAGCTACTTTATGCATGAAAGAAAGCTTGAAAATTTCGATCTCAGATAACCGTCAACCTTATGTCAGAGTATTTTCGAGTATATTTTAGACTTATTATGGGCCAGTAGAATATCACGGCTTGCTTAATTTTTAAGTATGTTGCGCAGTTATTGTATTTTTGCTTTTGCTTACTAGATAATCTGTATGAAATGTTTAATATTTGTACTTTTTTTGCACTTATAAGAGGTCAAACTTTTACTGTAACTAAAATTATTATGTCTCTAAGCACTGAAACCCCTTTACCAAGAGTACTATAACTGAATGTTTATTAATATTGTTTCTTTCATCCCTTAAATATAACAATTTAACAATATAATGACAAATCACAGGACAAGTCGATGTTAGCAGATGACTGCGTGGCTCTTAAGTCCACCTGCCAAACTTTTCTTACCATGCTATTTACCTTTATAGTCTTTTATTCGGGTACGTTTCAAGTACTATTGACTTTTTGAGTGAGTAGGGAGAACGCTACGTTTTGAGCCACCCCCAAAATTTTTGTTTACTTTTATTGTGTACACCTATACAGTAATATACTCAAAATCGAACTTTGACTGTTACAAAAAGTGATATAATACAAGCACAAAAAAAAGTCAAAGCTCAAATTCCAATTTTCATAGTGCAAAATTGCTAATTTTCGAAAATCCCTCTATAACTTTTGCTAAAATTTTATTTTTCAATAATTAAAGCGAAGTGCTAAGTTAAAAATAAGTGCTAAGTTACTTCCGGTCCACTTCCGGTTTACTTCCGGTTTACTTCCGGTCTACTTCCGGTCTACTTCCGGTTCACTTCCGGTCTAGGCTACCCCCGAAATCGAAAAAAAAATTAAAAATTAAAAATTATTTATAAAATAATTAATTACCTAAAATTTTATTGTTTTGAGAAGAATCTTAAAAAAATTTTGTATATATAAAACCTAAATTATAAAAATATAGATATAAATCAAAATTTTTCCCGATTAAATATAAAACGGAGAGTTTACTGATTATAAATACAAATATTTTGCTATTTTCAATTATTATTTGAGAATTAGAAGTTGAGAGAAGAGATTTATTAAATAATTAATTTACCTAAAATTTTATTGTTTTAAGAAGAATCCTAAAAGAAATATTTTATATATATAAAACCTAAATTATAAAAATATAGATATAAACCAAAAGTTTGGGAGATTTAAATTACGACCAATTTTCCAAATTTTGTTCATCCTGTTGGAACGATTATGATTTTGGATTTGTTACAATCGACATGACTAGAAAACCTAACAATGGAAAATATAGAAACAAAATCAACGATTTCATGAACGTTAAATCGATATAAAAAACGTTAAAACGTTATAAAAATAACCTCTAATCAAAAAAATGACAAAACACAAATAGAAGACAATTCTAAATTACGTGAGTACCTCACCAAACGATTCAAAGGTTGGAAATTAGAAAATCGAGGATTCTATGAACAACACAAACGTCAAGATCAACCAATTATAGATGCAATCAGTGGTCTTGGTAAAGAAATTAAAGGTGTCACAGAACAAAATAAAAATCTCATAAATGAATTGGTACCTCTTACTGCTAAAAATTATGCAGATTTTCCTCCTACACCATTATCTAGTATCCATACTCCCCTAACACTCCAACAGCCGCCTATTAAAACTATAGGTGAACCTGAGAAAATTGAGTTGGGTCCTCTGGCAAGAGATTACCTAAGTACTGGAAAATTTGAAAAATCTTCTTGTTAATAATTTAATATCTTGTTAATATTATTTGTTAATAATACTGTACTAGCAGAATGCTAAGGCTTCAAAAGATAGCTCCCAGAACAAAGTACAGCGTGGAGTATAGGGTCACATGCAAATGATTATTCAAAGGAGCTTCGTAGATCAATAAGACAATAGCGATTATTCTAAGTACTGCAACTTGACCGAAAATAGGAAACCTACACAAGAACATCAACACAAGAAGGAAAGATACTTACTACCATTACAGCAGCCACTCAATATCACAAAAGACCATGCAAAAGATTCTACAACAATCTGCTTCATAACATGAAAAAACTGCTAAGTTCCCAAAAAGTATCCAATCAGTGAAAGAAAACTGCTTGAAAAGAGAGAACTCTCTACAGTCTCGCAGAATTATAGGAAAATAACAGCAAAACTTGGAAGCATACACACTCAATAATGCTCAATATGCATACACTTCACATGCAATCCCCTGCAAAAGGCACATAGCAGCCTCTCATCTGAACTTGGACACCAAAAAAACAGCACTTTGGGATTACTAATACTCATAAATACTACATTGCCTGCCCTTGTTTGAATAGCATGGATGCAAACTTCATAGCAAAATATTGAAAAACGTCAGATGTATATTCGTATAAGTGTGTAAATGTGTGTGCGTGTGTGGCGTGCGTGTGTATAAAAGAGAATATATGTGCATTTACCAGAGTGTGGTCTTACATAAATTGATAAAAACAGCAATATAGAACCTGATAGAATAGGAAATAGTAAAAAATAAGGTTTTTAACATGACAAAGTAATTAGTTTAGTTTGTTAATTATAAGAAACATAAGTTAATTACAAGAAATATAAATGAAATGCGCTAAATAAATACAATTGTTTGGTTTGAAGGTAGTGAATATATCGAATTTGAGCAAAACTTTGCATTATAACCAGTAAATTAAACAACGTTTGCCTTAGAATAGCACAAAATAGCATACTTATTAGATTAATAACAAACTTTCTGATGCAGTAAAGTATTGACTAGAGCAGAATGATACAATTACTGTAAAATATTAGTCTGTGATTGAAGTAAATAAAGTGTAAACAATAACTTTTGTTTGTAAAATAGGGCTGATAATTCCTCTGATAGCAGAAATATCAACTTGTACACAGTAAATTTGAGAGTTTTAGCAATATTTGTCCTGAAATGGATATAAGTGTAACGTGCCAAATACAAAATATTTAAGAAACAGTACAGTATAACCTCAATTTTGAAAGCTAACAGTACTCTAGTGTTTCTACATAGGCGACTGTAGTGGTAAAATACATCCAGTCCTTAAGATTTTTGGCCATCCATTCATCCTCAGCGTCACGATTAGTCCCAAAAGCAAAAAAGCGAAATCTTGTGGTTGTTATAATTTCTACTTTTCATGCAATCACATACACTATAGTACTAAGTTTAGTGAATTTTGTCGTCTTCCTGATTGGTCTGTTAAAGTTAGTAATCAATAAAAATATACTTACATAGAAAAAATCCAGATATAGTTGGATTCTGAAAAGTATGTACAATCAGTGTTCTTGCTACATTTAGCACCTAATAAAGTAGGCTATAAATTGAAGTCTAGTTAGTGTTGGGCAGTAAAATGTTCTGGTACATGTAGTTACTTGAAATAGCAAACATTGGCTGTGTAACTGGTAAAGCACTCAAAAAATCAACTTCGTTTCCTCGTAGTACTCCCTGAAAGTGCTTCTTGCACGCTAATAAGGCTCTGGCGTGTGTTCCTATGCCTCCTACTAGCCTCTGTAAAATTCATATTGACCAGTGCTTAACCATTCAACATGCTGTAGAGCCTAAGCTTTAAGCTTCAGTCAGTGGAATTTAGTTCTCAGGGACATATAGTGAATGTAGAATAAAAAATAGAAGCCTCGAATAATACAGCATAACAGATACAAATAACCCCTGGTATTAATCAAACACTCAAAAAGTCAATAGTACTTGAAACGTACCCGAATAAAAGACTATAAAGGTAAATAGCATGGTTAGAAAAGTTTGGCAGGTGGACTTAAGAGCCACGTAGTCATCTGCTAACATCGACTTGTCCTGTGATTTGTCATTATATTGTTAAATTGTTATATTTAAGGGATGAAAGAAACAATATTAATAAACATTCAGTTATAGTACTCTTGGTAAAGGGGTTTCAGTGCTTAGAGACATAATAATTTTAGTTACAGTAAAAGTTTGACCTCTTATAAGTGCAAAAAAGTACAAATATTAAACATTTCATACAGATTATCTAGTAAGCAAAAGCAAAAATACAATAACTGCGCAACATACTTAAAAATTAAGCAAGCCGTGATATTCTACTGGCCCATAATAAGTCTAAAATATACTCGAAAATACTCTGACATAAGGTTGACGGTTATCTGAGATCGAAATTTTCAAGCTTTCTTTCATGCATAAAGTAGCTCTAGGAATCACTAAGCCTCAATAAAATGGAAACATGCAGTAAAAGCTCTTGGAGAGTTGTAGTGATCACATCATATGAAAAACATGCAAGATCAAGAATATATGGAACCCTACTCATATACAGGGTGTTTCTAAAGGTCGTTTACAACGCTTGGGAGGTGATTCCTCACACGAAAACAAGCAAAAAGTCTAAGTTCCATTTTTACGACTGAGGCTTCGTTTCCGAGATAGGAGCCTCGCAAAAGGTGACAAAGTGAACGTCACACCTGACTGGGACGAATACTATAACAGATAGAGAGGCGGTTCCAAGGGAATCATAAAGGAATCGTATGTGCTCAGTCCGGAAGTCACTATGAAAAGTTCACTGCACGCATGCGCAATGGAGTCCTCAAAGGAATTGGGGATTTCCAGCAAGAACAATACATGGAAAGGGTATGTAACGCAGCAAGAAGGACCGTGACAATGAGAAATGCGTTAAAGACAACACATCCCGACCTCAAACATCAAAACATGAGCACCGAACACAAAATCCGAAAAGTTGAGCACGGTTGCATACCCCAGTGACACGCGAGGAGTGAACGAATCATGTCATGTGGCATACGAGAGACACATAACTCCACCAGGAGGAGGGAAAGAAAAACACAATATCAGATGATTGCGACAACGTGTATTTTTACACGCGACAACTACGTAATATCCCCCCACCCCCACACACACACACAACAAACAACAAATTCTACAATGTCTTATGCACAGACAGTGCGTGTCACTGTACACCAACTGAAGATGTCACTTTCACCACACAAAGGGGGTGGGGAGCAATACCAAAAGTGTTCACACGCGATCATTGTGACGTAAAAGAGACCAGTTTTGGAAGCGCTGCACAGGCAAGTCTGGCTCTCGTAGTCTACGTTTGACCTTCATGACTGCTGTTCCCGCGAGAGGAGCTCGAAGGGTTGGTTCTCTCCGGCAGTCGTTCCAGTCGTGTTGCAGGTGCTGGGATATGATCAGCAGTTCGCTCTAGGTTGTCATACGCATTGAAGAGTACTAGTATGTTGTATTGAAAGAAGTTGACGTTGTGGAGTGGACAAGTCAAGTATCGCAACAATTGGTCTGTGGTGTTCGTACGGTGATACGGCCAATTTGTGCAGTGTGCCAGTGTTAAACAAAAACAATACTTTGCAGTTCCAGCTCCCTATCACACAGATGGCTGCGTATACGACCCAGCAGCTAGCAGACATGCATCTCATGTATGGGGAGGCAAGTGGTAATAGCCGCGAGGCAAGGCGTCTTTATGGAGAACGCTTTCCACATAGACGTTTACCGTCTCACACCTTCTTTCAGGTAGTGGACAGTCGACTGCGTGAAACAGGGTCAGTGTTAGCACCGCGGCAAGAAGTTGGAAGACCCCGAAGTGTACGCACACATCAGTTTGCAGAAGATGTGTTAACAGCGGTCGCAGAACATCCTGGCACCAGTACGCGCGTGCTCGCTCGGGCACGAAACACGTCTCATGTGAATGTTTGGCGAGTGTTGTCAGAGGAAGGAATGCACCCTTTTAAACTGCAGAAAGTACAAGAACTGTTACCTCGTGACTTTCGCCCTCGTATGGAGTTTTGCCAATGGTTGTTGCATCAGCTGGACACAAACCCTCACTTCGGGGCAAACGTATTGTGGACAGATGAAGCCATTTTCACCAGGATGGATGTCTTCAATAGTAGAAACAGTCATGTATGGGACTTTGACAACCCACATGCACTTTTTGTGGCCCATCACCAGCACAGGTTTTCAGTGAATGTGTGGTGCGGGATGGTACATGATCATTTAATTGGACCATACATTCTCCATGTTCGCCTGAATGGTTGCACGTATCATGCATTTCTTAGTGAGGTTCTGCCTGAACTGTTGGAGACCGTACCTTTGGCACTGCGGCAAGAAATGTGGTACCAACACGATGGTGCACCAGCTCATTTCGATCGTAATGTACGACATTTCCTGCATGACGTGTTTCGCAATAGGTTCATTGGTAGGGATGAGCCTGTGCCTTGGCCACCGAGGTCGCCAGATCTCAACCCTCTCGATTTTTTCTTCTGGGGAGAAATGAAAACACTCGTATACGACACACATGTCACATCAGCTGAGGACCTCGTTGCTCACATCAACGTCGCCGCGACGGTAGCAGATACACCTGCCTTGTTTGCTCGTACTCGACAATCCTTGATTCGTCGCTGTCATCTCTGCGTAGAAGTAAACGGCAGACATTTTGAAAACCGTCTGTGATTATTGCCCTCGGCAAATCTCAGTGAGAACACTATTGGTATTGCTCCCCCCCCCCTTTGTGTGGTGAAAGTGACATCTTCAGTTGGTGTACAGTGACACGGACTGTCTGTGCGTAAAATATTGTAGCATTTGTTGTTTGTTGTGTGTGTGTGTGTGGGGGGGGATATTACGTAGTTGTCGCGTGTAAAAATACACGTTGTCGCAATCATCTGATAATGTGTTTTTCTTTCCCTCCTCCTGGTGCAGTTATGTGTCTCTCGTATGCCACATGACATGATTCGTTCATTCCTCGCGTGTAACTGGGGTATGCAACCGTGCTCAACTTTTCGGATTTTGTGTTCGGTGCTCATGTTTTGATGTTTGAGGTCGGGATGTGTTGTCTTTAACGCATTTCTCATTGTCACGGTCCTTCTTGCTGCGTTACATACCCTTTCCATGTATTGTTCTTGCTGGAAATCCCCAATTCCTTTGAGGACTCCATTGCGCATGCGTGCAGTGAACTTTTCATAGTGACGTCCGGACTGAGCACATACGATTCCTTTATGATTCCCTTGGAACCGCCTCTCTATCTGTTATAGTATTCGTCCCAGTCAGGTGTGACGTTCACTTTGTCACCTTTTGCGAGGCTCCTATCTCGGAAACGAAGCCTCAGTCGTAAAAATGGAACTTAGACTTTTTGCTTGTTTTCGTGTGATGAATCACCTCCCAAGCGTTGTAAACGACCTTTAGAAACACCCTGTATTTAGGAAACTTTACCTACCCTATCAGTAAGAAAATACCGAGGAAACTCTAAAATAAACAAACTTTCCTACGAAGCAAACCAAAAATAGCGTAGTGGAAATCAATAAACCCAAACAACAACAACAACAACAAGATTCAACAACTACATCAAAACAACAACAACAACAACAACAATAATAATAATAATAATAAAGTTTGTGGGTACAGTTTTACTTAAAAGTACTTCTTCCTTAGTGATTAGAGAATTATTTTAAATAAAGAACAAAACTCAAAGTTAAGAATTAAAAAATATAAGATACAAAAGGCAATAAATAGAAAAATTAATAAAAGAAGTTGAAAAAATTATCTTTGCAAGTCTAAACTGCAATAAAAAATGTAGCCTGAATAGATGAAATTGTGATATTAGGGTAAAAGATAAGCCTAAACTTGTAAATAATAAGTTAAAAATTGAAAAAATCTCTTTGTAAGTGCAAAATGTAATAAACACTCCTGCCAGAATAGATGAAATTGTGATATTAGAGTAAAAAATGGAAATAAACTTTTAAAATAGCAAGTTAAAAGTTGAAAAAATGTCTTTGTGAGTGCAAAATGTAATAAACACTCCTGCCAGAATAGATGAAATTGTGATATTAGAGTAAAAAATGGAAATAAACTTTTAAAATAGCAAGTTAAAAGTTGAAAAAATGTCTTTGTGAGTCCAAAATTTAATAAAAAATGTTGCCTGAATAGATTAAAATGTGATATGAGAGTAAAAAATAAACCCAAACTTCAGCTAAAGTTGAAGAAACACAGTTTGTGTGTCTAAATTGCCATGCGAACTCTTGCTTGAATCGTTCAAATAGCGTTTTCTGAGTAAAAATACACAAAAAATGCGAAATATTGGCCCTAACAGTAAAAACATCTGGTCAATTTTACATGAATCCTGATGTTTATAACCCAATAATCAAAAGCTCCGTGGTTCGCAACCCAGAAATAAGGGCAAATAGCGGATCGCATCCACTTTAACCTGTAGATACTGGAACTGAATGTTCCTAGTTCAGCCAAATTCCTTACGGTTTTGGTCAAATAGTCTTTGCAATGTTACGAAAGGCGAAAAAAAAACATCGCGTATATTACTTCTGCCAAATAAAATTGGAACCTCAAAGAAAATCAATACACGCGTGTAAAAAAATTGGCGGGACCGGGCTTCCATTCAACTCCGGAAAAAAACGATGGGGGACGGAACAATGGAGAACCTTTCTTCCCCCACGCGCATCAATGATCGCTCGCGGATTGGGGTGGCGAAGAATGCAAACTCATAACAGGTTCTTCCAGGTTAATATTAATAACATATCTTCTGCCTGCATACTTCGTTTTCAAATAGGCTACATCGTTCAATTTCTTCGCCTTTAAAGCGAACATGTGTTATAATATCTTCTACCTCCGATCGAACGCGTCGGCACCGGTTGAATTCGGGTAAATCCGGATCGTTAATTATAGCTAATATGACTCACCACCGACGCTAAAATGGCCGGACGTGACGCCTTAGAATAGGCCGAAAATGTCTTTTGTACATTAATGGAAAAACCATTAATAACAAACTCCAACGTGTGCATAAAGCACCCATGACTCATATCCGGCTGAAACACATATATAAAATACAACAATAGTGTTAGAATAGGCCGAAAACGGAATACATAATAGTGTCTTTTGTACACTAATGGAAAAACCATTAATTTCAAACTCACACGTGTGCATGAGTCATCGATGACTCATCTCCTCCTCCACCACCGACACGTGGCGCTAGATTAATTAACAGCCCTCGAAAATGAATAAAAAAGCCATTAATGTCAATTAACGGGTCTATTGTTTGGTCAGAAGTGATTCCAAATCTACTAATAATTATTTCGGCGATTATAATTGTCATTTTTCAATATTAACTATTATAAGTTATTAATAATAAACCAATGTTAATCCAAATTTATAATTATTATTTTACAAATGGAGAGACTTTGCTACTCGATCCACCGTATGATCCCAACACGACTGTTTCGAACCCATATCCAATAAAACAGTGAAATGGAATGAGGTTTTTCTTTCGAGACTAAAATTTCACCAAGGTTTTTGCCTCCTCCCCTGATCAGAGGGTCTGCGCATGCCTATGGCCGTGCCCCCTTCCGGAAGTCCATGCGAATCTCTGTATCTAGTTAAAGTTAGGGGAAGCCTGTAGTTCGCATATTTTCCGAGGTTTCAGAAAGCTTGGTGGATCTTATACTCCTTGTTGTACCCCCTAAAATGATATGACCGATGCAAGGTGCCGCTTTATAATTCTTTCAAGGTGCCTATTGTTAATTAGCTCGTAACGCAAAAAGTTTATATTTTTTACAAACATTATCTTCCTTTCCAAAAGAATTCCAAGATGCTATTCAATTTAGTTTCAGGCTGCACCACCAGCTGGCAGACCTGCAGCATGTTAGTTCTGCGCGAGATGCAAGCGTGATGCAAGTAATGTCGTATTGGTCTTGCCTGGTCTATTTTCTTGTATTGAGATCAATTTCAGTTAGTTACATTGAGCTGTACAGTAGGATCCATGAGTATTATCGTGCAAATTGTCCATCACCATGTTCGTGCACTTTATTTCACCCAATAAGAGCTTCAAGAATTAAAAGAAAACTCAAAACAAGCTGTTGACAACTTCTGCACCAACATACATAAAAATCCATCGCTTAAAAACACACAGGATGTAAGAGAAAAATTAATGAAAATAGTCATGGACAATTTGCACGATAATACTCATGGATCCCACTGTACTTCAAATAACCTTGACATTGAGTTTCAGTAGTAGTATCGGTCACATTGTATAAATCCGTAATGTATTTTTGTGAATTCAGTGCTAATGACTTGAATGTAATATTGTTTAACTTTGTGCCTGAATGGAAACCACATAAACAAAACTGAGTTTTGATCTGGTATCATTCTGTTTGATGTGCACAAATTGATGCACCACTGACTTCTAGCGCAAGATGACGCGCATAAGGTAAGTAGATTCGTAATTTGTTGTTGATCTAAAATTATACTAGCTTTTAATTGTAGCTTGCATGCGAACGAAAGTCAATGTGCATAGTACACATCTTGGAAGAAAATAATCATAAAAATCAACGAAATATCCAGAGCTATGTATGTTATTGTCACAGCAACTTCGAAAGGTTTTCGGTGGAGGCACATAGTGATTCAGATCCCACCATAACTGTAGGTCCAGTCCATAGGCGCCGATTTCTCCAGATATTTGGGGAGGGGCCCAAAGCTAAGCGAAGCATAAAACCCAATATCTTTGCAATTTGCTGTGGGGTTGGGTGGTGAGCAAATTGTTTTAAAAAATCAATAATACAGACCAAAGAATATACACAGTTGGATTAATCTTTGAAAAATTTAATGAATTTATGTTGCTCTGGCAACAAAAATATTACATATCAAACTACATCGAACTTTCGGGCCTCCCCGATGGCGCAGTGTTGGCTTCGTCGCCTTGTAACCAAGGGGTCCCGGGTTGGATACCCGGTGGAGGCACATAGTGGTTCGGATCCCACTTTAAACTGTAGGTCCAGTCCCGATTAGCCTTACTGTGCATAAAGTGGACTTAAAACACCAAATCAATCAAACATCGAACTTTCTGAGCTTAACAAAAAAACCACTACATTGCTATTATATAAATATGTAACATAATTCTTTTCATGTAACTTTTTATTTAGATTTTTTTTTATTATAATCTGTTTCTGTACTGTTTTTTCCCCCACAATCATTTATGAGTTTAATATCTTCACACATGAACACACAAACTTATTTTTCATAGTTAGGTATGTATTGTATAAATAGATAACACTAGCCACAAGAATGCTGTATGAAATAGCACACATATGTTTATCGGTACAAGTAAAAATGTTACTAATCCTGATTAAATAAAACAGTGGCATATTGCAAAACAGAATATTTTCAACTTCTAGCCGACTTTAACTAAGTGAAACAATACTCAATGAAATATTTCATGATCCATTTAGTGTGACTGTTATCCAGTTTTTCGTTATGTACCGTGCGTCCATTTCCTTGCGAGGCCGAGAGATCGGGAGAAGTATGGCGGGCGGCCCAAGCGGAGATGCCGACATTTTCTGCCACTAACGTCCCGCTTATTTTTATGGACATATCTTTAGCATGCAGATATTTATATTAATATTGCAAAACGAGCACTAACCTGTGTTGAAAGAGTTGTTCAAAGTGATGTCCACCTACATTCACACTTTCCTGACAATATTCCCATACTTCTTCCTTTATTCTCGCACATAATAATAGTATACAATGCGTTTTCCTTAATTAACTGTGTATTTTTTAAAAAAGAAATACTAATATAGCGTAAAACACCTATTTCAGAGCAGAATCATGCTTAATTTCCCGCAGTCTGCTGAAATAATTTATGGAATTTTCATCACACAAATAATATTTTGAACAAAATGCAATCCTGTTATACATTGGGCTCCTTATAGGGGGTTTCGGCGCCCCTGGCCCAGTCCCGATTAGTCTTACTGTGCATAAAGTGGACTTAAAATACAAACTCAATCAATCAATCAATCAATCGAAAGATTTCTTGCAAATATTTTGTGTAAAATGATCATGAAATCAGTTCAGTACCAGTCCGATATAGTACATACTTTTCAGTTAAAATGTTTGCTTATATTCTTTTGCCGTAAGACATGCTTTAGAAATGGTATTTTTTCCGATTATAACTTCTAGCAAGTTAAATCATGTCCATCCAATATATATATAGCCCCAATCCCACTGACTCACTGACATAAATGTTCTCCATTAAGGAAGCCCCGCAGGCGAAAAATGCCCGATTACGACCCCCCATGAAATTGTCCCAAAAGGCCGAGAAAATTCAAAAATCGCTCAATCGGCCCTTCCTTAAGGGTGAAAATGCCCTTTTCTCACGTTCTTAGCAACCGTTGCCACGGAAATTTTTTGCAGCACACATTGTTTCCTTCAATTCTTAATTGTCTAGCTTCATTATATTTCTCACAGATCAATAGCACACAGATGAATGATGAACTCATGACTTTGAAAATTTGCCTGAAGCAAGGGTGACATCTACATAATAAGGAGTTTCAGCCCAGATACAATTACGTATATATTGTTATACTCAATGCGTAAATATCTACATCGTGCTTGTTTTAACTAAATGTTTAGGGGGTATAATGACATGCAATTCCTTAGAGCTTGCCGTGCCTGTTGTTGTCCATGGAAACGGACGTTGCTAGGGAACTTAAAGAATGTTTATTTTCACCCCGACAACTACTGTAAGGGAATTATGCTAGACTCTTCGAATTTCAAAATGCGAGCATCAGAATTTATTACAGAGGCAAGGTAGGCAAAAGAGGGGAATGACGGAAAACGGTTATTATCCAATTACGTTCAAAAATGTAAAAATGACAAAAGAAGTAAATATATCATTTTCAATTTAGTGTCGCAATTTAATTCGTAAATGCAAAACATCCAACTAATTATCTTGAAACGGTTATTACTTACTCAGTTCATTATGAAGAAAATAGACAATAATAGTTTGAATATTTGTACCTTATTAGAGCCCATACGCACATAAAGTTACTTTCTAAAGTTATACATATGATCCCCATCATCCAATACAACATGCAGACATTTTCAAAGTCATTAAGATCATTGAGGAACCCCATCTATAACGTGGTTGCATTCACAACGTGGCCGAAGGTCAAGCATGCGAGCGTACAAGACGTGGCCAAAGGCCACGTCGAAAGTACGCGAGTCCAATATATAAAGCCCCAATCCCACCACTGACTGACTCACTGACATAAATGTTCTCCATGAAGGAAGCCCCGGAGGCGAAAAATGCCCGATTACGACCCCCCATGAAATTGTCCCAAAAGGCCGAGCAAATTCAAAAATCGCTCAATTAGCCCTTCCTTAAGGGTGAAAATGCTCTTTTCTCAAGTCCTTAGCAACCGTTGCCACGGATATTTTTTGCAGCACACATTGTTTCCTTCAATTCTTAATTGTCTAGCTACATTATATTTCTCACAGATCATTAGCACACAGATGAATGAACTCGTGGTTTTGAAAAGGAGTCTGAAACAAGGGTGACATCTAAGATATTGTAGACTACTAGCATGAATGAAAACAACATTTAATTGAAACGAATACTTGTATTTACGTAGTATTGTTCGTAAGAGCAAAAAAGAACAATTTCAAATAGATTCATGTTCGATTTGAAGTTTGCCTTACAACAAAGTTCCGTTATCAACCTTGGCCCTTCTGTATTAAATTTATTGCACAAATATCGGTTATCTGTTCTGCTCCAAATAAAACATAATGTTAATAATATAAATTTATTCGAATAATATAGATACTTTGTAAGAGAAAATTACAATGGCTTTTAGCAAGTTTGATATCATCCTAGTTTTATATCCAATCATTTCTTTTGGCTGTTTTGAATTATTCTTAACCATGCACAACGAAAAGTCTACAACATGCTATCTAAGGTTGTATTAAGTTTATTTGACGAGAGCACGACTTGTATTTATTGCACGCATTCGAAAATTCCTTTCGTATCATTTTTGTTAACATCGATCGTTTTTGTGGTTTTGTAAACACAGCAGCATTAAAATTTCAACTTATTTCGAGCTCCAAGCAGTGTCAGAGAATATGGCGGGGCGTGGGGGTTAGGGGGTTACCAATTTTGCCCCCGCACTATCCTAAACCTTATGTAGCAAGGGAAAGTAAACTGTCCTTGCCCCCCCCCTTCCCAGTTTTGGCACCTTGGCCCCCTAGTTTTGGAACCCAATCGCCGCCACTGGCTAGAAGTAGCAAACTTTTATTTCAAGATTACAAAATTTTGAATGTATACAAATAGCTGAAAACAATAGCTCGTTTTGGTTGATGTTACGTGTGCTAGTAAATTCAATTTTGGATATTAATTACTTTTATCATTTGAGCTGCATTTCTATCTCCGAGAGCGGTATTTGTAGATTTTTACACTTTGATGAATATTATATAATATTCCTATACTTTGAAAAAGTTATTGGAATCCTCCACTGAGATTTTTCTTTAAAAAAATACTACATTGCGAGTACCTTCCTGGACCACTGACGTACGCAGGGGGAGCTGATGTGGCTACAGCCCCTCCCAAAATTTTGAGAAAATATGGAAGTTTCAAATGAAAGCAGTAAGGAACTCGGGAAAAGTAGAAGTGTGAATGCAAATGTAACCTCACTTAAAATAACCCTCGATTGACACTCTTGTCAGGCCCGTACCCAGGATTTTTTGAGGGGGGGCAAGCCCGAAACCTTGGTTATATATATATATACAAATTGTCATGGAATATATGTCAATTATTAAATAATCAATTAATATCATTAATTAATTAAATTATTTATTTATTTATACCTATATTTATAAACATTTATAAACAAATTAATTTACTACATTTATACACTAGCAAATTAATTCCTTTAACGACTGGTTCAAAATGTCAAGAAATTAGAAGATAGGTGAAATGTTTTTAATAAGTGTTAGATATTAATTATTGCTTTTTATTAAAAATGATAATTAAATTTTCATACTTTTATTGTGTTATGTTTTTATAATGGTGTAAATCTATTAATGGTCTCTCGAAAGGAAATATTTCCACATCAGAATTGTAGTTAGAGCTTTCAGTGCCCAGGACGAGAATGATTTTCGCACCTCCTGCACCGAATTTGCACCCCCTTACCAGTGGCGTAGCATGGGCATTTCGGGTGGGAACGCCAAGTCCGAAGGAAGAGTCGGCCCTTTCTTGCTTAATAATTTACTTATGGTATTAGTCGCCACAGGTATTATTTGCCTGAAGTAAGCTGGGTTTTCAATAAAACATCATCATTGCATGTTTTAGCTACAAAATTAGATGCCTTACTATGCCACAGATGTTTTGAACTCTGGTGTTCTATACCTTTTTTTATATCTTTCTGCATGACGCAAGTCATTAAAAACCTACGTGAATCACAAGCGCCTCTGCACAACAGTAGACGTCATTGTTGTGGGCGATCCAACTACTGATTGATTTGGTTTATTTTACTTCACTTTTCTACCACTTTTGGTTAATTGCGAATATGAATATGAGTGATGATATTGATGAAGGGACACTGACAAAGAACACCCGTGCTCACGCCAGGATTCGAACCAGGGACCTCTGTCGTCTTGGCGCACTGTGAAAAGCAGAGTGGATGATCCAAATATCGTACACTCTACGGGGTGGGAAATAACCTTTTGCTAGGGGTCCACAGTAAAAAGTAACAACAATTAAGAAATTATGGTAATACGAAATGTTTACTACGACAATTGTGGTTACAAAAACAAAATTAAAAGTTAGTATGTCCGCCGTTTGCTTCTCTCACAGCACGAAGACGATCAGGGTAGGAGCTCAGAAGATTCGCAAACAGTCCGTATTCCATTCCATGTCACGGAGGACTTGTTCCAGATGTGCAAGGAGTGTTGGCCGAGAATAGCGGTCCGGTCCGCGTTCCACTATCATCAAGGACTCAACTGCATCCTTCAGAATAGCCCCAAAGTGCTCCGCTGCATTCAGGTCCGGTGATGCACCCGGCCATTCAGAACTGCTGAAGAAGTCAATGCCACTTCGCCGAAGAAGGTCTTGGTTTTAGCATTTGCCTTGAAGCAAGGTGCTTTGTCGTGAACTAACTTTTAATTTTGTTTTTGTAACCACAATTGTCGTAGTAAACATTTGGTATTACCATAATTTCTCATTGTTGTTACTTTTTCCTGCAGACCCCTAGCAAAAGGTTATTTCCCACCCTGTACTGACGTAACAGTGCCGATTAGTAATTCAGACCACTGTTTATTACATCTTGAGAATGCTGATAAACATTTTAAAATAATTTTCTCCAGAGACCATTCGATGTTAAGAGTTTTCAAATGAATGCTAAACATTTCCATTCACACAATATTAAGTAGTTAGATAATAACGAAAAAAATACAATAAAAAAATAATAGTTTTGCGGGTTAAGTGGTAGAGCAGCCACAGGCTGAATTTCTATCACGAGGACTTCACCAACTTATTTGACAAAAACTGTGTTGATCTTTTAGTTTCTAATACACATCGCTGTTCGTGCGATAAATTATACAATGCATTGACCATTAAGAAGCAGTATATTTGAGATTGGTAAAGTTACGTCAGTCAATATTGCGTATTGTAGCATCACACAGCACGAGTTGCATGAGCGCGAAGAGCGAAGAACCGGGTAGGAATTCTGCCGCTGTGGTCTGCTTCAGAAGGCAGGAAGGATCACATGAACCAATCACGGTAGACCTCTCGTACGCTGGCGTAAGAGAGCCTATTTACGCGCGTGCTGTAGAAATGGAAGCTTTCCCTCCATAAAGGCAGCAAGGAATATAGGAGTCCTGTACGCCGAACCTGCTCGGCGTTCGGCCGGGAAAGGCATTGAAAAGAGATGCTAGAACGAGTGTTGAGAGTGGAGCGTTGCAAGCGGATCGCGAAAAATAGCCATTATAATGCCATGAAGGTCAAACATATATGAAATTAGTCACGTTTTACTTTATAATCGCAGCATTTAAGCATTTTTGAAATTTTAAATCTGGGAACGCCGGGCGTACGGGCGTACTATAACGCTACGCCACTGCCCCTTACCTAGATGTAGCTGGCATAAATAGACATTGTAGAAATTTTATGTACTTACTCTTTTCCGTTGAATCCGATGAAAAGAAAAATTAGCATTTAAGAAATGTGGTTAACAAAAGGACAGTCGGTTGTGCATCCCACACAATGAAGCAGTGTGTGTTATTGTTTACATTTGCAAATTCGATTGCAAATTAAAGATAACAAGGTGGAGGGACAAAAAATGAGAAACTTTAAGAAGACATTAGTTTCCTATTAAATTAACATGTAAGTGCTATGTTTTATTCCTGACGAAAGGAGGTGAGAAATGGAGGGGGAATAACAGGTCGGTCTAATTTCTATGTTCCAGGGGCCTTCGCACCTACGGCTCCATTTCTTACTAGCCCAATTTGATATAATTTTAAAATCTCATCTATGACTGTAGAAGTACGTTTTTGCCTCATCATAATAAAGTATGTTTGAAGTCCAAACGAGTTGCTTATGTTCGTTGTTATAACACAAACTCTTACCTTCGGAAAATTTTAATGGGGGAAAATTTTAATAGAACAAGATCTTTGGTTGGAGATCCCCCTTCCGCCATGGGAATTCGTACCCTGAATGTGACCACCAACGCTATGGAATTATCCTTATAATGAAGAACATGTCTGAATGTGAATTAACCACAAGAAGAGTACATTTTCTCATCAAGACTGCAGTTCGAAAATAGTCAAAACCGGGAATAAATATGGTGAACTGTCCCGACCAAATTGGAACATTTAGTAGCTTCGCATAAATGGTTGTAAAACTAAAATTACTAAATATAGTAGACTGCAGACTTCTGGAGTCTCCCTCTCTCCAGAGACAACCCATGTATTTATACAAGAAGAAAATCTAAATTCTTGCAAAATCTTAAAAATTATCCATGTTATTTTTGTAGGTTGGCATCAAAATATTTCGTGGCTCGAGGGGGCCATGGCCCCCTTGGCCCCCCTGGGTACGGGCCTGACTCTTGTCCTTTAGCAACTCTTAAAACGAAGGTTGAAATGGGAATTATGAAATATTATATAGAATGTTTCGTTAACCACTTAGAACGCAGCTATTGTATTATCCAACTTTACAATTCCAGGGTCCTCCGAAAAATATGTTGGGCATTCTAGTGTCCTGGAGTATACACGATGATGGAGTAGAATTTGTGTCGGACTCAACATCTAATGGCCATGCCAGTACACAGCGGAGAATTTTGGCGGCGTGAGGATTAATCGTTTACGGGTGCTGAGGGGTTGCGATGTTGAAAATAAAGACATTAAATTTACGTTGGTCAATGTGTCAGATGGCAAATAACCTTTAGTATGAAAACATGCCATTGAAACTGAAAACTACGAGAGACTTAATTCTTTTCTATTTTGCGTGCTTTGAACATAACGTAACAACTAGACCTGCGTGTTCTGTAATTTGAAACGAACAAGCCTGTTCAAGGCAGGCCAATGATAGCTGCATACTGTGTCTTACGAAAGAAGAAACAGTTCTTAACAACAATAATGATGAAGGAAAAGAAAGACAAAAGCCGCTGATCTTTGTAGAGACTGCCCTCAGTACAGGAATGTTGTATCCAATAATTGCGGCATAATTGTATTACATACTCTAGTGTTTTCGTTAGGGACCAAAAAGTATGTTGATGCAGGTACAGTAAAACTCACACCCCCTCTTCACGTCATTTTATTAATGTTTCTGAAGAAAACTTTACACACTTCAATAACATGCAAGTGCATATACGAAATAGAAATAATGTTTAAATCTGTGTTTAAAAATATTTAAACATTTCCGACAGGAAAAACAAATCTATGTTGCAACCATTAATTTGTGCCGCATGCTTGCACAAAAGAAGGTATAACACGCATTTCTTCGAGAGCTCGTAGCCGTCATACGAGGCTTAAAAGAGCAAAACCTTTCGAAGAAAAATGTCAATCTTGATGACCAATTCACACCGTGAGAGTGTGTAGGTGTTAACGCAATATATTTTTTGGCTACTGCTGTCTCATATGTAGGGACCTTTGTTTTTTCGCGAACGAAAAATGTTCAACCATTCAAAATCGTGATATAACGCTAATTTAGCATAAAATGCGAGTTGTGATTTTTTGCGAATTTCAACACATTTTGTGCATAAAAAGCGAAAATGCCACGAAAATCAAACATGCTTGTTTTAGGCATAAAAAAAATAAAATGTACCATATTTACGCACGTTCACGTTTCCAAAAATTTTACCCAAGAGAAAACTATGATACGTGTTACACATGGAATAATTCCGATAGCCACGTGAAACCACGTGTATATGGACATTTCCAATAATTTTTCATATTCTTCTTGCATCACCGAGCAAAGTGGTGCAGTTCTGGCGGAAATCGAGTGGGCAGCTAAAGTCAAACGAAGCCGTAACATCGGCATTTGTCGAGCGCGAAGTGGTGCGATTCTGGCGGGGACAAGTTATCACGTACTGTCACATGGGAGTTATGGCATCGGTATGAAAGGTTTTGCACTACCGAGGAAATTGGCGCGATTTTGTGGAGATTGATTAGTTACTATGTACTAACATCGCACAGGGACCATGACATCGGTAATTATCGCTCGATAAGTAATAGAAAAAAAATATCCTCAAGACTCGTTTCCAGTGTATGAAACAATTTAAAATACTAATTTAGAAACACAAATGATTGTATAATCGTAGCTGCATATTTGGCAGATAATTGTGTTAACATACAAAGCGAATTTTTGGAATATCATCACCGAAAAGTAACATCACTCTTGCAAAAAAAAAAAACAACAACATAAGTTTATTCGTTTTGTTGAGTTAAAACACTATGGAAAGTACAATGACGTAAATATTCTGCTGTGTTAAATAGTAGTTACGTTTTGTAGTGCTGTCAAATTTTCTATGACGTATTCAGGAGAGGGCTTGGTGGCTGTCATGACTGCCCCCTTATGTCTAGCTTTTCTAGGAACACAAAGGACACCAGGTAGGTGTGACTATTTAAACGGAAGCAATGACCCTGCTTTATGGTGATATTCTTCAATACTAATTTTCTGGCCACACTTCAATATGAAATACTTTTATACATACAGTATTTATTGTGGGGAAAGTAATAATTGCTTGGTGGAAATGTGTGGATCAGTACTTCATCAATGAATGTGGTCTAGAAGGATATGTTCTTCAAATGACATACATCGTTCGATTTGAGGAATGAGAAGTGCTTTATTATCGATTCTAACAGGAATATTTGACTTGTACAAACACACTAATGGAAAGTTTTGAGTTTCATCACGAGATGATAAAGCAAATGAGCGTTCACTACAGTAACTAGAAACTGATCTTGAAGAACAATGAATGTTCTTGGAAAATCCTATAAGGCCGTGACTGGTCTTTCCACTGAACTCTTATTATTCGACAAACCCTTTCTACATGATTAACTCTCCGTGCCAGCTTCACTTGCTTCACTTGCAGCTCCTGACTGACCAGGTAAGCTAGGTACAGGCGGAACACCACCTGCAGCGTCTGGAACATCAGGTGTAGCTGGAACACCACCCGCAGCGTCTGGAACACTACCCGCAGGGTTTGAAACGTCAGGTGTAGCTGGAACACCACCTGAAGTGTCTGGAAGACCAGCTGGAATGCCGGATACCGGTGACCCTCCAGAACTTGAACTCTCCTCTTCTTCCTTTCCAGCACTTCCAGTATTTGGAACCTCGGCCACTTGTGCGGGATCGGGGACATTTGGAGCTTCCGCACCACTTGGCATGTCCGGAACGCTGGGAGTTTCCGAACCGCTTGCCATACCCGAGACATCTGGTAGACCTGAACCTGATGGAGCTTTGCCAAAGTTTTCTGGCACTTCGCGTTTGTGTCCTTTGTGCTCGTCTCGAGACCTTTTGTGCATCCCGGAGTGTTCTTCACGGATAGGCACAGCTTCGTTTATCACAAGGTCTGCAAGATACAATGACACGAATGTCAAATAAAAACGCGAATCAACATTAGCAAGACTGCAAGAAAATTTACTAAAAATGTCTGAGTGTAACGTAATGAAGACTACTCTACGTTAGGCGAACATAGTAAATGTACGTGGAAAAATTGTTCACTGAGCGAGAATGCTTTATGCCTCTTCATTTTAGACGTCGTCGCCTTGTAATTAAGGGGTCCCGGGTTCGATACCCGGTGGGGGCACATAGTGATTCGGATCCCACTTTAAACTGTAGGTCCAGTCCCGATTAGCCTTACTGTGCATAAAGTGAATTTAAAACACCAAATCAATCAATCAATCTTCCTTTTAGAATATAGAATTATGTTTGAAAAATTTGGAATTTTGATCTTGTGCTTGTGACTGAAGAAAGATTGTGTATTAATATGCAAATCCATGAAATTGCCAGTTTTAATTCATGAAAAACAGAGAGTGAAAAACGGAATTTATCAACCCACGTTATCGTATTAAACA
Organism: Lepisma saccharinum; assembly: GCF_977018435.1. NCBI lineage: Eukaryota > Metazoa > Arthropoda > Insecta > Zygentoma > Lepismatidae > Lepisma > Lepisma saccharinum. The sequence continues at coordinate 13,911,686 of NC_139246.1, forward strand.
TCTATAAAATGTGGGTTCTATGTGTTACGTTATAAATATAAATGAGCAAACTTCTGTTGAAAAATATTTCTATTCGTTAACAATATTGTTCGAAAGTGAAAGTAGACTTTTCAATTTTTTAAAATTATTTTCTTTAATCGAGCAGATAAGCAGAAACCCTTCAAGAAAGCTCCAAACAGGTTATGGTCTCAGAGTTACTCTGTATTGTGTAGATTTCTAGAAACCGTTTCATCGAACACGTAGGCAACCTCTCAAGGTGCGTCAAAACAGATTATGTGCTCACGCTGAACAGGTTTCCGGAACACGTCCCATCGAACAGCTAGACAGAAATCTCTCCATATGTGTCAAAACAGTCTATGTGCTCACAAGTTAATCGTTACTAAACGGGTTTCTGTAACTTGATCCATCGAACAGTTAAGCAGAAATCTCTCAAGATGTGTCAAAACTTATAATCGAACGGGTAAACAGAAATCTTTCGACCAGACAGGTTATAGGCTGTACATATATCTTGTAAATAATGGTTTCGGAGCCATTGGCTACTGATCTAGTGTCTATTTACTAAATAAATACTAGATCTCCGAAACCATTGCTTTCTGGATTAACGCGGATGAACACCTGATCGCCGTGTGCACCAACGCCGACTATTTCGAAGTTCAGATGAACAATTTTAATCCACTCTAAATGAACTTGGTTTAAAGTTTCGCATTGCACCAACCAAAAATGATATTCACGAGATTTCGTTCAAGTGATCCGAGATTATGTAAAGTTATACCTGATTGGTTGGCTTGTAAACCCTGTTGAACTAAAAAAAAGTTACAATCAAGGACCGCATAAGATAGAAGTAATTCGGGTAGAAAGCTTCTCTGAATTTGAAAGAGGTGCACTAATCAGTCACATCGACAAATACAAGGATGTGACAGGTATGAAGGCTATAAATGAGTGTGCTCATACATATATTCAAGCATTTCTAACAACTTATTTAAAAAAATGAGTGCTGTAAGTTATACAGAGTTAGGGTGCACAAGTAGCCCGAGACCTTACCTTTTGCACCACATAACCTGAAATTAATTTTCAGGCAGTTTTTGCATAATTCACGAATTGTCGCCACTGTACGTACACCCAACACCTCTAGTAATTTATTTGCACGCCCTCGAAATTACTTTCCGTTATTTTTCTATTTAAAAACAACTGCCTATAGTCGATACATCAGTATCGAAAACCACCAGATTCAGACATTAAAATGACCTATCAGAAGTTAAACTTGTTTCAAAACACTTGCAAAAGTCCATCCTCCTGCAAATGTTAAATATCCAAACTCCACAAGAGAGACATAGACAGGCTGACCAAATATTTCTACATAAAATAGTGAATGGCAACCTCAGAAGTGACCGCCTTCTTCAGGAAATTCACTTTCGTGTGCCTGCCCGTTCAACAAGAAGCACTCAACTTTTTGCCTCTCAGAAGCCGAGATTGTGTCTCATCCAGCGCTCTCTGTTCCATAGACTGCCCAGTGAATATAATAATCTAGGAAGCCAAATATACATTTTTGAAAATCTGGACAGTTTTAGAAGAAAGTTAGCAAAAAATATGTAAGTCTTTTAACCACATGTAATTTTTTTTTATGTTATTATTTTTGATGTATTATGTTATTATTTTTTTGTCCTTATGTTCTATAAAAACGTTCCAATGTAAAATGGCTAACGCTGTATTTGGAATCTTCTATTAAATAAATAAATAAATAAAAGTGTTTAACCGTCTTCCTGTAATGGAATTTTCCAATGATTCTTTCCTGATCCGAGTTTAAATTTTGATGCACACGGCCACTCGTGTAAAGAAATAAGGGGGCATACACCTTGCTCTCCAATGTCTTTTTCGTGATTAGGAGTTTGGAGGAAAGATTCAACGTAAGTGGTTGATCGATTGATTTGATTTATTTTACTTCGCTTTTCTGCAACTTTTGGCTAATGGCGAAAGATGAGGATGAGTGATGATATGATGAAATTGATGAAAGGACACTCACAAAGATCACACATGCCCAGGCCGGGATTCGAATCGAGGTTGTCGGTGAATGTAAGTGGTTGACCGAACACCGTTGCATATAACACTATAATAGAATGAGTTTACAATGCAAATGAACAAGAATAATACAGGTTTCCCCGATGGCGATGTGGTAACGTCGACGCCTTGTAAGGGGTCTCGGGTTCGATACCTGGTGGAGGACGCATTGCACAGTGGTTCGGATCTCACTTTAAACTGTAGGTCCAGTCCCGATTAGCCTATCGATGCATAAATATGACTTAAAACATCAATTCGATTCAAAACAGAAATAATACGGTAATTGTATTATCTGTTACTGTGCTGGAAATATTGTAAGACTTGTAAAATGAACACCACAGGAGAAGAGTAGAATAATTTCTGGTGGTGAAATATCGATGGAATGTAATCATGAAATTACTTCATTCAGGAGTAAATTATGGTAATGCATATAATATGCAAATACAATCATCATTCCTACATGTTGACAGTCTAATTATGGTTGACAATTTCAATCATGCCTCGCAAGCATCTATTGAACGGATTATATCTTCCATTGTATTTCCACTCAAAAGTGGACTTACACGTTGTCAAACAAGATGTTGGTTGGAAGTCGTTAGACCCTATTGCTCATTTTCCTTAACGTTTGTGTCATCGTAATCGCGAAGGTATTGCGGTCCAGTCAATGAAAACCAAAAACAGCTCTAACTCACTACAAAGTAGGGGAAAGGTAACTTTTGATGTCGTTTTGCTCATTAGGGGGAGCATTTTCACCAATGTTCAGAAATGTCTCCCTCATGCTTACCTCACTGCATCCCTCTCAAGATAATAATAGCGGATTGGAACCCTTTCTAGAACTACCAACTGCCTAAATAGTTTCAAACAATTCTTGTGTTTCAAGTAATGTTGCCCTGCTTATATATTTAAAAAAAAAATCGATATATTATATCACACATCACTGCCACTGGAATGTAAAACAGTATTTTACAACCATTTGGGAAAATCTGACCCTGCGAGCACTAGCGTACACAAGATTTCTATTGGGAGCGGGTGGGAGAGGGCTGCAAATTTACAGGTGGATACCACTTAGCTGCGCTCATTATACACTATAAAATATTTCGTAATTACCATTTTTAATCTTTGTTTTCAAAGTTTTTCAAAAACAAAAATTGTATTCTGGGTCATTTTAAGGTGATTTTGCATTTACAGAGCTCTTTGCTGCTTTCAATTGAAAATTTTGACTTTCTTATAATTTCGGAAGTGGCTGTAACCCCATCAGATCCCCCTCTACGTACGCCAATGCCTGTGAGCAATACCTTGTAAGTTTTCAAAGTTGTGTTCTTAGAAATTTGTAAAATTTTAATAGTTCGTTCTATTTTGTATTGATTGATTGAATTATGTTATTTTGCGTTGTTTTTCTGCCAATTCTATCTTGTATTAATCATATATGTTTTATTTTGCATGTACCACTATGAAATAATGTTCATGGCTGTCCTTAGAAATATTTTAACAGAATTCTCGTTGTGACAGGGCGGGCTATCATTGATTTATATTTTTCTATCTGTTCATGTAGAACAGAAAAGAAATGAAATGACATAAATAAGTAAAGATAACAGAGTAAGTTTGTCCCTACCGTGTAGAATTGAACCAGTTTTATTACAAACAATTTAGTAAATCTACTTACCATTAGTAATGATGGCCAATAACAGCACACAAGTTACGAATTTCAACATTTTCGTTGTGTAGAGTTCCAATCTCCTGGAAAGAAAGAAGTACAGAATTAAATTCTATGAGAGCGATACATGTGTTATCGCTAAACGAATTACAGTATTTACAGTGTTACGATGTTTGAAAAATCGAGTAGAGACGTGTCTTTGTGGAGCAAGCGAACGAAAGCAAGTCCTCTGCGCAAGAAGTGACTCGAGGGGGCTGTGAGTTCAAGCGCCAGAGTCTCGTCAACCTGCATACAATGCAGTCCAGAATGTACTACGCACAATAGAGGTTGACATTTAGGCATCTTCAGACAAGGTCATCCCTTACGCTCCAAAATATACGCGCTTTACTAACCCCTTGCTCATTGGATTGATTTGGCGTTTTTAAGTCCACTTTATGCACAGGATGGCTAATCGGGACTGGACCTACAGTTTAAAGTGGGATCCGAACCACTATGTGCCTCCACCGGGAATCGAACCCGGGGCCCCTTGATTACAAGGCGACGACGTTACCACTGCGCCATCGGGGAGGCCCTAACCCCTTGCTCATGCCGGTGATGAGGTCCGTGTATAAGAATATTTTATATAGTTCCCATTAACACGTTATACCGTTAATATATTTGTATTTTTTAAAATTATTACTATGTCGCATTGTGAAATGTAATCGAACCTAAAATTTAATATATTCTCAGGCTCTGTCCGAAAGGTACGAAGTACGTACTTGAAGCATGGTTTTGGCGGAAGTGACGTCACCTAGTACAGTTCGAAAGCGCCAAGAATACGAGTACGCAAGTGCATATCTCGTAGTGCAGATAGAAGCTGACTCGGTCACGTGATTTCCGCACTCGTTGTTCGTTTGTTTAAAATCGCGGAGGTAGAAGGTCAGCAAGTTGTTGGTTAAAGTGCTTCTAATGTGTGGAAATGTATGTGTACGAACATTTGAAAATGCAACGTGATTTCTATGGTGGAAAACAAGTGTTTATAACGTGGGGAAAACAACGAGTACTCAGCTTTATCTACTGATCGTATTTGGCGCTGCAGTCGAAGTGCAATTCGAAAGACTTTCACTTCCAGTCCACGACTTCAAGACCGCACTCCAAGAACATACTCGGAGGATGCTCGCTTCAAGTACGGTCTTGCACCTTTGGGACACGGCCAATGTGCAAGATTTGAATATTTATAATTTCTTGTTATTATTTTTTGTTAATATGTTCTTGTTTTGAATCACGTAATAACAAAGTAAATACACTTTTTTAAAAGACCTGGCCACCGAAATCTTAGACAGTTATCCAGTGGCACATACCTACAAGAAGGTCTCGTGCCGCCACTGGACCTGCTGGGTTGGTCCCATTGGTCAAGGGTGGCGAGTCAGTGGCAGAGCCAAGCCTTCTAAATCAGTATATGAAGATTTTCCTGATATTGATACCTAATTACTTCATGTTTGATGAAACATATATGAAGAAGGTAAGCATGGGTCAGCGGGTGAATACACAAACGGGAACAGCCTATTTTCTCTGGATCCAGGATCGATCCTAGGTGCTGGATCGAGAGGTTCATGTCAGATCGACTGCTGTTCCTCCGGAAATGGGGCCCTGGCTTGGACCCCGCGGCCCCAGTTGGGCCTTCAGCGGGACCAGTTCCTGTGTAGCACCAGTCGTACCAGTCAGTCATGGACTATGTGATCTACATATACAGGTTGATCACCAGTTTGATACATGCCCTAGCTAAGGCCAGGAACAGTTGACTTGAAAGCAATATAGCTGATTGAACCTACATATTTTGGGTGTACAGAGAATGGGTGTCAGTGTGACAAATGTATCTGACACGACCACCCCTTCTGCTCAATTGTTAGTGTGTTTGTCGTCACCAATGATCCACGCTTCCCTTGCGGTAAAGTACTCGCAGCAATGTGCATTAAAATTACACACTGAACACCTGCTCTTACACTTGGGTGTGTCAAAATGTGCACTACTGGGGAATCATTTAGAGTTTTTCTTTTACAATGACCCTGTCTGGTTCGCTGCACTATTGGACACCAGGCCAGGTTGTGCAAGGAAATGACGTTCAACGAAGCAGACGAATCGGTGTTGCACCGTGTAACCAACTAGACGCATGAGAGCAGAGAGAGTCAAACAGTGCAGCGAACTGGACGGGGCTAACTTTACTTTACTTGCACTCCTTACCTTGTTATAATCTTGCCAGCAAGATGATCCGAGTGTTGGAAATTCGGATGCAAGTCAATTATAACATAATTAGGCATACTTGCCTGTTCAGACTCTTATGTTTCCCCTTACCTGCGTAAAAAGAGCTTTCCTAGGTGTTCGATATTGAATCCTGTGCACTCGATGAATTTCTGTAGTACGTAGAAACATGTTCACCCTTTATATATACATTCACCAAGGTTTACAGAAAATGGAAAACGCTAACTTTCTCTTTGAAACCAGCAGGGGTGCCATTGCGATGGCTTAGCAGTTGGAAGTTCGGAGATTATACTAGTCTGCTTTCCAGTTGCATCAACTTTGGCGTTTCCGTATCAGTCTGTACCTACGTTGTATTTTGTCTTCACCTACTTATGTCATATGCCAGTTGAAGAAGCCAGCTTGAAACACAAGGTGTACAGTATGTAAAGTTACTGTGATATTCGTTGTTATCATCAGTGTTGTTTGCCTTGCCAAGGAAATTTCCTGACAGTGCAAATTAAACTGTGGAGATGCGATTGTGTTTGAGTGACGGGAGAGAGTTAACGACAAATATTAGAGACATATGCGTCGCATAAAAACACTGTTTTTCGACTAGAACTTAATGGTGGTCTGATAGAATTGTGATATGGAAATCTTCTGTTACGGTACATTGGTCTGTTTCTATAACAGCAATGGCATATGCAACAGAGGTGTACAACCCACACGACTCATGTCTCCCACCACATATACACTGAGAAATGTTTTTTGGGTGTCATTGCATGTGGACACGAGGGTTCGTGAAGCGATGAAGTCACCGGCCAGCGTGAAGCAGGGATGTAAAGCCAGTCTCACACGGTAGTTAAGTAGGTCCTCACTTCCCGACCCACCTCCGACTGTAAACTACCATAAGATTTTTTAAGTCTTCAGTTCGCGAAGGCAGCAAAAGGGGTCTCACACGATCGTTAAAATCGGATATTTAAAAATGGCGACTGCGCAAACACGGTATAACACTTCGCAAGTTTAGATGCTAATAACTGCTGAAGATTTGGGAAAATAATGTTTTCTCTTAAAAGAATAAGAGAATAACATTGGCACTGTTGAAAAATGTAGCACATGTAACCCGTAGCAGTGAATGTGAATATACAACATATGTTGTTTTCAAGTTGATATACCACTTTACGGACACACTATCATAAAGTTGCATTACCCGTATATTACGATACAAGTTGTATATTCTAATGAAAGCCTTCTCATACGGTTTTGAAATATATCCCCACATACGAACTAGTCAATTAAATTACATAAACTTCACAACATTCAAAATGCGAAAATTGTGGTGTTTACATTAAGCTACCATATTATATTTATATTTCATTGACACTTCTTTGCTCCTAAAATACTTATTGTGAAATTTACTTTGAAATCTATGAAGAACTAATTACAATTCGTAATTTATATATCATTACAACACTAGCAGCTGCGGTGCTACACACAGCACAGTCTATTTGCTACAGCCAACAAACCAGAGTACATACATACGTATGTGGCTGTTCAATGTTTACTTCAAAGAAAATTATTCGCATCGGTTGTGAAAGTAAAATAACAGTATCACAGTAGGAAATTTGGACATTCGAACTATTTATTTAAAACAATAATAATTAGTAGACTCTTCACTCAACTAATAAAATATTCGCCTCAATCATTTATATAGCTGTATTGGTGGAATCTTTTTCTTCTTTAAGTGCCTTGAATAAACAGTCGAACATCTATTGCCCTTCTTCTTCTACTTCCTACTTCAGCTGGCCAGTGTGCTCCTCAATTCTGATTGTTAGTTCTATGGTATTAACGATGGATTTAGAGACGGTTCCTAATTCTGTCGGGAAGTGAATAAGAGAAAGCTCAGCGAAGTGAGGACGTACGTACCTAACTGCCGTGTGAGACTGGCCTAAGGAATGGCTGTTCTCACTTCCAGGCAGTACAACCCGGTAACCGCATTGTTGTAGGTTAACGAGGCTCTGGCTTCTGGACCTAGAGCCAGCATAATTCTCTGTAGGATTGTGTGCTGTCCTGTGTCTTGTCCTTATGTGTGCCGAGCACCCATTACATAGTCTCAGGTTTCAACCTTATGAGGAGATTTTTGTCCTCAGATATATGTATCGATTGTATCAACGGTAAGGGGCTGGACCACGTATAATGTGAGGAATGCAAATAGCCTAAGTGTAGACGCACCAAAAATTTTCATTTCAGTCAATCCACCCATTAGTCAGTGTGAAGCAGCTTATACACAGTATCCGGACTATATTAGCTACAAATGCTTCAGAAACATTCAAAAAACGAGACCCTTGGTGTATGTTCCAAAATAATCTGTACACGGGAGCATTTAGCACCGATATGTACTAGACAAATTTCAGTTCTTACAATAAGGACGAAGCTTCATTCAACCCTACTACAGGGTGTTCCAAAATGAATGTTACAATTTCAATTGTAAATAACATCTTTATTAATCAATCTGTTAACAATAAATTTGAATGACACATAGTATACAAACAGGAGATTCATTATTTAGGTGTGGAATATGATATAACGTAGGTGTATGGTTACCAGACGTTCGGATTTTCCCGGACATGTCCTACATTTTAGCATTGTGTCCGGCGTCCGGGAGGAATTTGAAAAATGTCATAAATATCCTACATTTTGAGCGTCACATAATAAAATTAGGCTAAATACGTGTTTCAGTTTAACTTAGACAAATCATGCAAGTTACAAGTCTATGAACTGCGCTCCCAAACTCAATAGTGACATTTATTTTGCTTCAGTCATTGCCGAAAATGAAATGAAAATATTGTCCTGCTAGACGACAAACGGAAAAAACGGACTGATTAGTGGATTTAGTTTATTTTACTTAACTTTTCTGCCCCTTTGGCTAGTCGCGAAGATGAGGATGAATGGCCATAAGATAAGATGGATGATGAGACAATCAGAAACATATAGGGACGACAACACTAGCCCCACACCAAACGCCAGAGCCTCGCTAGTCTGCAAAATACAGTACAGGATGCATTAATGGATAAAATAGGTCTAAATCTCTTGTTGTGTACTGCTGGAGTTTTCATTTTAACCAGCCTTTTGGTAGGATTTTCTTATTAAATATTATTTTCTTAATTGCTAATTTCAAACTTAACTTTTATTTAATCGACCCCTACTTAGGTAAACAAAAACGAAAAATAAATGTAAAGAAAAATCCTGAAAAACTCAAGAATTTTGGATTTGTTATTTTGGTAGACACCCTGTTATTCAACTAAAAACTACCCAAGATGAAACTTCTCGAACCATTTCTACGGTAATTGCTGAATATTTGTTTTCCATTACAGGTCATAATGCAAAGGTTGAGATATTACTTTCATTACCATCAGCTCAACGGACTCACGAGATTTTTATTTTTTAATTTTTTATAAAGTCTGTAAGAAGTTTGGTACTGGTCCATATAATATCAAAGAGTTTGACTGTACAGTTTCTCATAAATATATTTTGACAACCCTGAAATTTTAGGAAAAATTGGCTCCTCTGTGGAAATTTTGAATTAAAGAATACATTAAAAACTTTTTTTCCTGAAAAGTGTCAATTTTAAATTACTCTCTAACGTGTTCTATAGAATTATGTATTATTTATTGCGAATGTTTTGTGTCCTACATTTTGACTCAATGTCCTACATTTTGGAACATTATGTCATACATTTCCCTCATAGCGATCTGATAACCCTACGTAGGTGCACTCCATCATTCGCCAGACAGACACGTGACCTTTCTTAATGTGTCTGGGCCAATAGCTTGAATCTCCTTCTGGATATTGTTTTTGATATGGGGGTGTGGTTGGGCTTACTTCTAAACACCTGGTCTTTGAGGTAACCCCATAGGAAAAAGTCCGGTGCTGTTAAATCAGGGTATCTGGGAGGCCAGTTAAAGTCAGAGTATCTAGAGATTATCGTTCTCCAAAGATCTCCTTTAACAGCTGCATTGTCTGTCTGGCCGTATGTGCTGTTGCACCATCCTGCTACCACCATGTTTCTAGCTTGTCCTCTACCTCTACCTCTGCTTGATGTCGTTCGCCATTGACCGTGACTGTTGCACCATCATCGCCACACCTAAATTATGAATCTCCTGTTTGTATACTATGTGTCATTCAAATTTCTTGTTAATTTTATTAATAAAGATGTTATTTACATTTAAATGGTAACATTCATTTTGGGACACCCTGTACTTTTGTAAAAAGTAATGATTTGATTTATTTTATTTCACTTTTGTACCACTTTTGACTAATAGCGAAGATGAAGATAAATGATGGTAAAATAAATTGATGAAAGGACAATCACGAACACAGATGGACAGCACAGACAGAAGGTTTTACTGGCCTCGATGGCCTGCAAGACATCAGTTACCGGAGTGTACTAGAGGAAAGTAATAAAACCCACCTGCATATGGCTGTTTTATCTATACGTTTGTACCATTGTACTCATAAGGTACCTGAACCCAATATGGCCTACCTTAGGTTTGCGATTGCTTCTAGTGGTGTACAAAGACAGAAAGGTAAAACTAATCTCAAAATTCAAAAGGGGAAACATTTCTGGACGTTTACTGAAAATTGGAGCCAATTCCAAATAATAACATGGGTGCAAGTAAGATGTTAATAAAAAGTAACATTTAGGCCATATTGGGTATATATGTACCCAATATGGCCTAGTGATATATTTTATTCTTTCACATAAAAATAATGCTACAGAAATTGTAAAGAATGAACCACATTGTTGGTCTTATAGGTAGATAAGTGTATTGATACACTTACATTTCATTTACATAATGACATAAAATTTGCAAAAGGAATAACATTGTTTACAAATCAATAAACGGGAGTGACATATCACAATTTCTTACCAGAAGGCCATGGATTATACATCACAGTCTGAGCGAATGAAACATCCTTTATCATCCTTATCTAGTGCCACACACTTTACGTGAACATAAGAGCAACAAATGCCACATTTGCGCATGTATTTCACAATATATCCCTATGAAGGCCATATTGAGTATACCTTACATAGTGTTATTTTTCTTTCGTTATAAACAGGGCTAGATTAAGTCTAAACTGAGTACATTGTTGTAAAGTACAAATTATGAGCTATCATAATATGTAGTGGAAGGAAGGGTAAAGTGGCCAGTGCGGGCAAAGTGGCCATGTGCGTTTTCTTCGCTGTATTGCGCTTCCGCCACGCGGGAGCCGGGCGAAACAGTCGCCACGGATGCTGCCAGTGTTGTCTGTGACTTTTAAGCGGGAGGCTGTACTTTTCTAGACGTGAACTCATTTTATTGTTTTTTCGCAAGTCTGATTTTAGATAAGTAATACAAATTGTTGATTATAGCTAATTAATAGTAAGTGTTATAATTATATGCTCTTGTGCTGTTTGATCAGCGTGAAACAACCTTTTAAATTATGTGTGTTTGAAAACGCCAAGTCATGTAGGTTAAGATTTAACTTCATAAACTACAAAATTAAAAACACACACTTACATAGATGCATTTAGAATCCTGTGGGAATGACCATCCAAACGCGCAGTCTTACCCGCAGCGATTTCTTATTTCCTGCATCTTTCTCTGGTTTTACGCTTCCTTTCCTTCGTTTCGTGTGTCCTTTGTTTCTCGTTTTATCTTATCTTTCTCTTTGCAATTCGCTTTTTTATATACATTTTTCAGTATCTTCTGAAGGAGGCCAGAGGGGGCACTTGCCCCCACCCTGAGATATCTGGAAAATGCTCATGTTATTCGAATCGTGAAATTGTAGCGATATTTTATTATAAATAATATTGTTTTCTGTGGTAACGCGTCTGACTACCATGCTCAAGGTCCCGGGTTCGATCCCCGGCCGGTTCAAATCCGGGAACTTTTCTAACGGTGGAAGCGGCCCCGGCGCCCACCCAGCGTCGAATAACATGGGTACCTGGGGGAAACCCTGGGGGGTAAAGGCGGTCAGGGGCGTGTACACTGTATGGTCAGGGTTAGCAGTAAAGAACTCGGACAAACCAAAGTTCTAAATGCAACCCCGTCTTAAATGATCCCAGATTACCATTCTTGTCCTTGAACAAGTTTTAAAATGAAGATAAAAAGAAATAAATGGCACCTAACAAAATATTTTAAGTGTTTCGTGCCCCTATCTACGTAGAATGCAACTAGATATATATGATATCCACTTTTACAATTTTAGCTTACTCCGAAAGAAAAAATACTTCTTACGTTAGTGTGTAGAAGATAACTAAAAATTGAAATTTCTGGCTCTTGAAATTCGTACAGATCCTTCCTAGCATATCTACTATTCAACATTAGCTCAAAAGATGGCAGCACAGAATAGGAAATGATGCAACATGACATTTTCACTCAAAATGTTTCCACAAGCAAATAAGCAAATTTCAAGGAATTCTTATACTTGCGAAAAATAGGACTTGTAAAACAAATTGAAGTGTTTGTCCTATTCTGTTCTTTTGTACGTGCAAAGTACAATATTGTTTGATTTCTCTTAAGGAGTTTATGTAGAAATTTCTTGGTATGGACGCAATCATGAAAATTATAACAGCTGATGGGGGGGGAAACTGACTCCTGTGATTAACGCCATCTGGCTCACGGTCGAGGGACCTGTCCGACAGGCTTCCTCCCTCAAATTGTAATACAATAGAAGATGTATCACTTAGTGATGGGAAAAGTCGTTCCTTTTGTGATTCGATTCCTTTCGTTCCGCTCACTTAAAGGAATCGATTCCTCCAACTCGTTCCTTTCGTTCCACTGGAAGTCGGTCCGACTCCGGCTGTCTCGTTTCAGTTCCACCATGATTTCGTTCACTCGTTCCTTTTCGGAATCATGATTCCTGGAATCATTTCCTCTCGTTCCGAGGAACGAGGCTCATGTTTCGTTCCTTCTTGCTAGGAGAGGAGGTGGGGGAAATTGAAAATAATGTAGGATGGAGTTTTGTGCTGACGACGACCTGGTAATATGTGTGTGTGTTAATTACACACGGCTAAAGGGTGGGCCCATTCAATGTTGTTTTGCAGCGTTTTACACTTCGCGGATTCACTGCTCAACAATGTGAAATTATACTTTACTTTGAAATGAGAAAATTATCATCATGCATATTATTCCTATTAATTATTGATATTAGCTATAACAAACAGTAATCACACTAAAAGCGATGGAAATAAAGCTAAGAAAAATATGTCATGTGCTAAAACAAAATCTTTCAATGAGGCCGATTGCGTGTAATTGATTCATCGACGTAAATATATTAATACCGGGTTTTTAAAAATATACGTTTCTTTTATGTCGACAACAAGAATGATTCATAATTGATATTTGCTTTTTACCTTGTATCTATTCTTGATAAAGGTTGTATAATGAGAGGGAAAGGGGAAGAATAATGAAAAATGTAACCGTCGAATGTAATTAATAAATGAAATTGTCATGTATGCGAAATGATTACTGCGCTCTTCTCTCAATGTAAATGTATTTTTATCAACTTCAAATACATAGTTACGTCCGTTTCTTTTTAGAATTCGATGTTCTTATGATTCAGATTCAGATTTCAGCGAACATTTGATTTTACGAAGCGCAGGTGCATTTCAAACACAACTGCACCCTCGCCTATCTCCAGGCTGTTTGGTCGGAACGAAACCTCGGAACGATTCGTCCCGACTCCAAATTCTCGTTCCGATTCCAAAAACCTCGTACAAAGGCACACTAACTACTCCTTCAAATGTACAGTCTCCCTATTGGGAAGTTAAGAACTGTAGTAACGCCCTCTATTATCTTGGTTGGTTCCTTCTGACCTCAATAGCGGAGAGAGGAGTTTAACCGCGATGGTCCCAGAAGGAAACTTTCCCAGAAACGGGAAATTTTGGAGCCAAGGAAGGGGAAAAGGCGAAACAACTAAAATGCGCAAGAAACGGTGGAATTAGACGTCTTGCATTAAATAATACTTACCTTTTTCCTTTGGTGACGTATAAACACCTGAAATGTATTTTCATTCAGTTCGAACTCAGTTGATCGTGATTGATACATTCAAGTAAAAATATTAATTACCAATAACGACTCAAACAAAGCAGATTTTGTCCAACGTGAAGAAAATAAATTAACTACATACTCAGTAATTTATCCACCTCTAAATAACACGGCTATATATTTTTCGCAACAGACCCCCTTAAATTTATTCAAAATCATCTAATTTGGTAGCCGACCCCCTTGGCGGAGGGGTTAGCACATCGCTCTACGACGCCAGGGGGTCCCTGGTTCGAATCCATGGATGTTTGCGAGTGTCCATTCATCAATCATCACTCATCTCCATCTTGGCAAATTAGCCAAAAGTCGAACAAAAAGCGATGTAAAATAAATTAAATCAATCAATCAGTCTGATTTGGTGCTAAATTTGCCTTTACAACATTTATACCCTCCTAGATTAGAAGTTCTGGATAAATCCTGAAAGTAAGGATAATTTATTTTCTATTTTATTGTTGTATTTCTTGGTTGTGGATGACCACGAATTTTCAAGTCGAGGGAATTTTTTCTCTGAGCCAGGGAAGAATTTTACACAATTCACATTGTCCCTGCTGTTTAGCCCAGACTACTCGGAATGTTCCAAATACAACTTTCCTCCTACTCTTTCTTCCACACCTTCTTCCCTCTCCTCGAAGTGCCATCTCAATGCTGAGGTAGATAAGCCAATTGTGTTGGACATTTGTATTTTGGATGCTAAAATGTTATTCGTAAGTCTAAGTCATTGGATTCCCTTGTCCATTACATTGGACCTTCTTGTGCTGCCATCTATGTACCTGTGTGGCAACTACATGCTCCGGAAGCTTGTCCTTTGTTGTTTGGAAGTGGCTGCCGATAGGAAGAGGTCCGTTGAAGGTAATTATGCAGTTTCAGTTAAATTTTTACTTATTTTGCCAAAGTATGTTTTTGTTTGCTCACCTGATGCGTTATTTTAAAGCATTAAATAGCAGAAATATTTCACTGATTTAACATTTTCGTGTGTACTTTTGAAGCCTTAGGTACGTTTTTGCTCGTGTCCATTGTCTTCGTCAGCTAATTTTACTACAACTCTGTTTTTGCTGTTCTATTGATACAGGTAAAAAAAAGGTAAAGTGCTCCCCTGTGAATAGCACCACGCCATGAAGGCGTATAGGGGGTGTGGGGGTAACGCCCCACACTTCTTGATCCGGTCGTGAGTGGGGGTGATGTGATCAACATCACGCCCCTGACCGCCTTTACCCCCTAGGGTTTCCCCCAGGTACCCATGTTATTCGACGCTGTAGTAATTTATTTTTTAATACCGGCACAATTATGTTTCAAAATTTAAAAAATGAAGAAATATAATACAAATCAAATAAATGCTGTTATGTGTTAGACTTTTCACTATTACTAAGCAACAGTAAAATTAATATTAATAAATACAATTATAATATTTTTGCAGACATTTTTGGTCACCGGCGACATTTAGATGCAGAGAAAGATGCCGATATTATTCTGGAGGCTCTCTTGAATGGCGATGTGTCAGAAGTTGACATGAGTGATTAAGAGGAGGAAGAAAGCGATAAGGAACCTGAAATTAGACAACAAAATGCCATATCAGATGACTGCAGTTCAAGTGATAATGACGACAATCCTAATAACCAATCAGCGGAGAAACGGGACCCAGAAGCACAAGAAAATGTCCCACCTAGACGCCACCTAGAAAACAGACAGGTAAGCCTATTTAAATGTTCACATTACTAATTCATTTTTTTATCGATTGATTTAAAAGTATGGGTGCGTTAGCATGGTTATTTGCTCCATTCACAAAATACAGTTACAAGTCCTCAATAAAACTCCAGTCATGTCTCTTCCTCTGAGAGATATTCAACCCCTTAACAAATTAAAATTATGAAGTTTCTTACAATACAAAAATATCTTAATAGAGGAAAGGAGAGATATATGGCATAGGGGTACTAATTTGGCATGGTGCATTATCTCTGCTGGTAACTACTACCCTGTGTTGGTGTTTCATGGAACGAACCCTTGGAAGGTCTTTCCATTGTGAGTGTTATCGCGTTGGGCACCGCACGTGTATTGTGAGACAGGAGAACCTTGTTTGTTTTTCGAAGATTTCAGAAGTTTTAAGGTAAGTTGTATTTCCATCGGCAGTTTATTTGGTTGCAACAATGTGGCAATAACTGTGAGTGCACTTAAAAGGCTATTGTTTGAAGCACAAATGAGCATAGTTGTTTTTTATATGCGCTGCCAGGGTTCAGTAAAATTTCGATCAGGAAATCAAAGATGGCGAGGCTACAAATATGGCATAGTAGTATGCCATTTTTGTACCCACACCATGCCATATTTGTATTCTACTATTCAGTGTTCATTTGTAAGAATACATTAATTATTTTCATGACAAACACTAAGAAAAGTGACAATGCGTATAAAATAATAATAAATAAATGAATCCATTAGTCTAGGTAATAAATATGAATTACGTGTTTTGTTTAAAAATGAAATAAATAAATAATTTCCTGTAACAGACCATACCAGATACAAAGCAAGTTGTACTCGTCCCACTGTAAAGGTTATCGTCGGCATATGAAAGAACCGTTGTTGCCCTTTGTTCAATCGCAAGAGAAGGAGAGAGAGCATTGCGCAGTCTTAGGTAGAAAAATGATACAGTGAAACTAGAGAACGACCCGTGGGCCTAATTGATGCAGGCAGTCACATTAATAGGGAACCGCCACACACTGCCTACGAAGGAATATGAAAGAAAACCGAACGTTAACCTCTATAATGGAACGATAACAGCTACCTAAACATGCTAGTGGAGATTCTATTGGGTCTGTATTCTTCTCTCAGACATGCCACCCGAAAGGAAGCAGTGGGACCATGACAACATGAGTCGAGCATTAGCTGATTGCAGGAATAAAGTAATGGGCTCCCTGAAAGCGTCCAAGCTGTACAACACAACATTACGCAGGTTAGTTCACTCTGATTTGCCGATTACAGATGCTGTTACGCAGAAGCTTGGTAGGAAAGTAGTTCTAGGCGCAAGACTTGAAGAAGAGTTAGCTAGCTACCTGTTGAACATGGAGAAACCACTTTTCGGTCTCACGAGGAGAGATGTGCGGTAGATGGCATACCAGCTGGCTGTACAAAATGCAATGAAACACCCATTTTTGAAGCACTGTGCAGGGAAAGGTTGGTTGAAACTATTTCTAAAGAGGCACAAAGGAATATTGTCTTTCCGAAAACGTACAGCAACATCATATCACCGAACCCTGAGATTCAATAGAGAAAATGTGAACAAATTTTTCAACATGTTAGGAGAAGAGATGGAAAAGAAAAACTATGGACCAGACTGAATATTTAACGTTGATGAAACTGGGTTAAGCATAGTGCAGTCGAGAGTTCCCCAGGTATTGGCCCGTAAAGGTAAACGGCAAGTGGCATCGCTAACTTCAGCTGAAAGGGGAGCACTTCTGACGGTAGTCACATGTATGAGTGCCAGTAGCATTTATGTACCACCCATGATGATCTTCCCTAGGAAAAACATGAATTCTCAACTATTGAGAGGTGCACCCCCAGGAACCATTGCTGCATGTCACCCATCTGGGTGGATTCAGGCACATATTTTCACGGATTGGTTCAGGCATTTCCTCCAATACACGAAGCCCTCTGCGCAATCTCCTGCACTGTTAATATTAGATGGCCATTACAGCCATTCTAGAAATCTTGAGCTGTTGCTATTGGCAAGAGAGAATCATGTTTGCATTGTATGCCTTCCTCCACATGCGTCGCATAAATTTCAACCTTTAGATAGGAGTTTTACGAGTCCACTGAAAGCAAGATACAGTGAAGAAATCCGCCTCTGGATGAGAATCAATTCAGGCCCCATAAACAACTTTGATATTGCAGAACTATTTGGGAATGCGTACTTAAAATTTCAAACGGGCAATTGCTGTGAATGGATTTAAGGTAACGGGGATTTATCCTCTCAATCCCAACATTTTTGCCGATGAAGAGTTCATAAATGCCGAGATGGAGTCTTCTGCTGAAGATTTGACTACAGACGTCAACGCTTAATCCCAGAAAGCAACGGATGATGCAGGACCTTCAACTTCGAGGGTAACCCAAAATTGTGAAAAGTGCTGGAAGTCGTGGAAGAAAGGCTGGTTCATCAGCTGTTCTTACATCTTCCCCATACAAAAACACATTGGAAATTTCACTAAATAAGGAACCTGCTAAGTCAACAAAGAAGAAACTTCAATTGGCGCAAATGATTAGTCCTACGGAAGTAGAGAAATCTGTGCAGACTCCTCTTGCGGCAGCAAATAACAAGAAAAAGAAAATGAAGTACGTCGATCAGCAATCAACAGATTCCGAGGAGGAAGATGACGTTATGAGCATTAGGGATGATTCATCTAGCTCTAATTTCAGTAGTAATGGCGATCACGAACCACAGGACTCTGATGTCATCTGCATGTTCTGTGATGGGAAATTTTCAAACGATGTTCATGGTGAACAGTGGATTATGCGTATGTTGTGTCGTTTGTGGGCCCACGTGGAGTGTGCTGGATCAGAGAAAGAATGCTATGTGTGTGACTTTTGTCAATAGACTAGGAATGAGTTCTATTAGGTCTATGGCAGAGACTATCATAACTTCAAAACACTGACATAGACCATACTGTTTTCTAATATTATATATCGCAGTGTGGTTATGTTTATCAGGTTCTAAAACTGTTTTGTTCACAGAAGATACAAGTATGCCATATTAGTAACCCTACTTGCCATGACTGAAATTGTGCAGTGTTTGTATTTTTCGTATATCATGACTAATTGTGTTGTCCGATGTGACTACTATTATCAATAATTATACAACATTCAATACTATAACTATTTATGTACATTGCACACAGTTGGGAATAAAACTGACTGACGTATGAACCAAAATGTAAATGGTATGCCATATTTAGCTCCTTTCCTCTATATATTTATATATTTTTTACTTTTCAAGACCCTTTCATGACGAAGCAGGTACGCCAAATTAAATTTTGCCATTTGAAATTCCCCCCGTATGTCTAGATACATTTAATGTTGCATGTCCCTCATTTCCACGAGTGGCGCCGTCCCGTTATTGCAAATCGATCACTTCCACGAATGTGTGTTTGTGTGTGTGTGTGTGTTTTTTTTTTATATATTGTGTAGTAGTTCTGGTGTGTGTGTGTGTTTATATTGTGTTATAGTTGTGATGTGTTTGTGTGTGTCTTGTGTAGTAGTTGTGATGTGTTTGTGTGTGTCTTGTGTAGTAGTTATGCTGTCTAATGTGTTTGTGTTCGTCTTGTGTAGTAATTGTGCTGTCTAATATGTTTGTGTTTGTCTTGTGTAGTAGTTCCTCCATTCATATCGGGGGTTAGGCGTAGAGCTGACAACTCTGCACTGTAAAAAGACATGTCAAGAAACAGAAATATAAGGCCATGGATGTTCCCAAGGTAAAATATTCCGGAGGTAAAATAGTCCCCCGTTCGGATCTCCGGGTGGGGACTACTTTGGGAGGTCCCTGGACTAAGGATAAGATCTACGTTAGGAATAAGGATATTAAATTAGGCACCTGGAATGTTCTGAGCCTTTACCGGCCTGGGGCATTTCAGTGTACAGTTAATGAGATAGGGAAGTATAAATTAGATGTAGTAGCTGTCCAGGAAGTTAGGTGGCCAGGAGAAGGGAATTGTAAAACTAAAAATTATACTTTTTTCTATGGTGGTACTAAAAATCATAATTTTGGAACAGGCTTTTTCATAAATAATAGAATTATCTCGGCTCTTAAAACAGTAGAATTTATTAATGATAGGATATCATATGCAGTTTTACAGGGTAGGTGGTGTAAAATTATTTTAATAAACATACATGCACCAACGGAAGCTAAAGATGATAATACTAAAGATGATTTTTATACAGAGTTAGAACAGGTCTTTGATAAATTTTCTCAGTATGATATGAAAATTCTGTTAGGTGACTGTAATGCACAGATTGGCAAAGAAGAGACATTTAAACCCACGATTGGTAAAGAAAGTCTTCATGAATTAAGTAATGATAATGGTATAAGATTGATTACTTTTGCAACCTCAAAGAATTTAATTGTGAAAAGTACCACTTTTAAACATAAAGATATCCATAAATATACCTGGTCTTCTCCAGATGGTAAAACTCATAATCAGATAGATCATATTCTTATTGATAAGAGAAGGCATACTAGTATAATTGACGTTCGTACACATAGAGGTGCTGACTGTGCCAGTGACCATTATTTAGTAATTGCTAAATTAAGAGAAAGACTCTCAGTGATAAATCATAAGCAACAAAATCTAAAAGTTATAAAATTTGATACAGGAAAGTTTGCTGATGAAAGAATTAAGAAAGATTACCAAATTAAACTGTCAAATAGATTTGATGTTTTGCAGGATTTAAATGATGATGAAAATATAAATGAAACAGACGTAAATAAGAATTGGGAGCACATACGTAATGCAATAGAATCAGCAGCTAAAGAAAGTATAGGATACCATAAACCAAGAAAAAGTAAGCCATGGTTTGATAATGAATGTCATAATCTAATAGAAATAAGAAATCAGGCTAGACTTAGGTGGTTAAATAACTCGGATGATACAAATCTAAGCAATTATAATAGAATAAAGCGAGAAGTTAACCGCACGTTTAGAAGTAAAAAAAAGATATTACTTGAAAAGCAAAATTAACGAAATTGAAACAAACAGCAAAAATAAAAATATCAGAGATTTATATAAAGGTGTAAATGAATTTAGAAAGGGGTGGCAACCTAAAGTAAACTTGATAAAAGATAAAGACGGTGATTTTCTAGCTGACCCAAGCGATATTCTAAATAGATGGAAGAACTACTTTAATGACCTTTTAAATGTCCATGTAGGAGATAAATCAGAAGTAAATGAAGTCCACACAGCAGAACCTTTAGTTCCAGAACCTAACTTGACTGAAGTTAAAGATGCTATTAAAAGGCTAAAGAATAACAAAGCACCTGGCATTGATTTAATACCAGCTGAGTTAATTAAATATGGTGGAAATTCATTAATATGTCAAATTCATAAATGAATTTGTTTAATATGGAATAAAGAAGAAATCCCTCAACAGTGGAAAGAATTCATAATTGTTCCTGTGTTTAAAAAAGGTGATAAAATGAACTGCAATAATTACCGTGGAATTTCTCTACTCTCAACAACATACAAAATATTGTCTAACATTCTTTTAACAAGACTAACCCCATATGCTAATGAAATTATAGGTGATTATCAATGTGGATTTAAACGTAACAGATCAACTACAGATCAAATTTTTCACATCAGACAGACACTTGAAAAAAAGTGGGAATATAATCAAAATGTCCATCAGCTATTCATTGATTTCAAAAAAGCATATGATTCGGTCAAAAGAGGTAAATTATATAATATATTAGTAGAGTTTGGAATACCTAAGAAGCTTGTTAGTATGATAAAAATATGCACCAGTGAAACAGAAAGTAAAATTCGTGTGGGTAATAATATGTCTGACAAATTTATAATTCATGATGGGTTAAAACAAGGAGATGCATTATCTCCATTGCTCTTTAATTTTGCCTTAGAATATGCTGTAAGGAAGGTAAAAGAAACTAAGGAAGGACTAAAATTAAATGGTGTGACTCAGTTGTTAGCATATGCAGATGATGTAGACTTACTGGGGGATGATGTGAATACAATTAAGAATAATGCTAAAATATTTTTCAAAACTGCTAAAGAGATAGGTTTGGAAGTTAACAAAGAGAAAACTAAATATATGCTTACAGGCCGAAACCAAGTGTTAGGTAATAATCAAAATCTAATTATTGATAACAACTCGTTTGAACCAGTTTCCAAATTCAAATACTTAGGAGTAATATTAACAAATGAAAATGATATTAAAGAGGAAATAAAAAGTTGGCTTAATTCAGGAAATGCATGTTACTTCTCTCTTCATAAACTTTTGTCTTCTCGTTTAATATCTAAGAAACTAAAAGTTAAAATATACAAAACAGTAATTTTGCCTGTAGTATTATATGGGTGTGAAACTTGGTCCCTTACATTAAAAGAGGAACATAAATTGAGAGTATTTGAAAATAAGATCCTTAGGAAAATCTTTGGACCTAAAAGGGATGAGGAGACAGGTGAGTGGAGAAGGTTACATAATTTAGAACTGCATAATTTGTATTCATGTCCAGATATTATTAGAATAATTAAATCAAGAAGGCTTAGGTGGGCAGGCCATGTGGCACGAATGGGAGAGGAAAGAGGAGTTTACAAGGTTCTTGTTGGGAAACCTGATGGTAAGAGACCTGTAGGAAGGCCAAGAAGAAGATGGAGGGACAACGTTGAGATGGACCTAAAGGAAATCGGTAGGGATGGAAAAGAGTATATAGATCTTGCTCAAGATAGGGACAGACGGAAGGCCTGTGTTGCTGCAGCCATGAACCTTCGGGTTTAAGAAGGCTAGAGAGTTAGTTAGTTAGTTAGTTAGTTATATTTATTTATTAAAACTAACAGTGATAAATCCCTCATCAAAGCCAAAATAGAAACACGTATTTTGAATTTAGCCACGGAAGATAAGTTGAAATTTGGATGCCTTCCACAAATAATGGCCACTTCTTTCAATTCCATTCAGTAATTTGCATAACAATCATGGATGTCCGAAGGAGTACAGGGGGCTACATCCCCTGGAAAATGAAAGTTAACCAGGAATTACATATTTTGCACATATAATTTAATTTCTGTGATATCAATTTTTACCCCACATCCATGGAAAAAATACTATGCTTGCCCCTCCGTGGAAAAAATCCTGCAGATCTCCATGATTGCAATAAATCATTCTGGCAGCCAAATGCTTAGTTTATTTTATTTGTTGCAGGTTTCATGGCCTTGAAGACAGTATCCAGGATGATGATGATGATGATTCTGCAGCTGGCAGACACAATTGGACACCATACGAATGTGTGTGCCTGTTTTGGGATGAAGATTTTCTAAAGCAGATGTGCAGATTTACAAACATGAAATTTCAGCAGGAAACTGGTAATGTTTTAAATCTAAATGTGAATGACATGAAAGCGTATTTGGGAGCCACACTTTTAATGTCATGTTTAGGGTATCCCAGAGTTCGCATGTACTGGGCAAAGACAACACGCGTTCCTGCTATTACAAATGCAATAACAAGGAACAGTTTTTTTCAAATAAGAAACCATTTGAAAGTTATTGACGATGCTCAAGTAACAAAAGAGCAAAGACAAAAGGATAAACTTTGGAAAGTACGACCAATCATGGACAGAGTAAGAAATGGTTGCCTTACTCTACCACGCAGCAAAAATCTTGCGGTGGATGAACAGATGATACCGTTTACAGGTGTGTGTGCAGTAAAACAATTTGTAAGGGGTAAACCTAATCCAGAAGGATTGAAGAATTTTGTGTTAGCTGCACCAAGTGGTTTGGTATTAGATTTTGAGGTTTATCAGGGTAAAAATACATTCCTCACAGCTGAAAGTGCTAAAGGTCTTGGTGTTGGTGGTGCAGCAGTACTAAGGTTAGCAGAGACTTTGCGCCAAGGAACACATATTTTTTTTGACAGGTATTTTACGTCAGTTACATTGCTGGATGAGCTAAGGAACAGAGGAATTGCTGGTACAGGGACAATCATGAAATCCAAAGTTCCAACAGCTGTTCATCTGACAGATGACAAAATAAAGGGAAAGATGGAAAGGGGTTCATCTGACATGTCAGTACGCCAGGATGGTCAGGCATGTATTGTAAAGTGGTACGATAAAAAACCTGTTCTGTTGTGTTCTTCAAAGCTTGGGGTGGAACCACAAGATGTAAACGTTGGTCAAAGAAAGATGGAAAATATATTGAAGTTCAAAGACTAGCAGTTGTCAGAGAATACAACATAAACATGGGGGGCATTGATTTGATAGACAGAATGATCAGCTATTACAGAATTAAGACACGCACTAAAAATGGACTGTCAAGACAATTCTTCATTTCTTTGATTTAAGTGTAGCAAATGCTTGGATTTTGATGAGGGAGGATCGAAAATCCAATGCAGGCGGAAAATGTGTTCAGTTTCTGGATTTCAAAATTTCACTTGCAGAAGAGCTGCTGAGACAGTCGGAATATTCCGATTCCAGTGACGAAGAGACTGTAAGTATACCACCAAGCACTCGTAAGCGACAAAGGCAAGATGGAAGCACAGAGGTCAGCAAGATTAACAAAAGAAGAATCAAGCATCTTCCAGAAATGATGGATATAAAGAACTCTGTCAGATGCAAGAACAAAGGTTGCTCAAAGAAAACTAAAGTCTGGTGTATGAAATATGATGTGTACCTTTGTTTAACTGTACAAAGTAATTGTTTTGCAGAAGCTCATTCATAGAGTTTGCACTGGTTTGTAAGTAATAATATCTGGTTGAGCATATTTCATATTTATTGGTTTCAGCATTTATTGTAATCAGTCAAATAACAATTAAAAACCACAGGCCATGTAAAGACAATATACTCAGTTTGTTATACTTTTGATCAGGTATTTTAATATTTTTTCTCTTCATATTTGTTTGTACAAATTTTTAACATGTAGCAAGAGGACTCATGTATTAATAATTAATGTTAAAATGAAAAAATATAACATAAATATTCAACTTCCATTATTTAAAAGCTTATCATTGCCAAACCCACCAATTTTTCAGCCGGACTCTTTTTTATACGACCAAGACCCAATGTCCATCGTAATGGACATGCCAAAAAATAATGTTATGAAAATTATTTTCGAAAAATGACTGTAAGTACTTAATTGTAGTTCTATTATGAATATTATTCTCAAATTTGGTTAACATCGACTGAAAAATATGAGTTTGGGTCTCAGGAAGGTTGACAACAGCGCAGGCGCAGAAGCTCCGCGCACAACCGGAATCGATTCCAGCTGACCTTCGGAATCGTAACGAATCGTTCACTTGCTGGTTTCGTTCCTTTGGAACGATTCTTACCGGAACGACCCATCACTATCACTGTCAAAGATGATTCTGCTGTCACTACTTATTCTGTGCTGCTATCTCCCGAGCTAATTTTAAATAGTGAAGTTGCTTGGAAGGATCCCGACAAATTTCAAGAGCTAGAAACTTCAATTTTTTAATAATCTTCCGCACGTTGTTACGACTTGTCTTTCTGTGTATAAAGTGGACGTAAAAACTTTAAAAGGAAAAAAATCTTAAAGAAATGATTTTTTCAAAATTTCGACAGGTGCTCTATCCCCTTCACCTTCCACCCTGAGTACGCCAGTGCTTCTAAATAAGTTGTAAGGTAAAAAAGAAAAATATATCCTTACGTTCTGGTTGATGTCCAATTTCTTAAGAAATGGCCGCCATCTTGAATTTAGAAGAAAATAATTTAAGGGGTACAGGGCGGAATAGATGGTTATTATTGTACATCGTTATCCATTGGCGTAGCAACATATTGCGGCGCCTGGGCGATATCCGAATTCAAAGCCCGGATTTGTTATTTAAAATTTGCATCTCAAAGTGCATAGATACAACAAAATCTTCAGGCAAGGACCATATTTCTTCAAATTCCAGGCACACCTTTTTCTTGAGTCTTTGATCTTGAAACTTTAGCTGAACCTTGGATTCGATGGCGTATTGATCAGAGTATGTATGCATAAACAGGGATAGAAAAATACAGGATGCCTGAAAATTTTCACCTGCAGCCTGAATTTTCAAATTCAGTGCTAAAAAATGTTTATATATATATATATATATATATATATATATATATATATATATATATATATATATATTTTTCTAGTTCGCTTATGGAAATTTACTTTTTTTAAAAAAAGAAAAATAATGAGCACAGTACGTTTTTTTTAATGTTTGTGCGCTTTCGGTATCATGTGTAACATCACATCATAATAATAAACATGCCATTATATTTTTTCACTGTTGCTGGCCGGATATGGCGAAATTGGAGAGTCGGCCATATATTAGAATTATTGCATAGTTTTTCATGTTGTTACCAGTTGAGCCTTCTTGAGAAAGGTCACTCTCGCGCAAGAATTATTTACTTTTAATCCAATCCAATTAATATATTAAATGTTTTAATATTTATATTTCAAAATGTGTAGCTTTATTTAATTGGATTCATGACTTTCTTAGACCATATTTGCAAATAAAGAAAAAGAGCTGGGGACTGGCGCCTGGATTCTAACCCTGTGGGTAAATATACCATGGTATTAGTGTAATATAGAATGAAGCATTTACAAATTTCAGTAATCAAGTTTTCTCCTCGATGTTTTACCGAAGTACAAGTATTGATAAAAAAATCCACCCTTAACGAAATTTTGTTTCCTTTAAATTTGTTGCGTTACAATAAATAACATTTAACAACAAAGAGTCAGTCTATTTTTAGTAGCGAGCTCTGTGATTTGTTCTTATGCTGGTGTTCCTGTAAATAGGTGGTTAGTGAGTTAGCTTTTGCAAAGTGCACATCAAACGGACATTAAAAATGGAGAGACAGCAGCATCACTCATACGATGCAGCACTTATACATAAAGTTATTTTGTGTGCTGAGGAATTTGTAAACTGAATCGTTGGAGACGTCAACGACACCAATCTGTCGTCATCAGCTTCTCTCTTATACATGGGAAGAAAGTGACGTACACAAAGTGCATTGTTGTTCTTTGAGGTATAGGATCATAGATGGCAGCATGCAAAAAGAACGTCGTTTATATTTGATGATACATAAAGCAGCTTAGAAAGTGAGCCAGAGATGGCAGCACCCAAGAAAACTTATACAATTGTAAATAGAGAAAAAGGAAAGCGCTGATGTGGTGAAATAATGACAATACTAATTATAATGAAACAAATAAATGAACTTAATACAATAACAGGATATAAATGAGGTGGAAAGGGTGATTAATATTCAGTAATAGCATAAGTGATCATTATATAAAAGTAAAGAAGTCGAATTGTAATTGCGATTCTGTGTCTTTTTCGGTTCCCACGAACTGAGAGTTTCGTGTGGCTTTTGGTTTTTTTTTCCCCAGGTGTAGCGCCATCTCACGGCAGCACCCAAGCACTTTTGGTAGGCGCATCTATTGCAGCTCCAAGTTAAGGTTAGCGCCGGCCAGGCGGCGATCTTTAACTAACCCCTTTCTCTTTGTTTGTCTGTGTGATCGATTAATATTTACGTCAATTTGAATAAGATCGATATAGAAGAGAAAGAAGGAAAAATACACAATATGTAATAATTACAAGAAGAAGCAGCAGCATTAGTAATTATAAGAAGAAGAATTAGAAATTACAAGGAGATGAAGCCTTGGTAGTTATAAGAAGAAGATGCCTTATTAATTATAAGAAGAAGAAGCCTTAGTAGTTATAAGAAGAAGATGCCTTATTAATTACAAGAAGAAGAAGCCTTATTAATTATAAGAAGAAGAAGCCTCAGCGATTACAAGAAGAAGAAGCCCAAAGAAGATTGGCTACAATAGAAGAAAAATATTGTATGAAAAGATTTCCAAAGTTATTTAATATTTGTACATGATTATTCAAGAATATATTACGAATTGTACCCTCCGTAGTGGGTTAAATCGATTGTTTCTTTCCATATATTCGTAGTGTTAGTCACCCTGATCTGTACCCAGAGGTATCTCATCGTTTCTACCCTGTGCTAAGCGGGTAGATGCTCACGTGCGAGGACGTGGCAAGAAGTGGTACAGTCTCCTGCCGTGGAGGTTTCCTTCCACTCCTGGATGATCTGGAAGTTAATTCTGCAATGGTAATGGGGATATCTGCCAATTACAAATTCTCTCTTCTTGGCCTACCTTGCACAAGTATATGTGTTTGATTATTTCGTCTTCGTTTGTGATGATGTTATTTTTGTTACATATGTTGTATATTTTATGTAGTCTTCTCAGATTGGTCCGTCGAAAGAAACTACCGCGTTGTAGATTATGAATGTGTATGGGTTTGTAAGCTTCATAGAGAGTCTGAATGTTTCGAACCTATTGCTACCAATTTATTTATTAAGGCTCGGCTTTTGATGTTACGTAATCCATGTCATTGTTGCCTTTCTCGTATTTTGACACCTAGATATATAGCTTCATTTACTCTTCTAACTCTGAGTTTTATATGTGGGCGTTTATTAGCATCCAGCTTACCCTTTAGGATTATAAAGTGGGCCTTCTGGGTGGCAATCGTCAATTTCGCCGTATCACGCAAGTCCCAGAGAGAGTTTATCGCAATGGGTTCTGGACCGTAAGGAACCTTTTTATCTGTAAAGTATTTCAATTCGGTCCAGGAACATACTGATCTATCTTTCCAACTCTGTTTTTCAATTACCTTCCGTAACAGATCTGCAAAGTCTATTGTGCTTTTGATCTCTGAAATATTTCCTAATTTTGTGAGAGATGGCTCCAAGTTTAGATTCCACAATTCAGGACCTGGAATGGATCCTTGCGTTGTTGAGTTTGAGGCCGTGAAGTTAGACGTCTGATGTGCTTTCCATCTGACATGGTTCGTGGGCGATCTATGTCTCTCAAGGTCCTGAAAAGATGGGGCCAACTAGCTTTGGTACATGTAGATGTCAGTTCAAAGCCTCACAACGCCGTCAACGTCTCTACCATCTGTGAGGGCCTCTTTTTTTCGGTTGGAAGAGGGACGCAAGGCCATTTGTACCTTACAGCCTTGCGCCGGAGAACCAACTGCAATCGACTTGATACATCGCTTGGAAAATTCTCCCGATATAAATGTCGATTGCATCTGTGTATAACAAGATCTCGTTTTCAATTCCACAGCGATCTCTTGTAATACACAATTTTTTATTTTGAGTCTGCAAATACTGACATGTTTAAATCTAAGGTAATAAAAATTGCATAAAACACTTGAAATACCTATCACTCAACCTAACCTACAAGCTTAAGAAATTACTTCGCAGACCCGAAAGGAAGAACCGTTAGTGGTCTTACAGGCTCGGGTACCCTTTTCTACACCCTCGATTTTTCGCACATTTCAAATATTCTCGTTACGAAAATTAGTTCTTCATAAGAACCGATGTTTCTAAATAGCGCGGAAAGTAATTTTTTTAGATCTACGTGCTAGGAAACTTACGTTTTTCAATATTTAGATTCCTCATGTAACGTCGAAACGGTTTTGCAGGGATTTGATCATGGCGCATCTTGGATTCATGTCACAGGCGCACGTCTGAACATTTTCTTTTTCTTCTTATCTTTGACTTGTGCAATGGGATAATTTGCAATTTTTTCTTGTTATGAATGACTTGTGCAATGGGATAATTTGCGATTTCAATATATTATTTATGTAATTTATTGGCGGATTGGATATTTGAGACATTGCAATTGTTTTGTGCGACTTTAGACATTAGAATTGATTTGTGTGACATTGAATTAAGACAAAAGGACTAAATATGAGATTGACACACGTTCAACGGATGAAGGACATACAGGACTTTGTTCGACGAGAGATAGGGGACATTGTAATTGACTTACAGGGAACCTAGCCCCACGAACCATTGACGCTAGCCCCACGAACCATTGACGGTAGCCCAACGAACCATTGGCGCTAGGCCCACGAACCATTGGCGCTAGGCCCACGAACCATTGGCGCTAGCCCCACGAACCATTGACGCTAGCCCCACGAACCATTGGCGCTAGGCCCACGAACCATTGGCGCTAGCCCCACGAACCATTGGCGTTAGCCCCACGAACCATTGGCGCTAGCCCCACGAACCATTGGCGCTAGCCCCACGAACCATTGGCGCTAGCCCCACGAACCATTGGCGCTAGCCCCACGAACCATTGGCGTTAGCCCCACGAACCATTGGCGCTAGCCCCACGAACCATTGGCGCTAGCCCCACGAACCATTGGCGCTAGCCCCACGAACCATTGACGCTAGCCCCACGAACCATTGACGCTAGCCCCACGAACCATTGACGCTAGCCCCACGAACCATTGGCGCTAGCCCCACGAACCATTGGCGCTAGCCCCACGAACCATTGGCGCTAGCCCCACGAACCATTGGCGCTAGGCCCCCGAACCATTGGCGCTAGCCCCACGAACCATTGGCGTTAGCCCCACGAACCATTG
The DNA here is from genome assembly GCF_977018435.1 of Lepisma saccharinum. Classification (NCBI taxonomy): domain Eukaryota; kingdom Metazoa; phylum Arthropoda; class Insecta; order Zygentoma; family Lepismatidae; genus Lepisma; species Lepisma saccharinum. The sequence goes on from NC_139246.1 coordinate 13,941,839, forward strand.
GCGCTAGCCCCACGAACCATTGGCGCTAGCCCCACGAACCATTGGCGCTAGCCCCACGAACCATTGGCGCTAGCCCCACGAACCATTGGCGTTAGCCCCACGAACCATTGGCGCTAGCCCCACGAACCATTGGCGCTAGCCCCACGAACCATTGACGCTAGCCCCACGAACCATTGACGCTAGCCCCACGAACCATTGACGCTAGCCCCACGAACCATTGACGCTAGCCCCACGAACCATTGGCGCGTGGATAGGTTAGTTCAGTTAGGTTGAGATCGATAGTTAAAATTTGGTGTCGTGTTAGTATCACGATCTAGAAATTGGAAATAATTGCGAACCATTTCAAACGACAAAATTTCAACTTTAAACGGCTGTACAGTCGTAAATACTTCTTTCCGCGCTCCAATTTTTTTTATTCACAAATAGGATCAAATAATGTTCATAATGAAAAAGAAAAAATTTCAAAATTCGAGGGTGTAGAATAGGGTACCCGACCCGTCTTACATTATATACCTACTATCCTACACACACACTGGCTATCAAGACTTACATCATTACATACCTACATTTGCCTGAAGTAACATGGGAAAATCTCGGGGATTACTGTTATTAGCTACTGTATTTTACTGTGGCAAGCTGGCAAAGTTTTCCCCAGTATAACAACAGTGGATGCTGAACAAACATAGGACCTTCCCGACCCAGCAATATTCCAGAGCTGACGAACTCGTACAGCTCGGAAAACCTCCTGTACTATCACACCTAGTATAGGGCCACCAACGCATAGGCAGGCCCGTTGTCTTAGGTGGATCTTCCACGAGGTCTCCTACCAAACGGTAGGGAAAAAAAAAACCTTATCGGGAGAGATCCTACAGTTTTTCTTGCCATCCGAATAACAAGAATACTTGAGATATAGGGTGGAAACGTAACGTGTAAAGTATATAAAAAACTACCTTGGTTAGGTACTATAATCTATTGTATGCTTAATATGGAAACAAGCATGGCATAATCGTGTTACAGCAAGAATCCAAGTTTCTTCAGGAAAATCCTGTGTGTTATAACTAGTAGATAAAATAGCAGATGAGGAGAATAACTAGCATGCATTCTGCAATCTATTCTAGCAAGCTTTATACAGCACCGGTGATGCGATTGTAGATGACTAGGCGCCATCTAACTGAAATCTGTTTGGCAACCTTTAGCACTCTTAAGACCTGTTGGCCCCAGAGTTTATCTATTTTACAGACACACACCTTTGAACATACAAAGCATTAATAAGGGTCCCTGGTTCTAATGCCGGTCTGGGAATGGATGTTCTTTGTGACTGTTCCACCATCTTCATCTTCGCGAGTAGCCAAAAGTGGAAGAAAAGCGAAGTAAAATAAGCCGAATCAATTATTAATGACATAAACACTTCGGTTCGTTGACCGAGTGTGTTAAGTGACCGGCTTTCGATCTTGCCACAGGAGTTCCTGTGTTCGAATCTTGATTTGGGCATGGGTGTCCTTTCTGTAATATAATCACGTCATTACTAAATTCGGATCGTCGTTATTAGCCAGAAATTACAGAAAAGCGACAGAAAATAATAACATTCAAAAACTTACGTAATATCCTGCAGCTGCCAGCATCTCTCCATTTTTGAGTGGAAATCCTCTATTGAAGCTTTACTACAATATAATTCTTATGCGTGTCTGGTGGTCAGTTTTTGGAAGTAGTTTCATAGCTACTGTAACGAGCTTCAACAATGAACAATCAATAACTGTTGCATGTTAAACATTGTTGTGCTGTTTTGTGTTAGGTCACGTTCAGTTACAAAATAATCTAAAATGTAGAAGAACTTTCGAACTTAGAAAGTAAATATTGAAACTGAAAGTGAAGTTAGAAAATCTCTGGACTCAGCTGATTTTCTTTTTATTTTTTTTAATTTTAATTTTTTATTTTTAATATAGCCATTTTGACATCGTTTCTCTTGTATTGGATAATTATTGCGAATCTCATTTTATTATGTACGTCTGAAATGTTCTTGTGGTAATTGGTCATATTTCGAAAAAAATTTCAACAAATACATGAAGTTTCCTTAATTTTCTGTTGTTTCTGCTGTGTATAATGTTTCTGCATGTTCTCGAACTGCTAAATTATAAGAAGTCAAAAATTGTGTCTATGCTCAACTTTGTAAGAGAACGTTTCATTGTTGTTGTTTGGCTTCCTGGATATTCTAAAATCACACTGTTTCCACCCGGTTTATTTAAATACTAAATACTAGTTGACGTATTCATTCAAATTGTAATGTTTCATTAGAATTTATAACCGGTTAAAAACATAATGTAGTTTTATCGCCCACAAAATTCAGTCCTTTCCATCTATTTTCCTCATCTCTGTTGGTTCATAATTCCTCCCATTGTCACGGCGACAACGGTAACAATTGAAGGTCAGATATGAGGTGTAAAAAAAATAATAAATAAAAACGCATTCTCTGCCGACGTCTCAGGTCCGATTCTCTTTTGAAGCACCTTGTAGACTTTTTCTGATCCAAATTTAAACTGTAGGTCCAGTTCCGATTAGCCTATCATGAACATACAGTGGACTGTTAAACGTGGCGATAAAAGTACTAAAGGAATGAGCCTTGAATATTAATAGGCATGATAATATACCCAGAAGTATAGCATTTGTGCGGGGCCCTTCAAGCTTGACTTCCACTGAGACGCAGCAAAACACGGAAATATCCGGCAACAGAACTTCTATCGTCTGCTTCTGTTGAAAAATCAAATGGTGTAACGCCCACTACAGGGAAACACGAGGAACCGAAGCACGTAATTTCCGGCTAGAAGTGTGCAGATTATCTTGAGGGTTATGGCTCACTGACACACCGGAAGCGAAAGTGTTCCGTTCTGTTGATAGACTTAGACATAGACTTATGTATATCGTGTTAAAGACATAAAACTGATGTCCAATGTGGCAGCGGGAACTGATTTGTCGGAACGGAATTTGCATTATCCCCTTGACGCCACCTTGATAAGTTGAAAAAAACATCTTAATGATTCCAGAATAGCTTATAAATATAAACATCAGACTTGTAGCTGTATGTTTTCAGTTTTAAAAGCTGAGGATGGTAGGTTGGAAATCCTACTACCTGTTGTGTAACTTAGAAGTTGACTTATTTGCAATTTGATTTTTTTCTTTACCAAATTATTATTGCAAATTATAGGTGGCTGCCAATGCTTAAATGAGACATCAACCAGATCATGTGACAATTAATTTTTATCCTCCAACACATATAGACATTCTCGAAAAATTTAAATTTTTAACTCAAATTTCGTAAAGATTCTTCCTCGCATCTGCAATATAAAATTAACTCAAGAGATGGCAGCACAGAACAAAAAATTGTTTAACACATATTTTCCTTTAAAGAGTTTATTTTACGTAAGCAAATCTAAAGTACCTTGCTTTGCGAAAATATAACTTATAAAACACATTAAATACTTGCCTCATGCTCTTCTTATGTGCGCCTAATGTGCAATATTCTTTCATTTCTCTTAGTAAGTTTAGTAAGAAATATCTTGATATGGAGGGCAAAGGAACGGCACGTCGTAGCACATCCAGTAGGGGGGAAACTGACTCCCGTGATTAACGCGATGTGGCACACGGTCGAGGGACCTGTTCTACAGGCTTCCCCCCAAAATTCTAACAAAATATAAAGTGCATCAGAAGTGTCTTTACAACTTACTTAGGGAAAGCGTTAGTATGGTTCCTGACAGTTGCAGCCTAGTATGCAGGATTTCTGGGATCACAATGCTATACTAGACGTCAGTAAGCCAGACAACACAAGGATAAATAAATAAACACGTTGACATTGCATTAAGATTTGGCAGTTTTCCCGACAGGGTGGCCCAAAAAAGTTACCGAATTATTGGCTACGTAATACTTACAGTTACCTTTATTCAGCGGTGTAGTAAACATTTTATTCCAAAGAAAGTTTTGTGTTATATTTAAATAATTATACTACTCTTTTTCCTTTCAAAGTTTTTATTTGACTACGATATTTAGTAATTTCTTAATTCTTGCGCTCACTAGCCAACAACTTTTAACTTTTTTTGTGTGCAAGAGAAGTCAAGCTGATGGTTATTGATAAACAACTCTAACCCGAAGCAATAAAGGAATCAGGTCCAAAAATGAGTGTCGCGTCACAATTGTTTTCTGCATGATGTCCCCAGAATAATATGGACTCATATATGTGATATTTATTGTGACATTTGCTGTATGTGGAAATGTATTCTTTGAAACAAAGTGCTGTGCTGAACACAAAACCGCAATTAAAAATTCAGTACAGAAACGTTCACAGCATTAACGTGGTCATTTCCCTTGTACAGGGCGATTTGAAAGTCAAAATAACAATATAAATGAAATTTTTAAAGTAGCTACATATATTTTTCACTCCTCGCAATTTTTAGAGAACACTATATTGAGCAATAATATAATTCTTACATCTGCAAAAATTAGCAAAAGTTGCCTCATATTAGTTTTCCCCCATACAGGCTGTTCTAAAAGTCACATTATCAAAGGAAATGAAAATTTTCATTGCACTTCGAGTTGAATATTGCACAAGCCTTTTTTAAAGTTATTGTTTGTTTTATTACAAATTCAGTTCGTCTCAGAAATTATTAGGAAGCTATGAAGACAATGGTGTAAATGATAGTATCAAGTAAAAGAAAGAAAATTCTCACAGGAGGACACCGAACCACAATTGACTGGCGATGCTATTATCTTAAGTACAGATCCAATTAATGCACTTGGAACAGCCATACTGTCGTCATGACATAGTGACAGGCCCCATGGCGGATGGATGGACTGGGTACGAAATTTTAAGTTTGTTTTTCTTGGAATACCCAGTCGTGTCTACCGCACAAGAAAAGAGTAATTCGTATCATCCTTAAGCATTCCTGTGTAGTTCACTCATTCTACAGATGTCAGAAAAGTTAAGAATGTGCCAGCTAAGATAAGGAGGTATTGTAAATTGTTAGGAGTGTTGAATGGTAAAAAGAGAAGGGAGAATTTAATTGAGAGGAATGACCGAATGCTTGTAACATTAGCGGGAGAAAGGTTAAGAAGTGGTGGTTTTTGGGAGAGAAGTTCAGTTGTTGCTTTGGAGATTGAGAGAGAGAAGAGTTGATCTTACGGAAAACTTGGGAGGGATTTTGTCGTTTAAAGTTCAGGAGGAACACTTAGTTTTAGACTCGAACAATTTTGAGAACAGGGAGATGTCATTTGGAGTTAAGTAATCGACAACCAGGTAAATAGACTTTCCGTGTGAGTGAGATTAAGGACCAGCTATCTGACGAGGCCTACGTCACGAGACAGGTAAACTCTTTTTTTAAAAATGACCGTGCCGGTTCAGTCGTAAAGGTATTTAAACCAATCTGTGTGTGACACCTTTCATTTCAGTGTTCGTTAAATTATGTTAATTATACATCCTTCGCATGCTCTACGGAAGCCTTTAAGCTACTTGTTGGGAAGTAACGCATCCCAAGGTTCCATCCCGGTACCTATAAGATATTTTGACGCACCGTGATTTAGTATTATTCATGGTGGTAAACTGCACTCAAGAGTGTTGTTTTACGAATTATAGTGGTTGGTTTGTTCTCGACAAATTGTTGGTGCAGCAAATGTCATCACACGTTCCTTTTACAATGAAATCCCATTGATAAATTGACCTCGCATGTCTTACCTCATACGTGTGGTGTCCACTCTTTCTCCTGATAGCCAACCGCATGACCAAAGCGCAATCGTGCGCTGTTTTCACTATTTATCCAATGAGTCTGTTCTGTGACTTAGTAACAAACGATACACTCAACAGTGGCGTAGCAAGGGGTTGGCGAAGTGGGCGACTGGCCGGGACTTCGCGTCCCATGAGGTTGATACGACAAATGTATTAAATAGAAGTGTTAAAAAAGAGATGGAAAAGGTTAATTTTTGTTGACATTAAAATTTATCTGGCTTCCAATTCTAGTTAAACATTATAATACGTTGTTCATCAAGTCAGAGGCGTGACATACAACCCTAAGGGGCTGGAAAAAGTAAAAAAAATGTCATATTTCTCATCAAGACATTTACGCAAAAATTCACGATAACTTGCTTGGACATTTTTATCCATTTATTCTTTCCTGAATAAAAAGCACTGTCTTTTATTTTCTTCTTTCTCTTGACCTTGCACTCTGGATTCTTATATGTTAACAAAAAAGCGCCTCCAACTGCCACGAAGCAAGTGTGAGTAATTTAAATGCAGTTCTTCCTTCCTGCCTACAGCTTCAGATTTCAGTTCCCAGAAAACAGTAAAGATATTTCAAGGGTGAGTGAAATTATTAAATAGTAATATCATTTTCGTCAGTAATTTGTTATTATTTAAAATTTAAATATGATAATTTGCCGACGTATCCTTGAAGATTTTGTATCGATTCACATTGAGATTTCAAATTTAAAGAACGGATGGGGCTCTCGCATTCTAATCGCCCAGGGCCTCGCGATATGTTGCTACGCCACTCACATGTCAACAACTCTCAGGCGAATTTTTACAACTTCTACTCCTCGACTTTATCATACTTGTCATTAAGGAAGAAAACTAGCATCCTTTCATAAGATTTAGTTATCCTCACAAACCTTAGTGACACAGTTGGCTTCAGCTTCAGAAGGCAACGTGTCTCTATGCATTACTGTTATTTCAAGGCCGTCATTGTCAGAACATGAAAGCTATTGACTCGAATGCATTTCTTTGAACTAACTTACTTTAAAAAAAATATAATTATTATGGGGATCCGAAGCACAATGAGCCTCCACATGGAGTAACAGAAATAACATGGGTCTACTGAAAAGACAACAAGAAACTGATAACTTGTGAAATCATTCTATACCCCGTTCCAGCTAACTGTAGAGCAGGGCCGCGCATATCGGCAGAGGAGGAAAATCGAGTGGTGAAAGCGCAGTGTTGCCAACCGTACGGTCCAGACCTTAGTCCGTACGCTAAATGATCAGTGATGTACGTCTACGCGTAAACAACGATAGTCTACATTCTACACGTAGACTATTTTATACACGTAAATTACGTAATCTATGTAAACAACATGGCGAAAGGTGATAACTTAACAAAGGGCGCCGTGGAATTAAAAGAAAATTATACTGCGTATCAGTTGCTGATGTGTGAAGAGAACTTTTCATACTCTTTCTTCCAAATTGGAACAATTTCTCACCTAGAAAGAAACCTAATATAGGAAATATTCTAGTGTTTTATGGGGAAAAGACCACTCTTACCTCACGACTGCCATCTGTTGTTGTTTTTTGCATACTATTTATCTTCTTCCATAGTTGATGATAGAAGAGAAGAGAAATTTTGTTGTAAATAGGATTATTTTTATTTCGTTAGGAAGCAATATAGTTGAAAATGTCACTTTCCTATCATGAAAGCCTTGAAAATTAATTTTAATGCACTTTAGATTGTCTACGTAATCTATGTAAACTACAACCCAATGTAATCTACACGTAGATTACGTGTAGACAACGCATGTAGACGTAAACTTATAGTCTACGGCACATCACTGACTAAAATACGGTCCGTTTGCCATGTGCGTTCGGTATTATCCTTTTCAAAAGTTTGCAACGCTTACTGATATCCTCGAGGAAATCGGGTAACTCCCGTCGCTCATTACGCAATCCCGTTTCTCTCACTGTCCATTGGTGGAGCCGTCTCGCGTCACTACTTGCGCAGAGACTTGTTCTCGTTCGCCTGTTCTCTGGTACGGAGTTTACATAGCTCGTCACGTAAGATAACCGATAGCTGCGCAGGCAGAGATAGAAATACTGCGGGAGACAGGCCAATGACGATGTACGATGTCGCTAGCAGCAGCTTCAATACCAGAGACTCCGATTATACATTGTCCCAGGCGTCTCTGGAGCAACCAGAGAAAAGCAAATCCTCTGCGCAAGTAGTGACTCGACAGGCTTGACCAATGAACGTGGGAGAGGGGATATGAGTGCATGGAGAGGAAAGCAGGGCTGCAGTATCATGCAGTTTGAAGCAGCGCGCACTGCTCTGCTGCGCTCACTCGCTATCTCCTCTTCTCTACCATACTCGGCCTTGCTCCACACATTCCCGAGACAGTGTAATAGTTGTGGAAATCACGTGACTCTCCACTGTGTACCTCTCATACGGGTTCATCGACCATCATATATGGCAAGCTGTATAGTTTTAAATGGGGTTACTTAAACGCACACCGCATTAAAATGAAACTTATGTTTGAAATGAAGAGCGGACACGTTTGGGAAGTGAATAAAAAAGCCCTTTAAGCTTTCATACCTTCCTGATTTACATGGTTTAATGAAATATGAATCCACAGTAAAATCCATCGTGACAATTTATTATCTGTAACAGTATAAAAGTACACAACATTACAGTGATACAAAGTGCGGTACTGTAAAACAGTAAGCAATAAATAAGATTTTGAAACAATTTATTATTCAGATTAGTCTGGAAGTGACTAACATTACTACATTTCATTGCAGTGCTCCAAGGAACAACAAGGGCCATGATTAGTGTGTTGTACACATGTGAAAACGTGCATTTTTACTATGCAGTGTTTATAAAATTACACATTAATTTCATGTTATAAATATATTTCGTGACATTAATTTTCTCTGTTGTAATAGTTATGAAGTGTCTGCCATTTCTACATAGTTTTGTTGCGTATTATAGTGGAATATATAGTTCGCTTATTCTTCTCTGCTTCTTAGTAAATTTTGAACGGAATGTGCTTTTCTCTTATCTGTTTCGACGTCACGTCAAGATTCGTGTTGAAATTGCTCGAACTATTTTCGACTTAGTTGCTTATCGATCTTATTTGCGACCAGCAACCATTTGGCTCACATTGCTTACCTCGTTCACCTGGTTCACTTGGTCCACGTTGGTCACTTCGCCCGCCTGACCCACCTGGTCAATATTGGGGGCCCCGCTGCTTACAGCAGAAGTGTCTGGCACACCACTAGGAGTCTCTGGCACACCACCAGGTGTCTCTGGCACACCACCAGGAGTCTCTGGCACACCACTAGGAGCCTGTGGCAGCGAGGGTGCCCCGTTGCTCACACTCCCAATATCACCTCCCGCATTTGTAATATCTGTTTGTCTGATTTTCCTTCCTTGATTTGCGATCAGTAGCTTGTTTGGCAAATCATCTGCACCTCTTCTATATCTGTTGCCTTCTTTACTGTCTGCAAAGGATGGAGATTCCAAGTCAGCTTCTCTTGCAACCCTGTTGCTGACGGGGATGGCAACATTGTCGTTAGCAGGGTTGGCTGCCTCAAGCTTCAGACTCCGTGCCTCAGTACCTTTAATGTGAGTGAATCCTAAAAGAGAAACAAGAATGGACCATATTAGCGGTGACGTCACTAACAGACAACTGAGTAAGATTGAGTCCAAACCAACTCGTCACGTGGTTTTACCCTATGCGATAGCAGTTGTGAAAGAAAATTGTGATGTGTATCGTACACAATGTAAAGATGAGATTTAGGAGAATACGTCTTTGTATTACACATAAGGTATAGAATAATTGCAGTAAGGATATGATGCATTTTTAAAGAAAACCGAATCATTCCGGATTCGAAGCTCAACCGCAGCGACACTGCCGTAATGGTTGTTGGGAGTTCAGAAGCCTCGCGTGATTGCAGTGGTGCTGCCTCCTTACATTGTCCTCTGTAAAGTACAGGGATTCTATAAATTAGTTATACAAAAGTAACGTTTAATTGTGAAGAAAGTGTATGTGTAACAGAAATGGTTCATACATCAATGAATACAGCATATCTTCAAGTTTATTGTCGCACGTTGTTAGTTTAAGACGCCACCACTGGAGGCGTGAGCGTTTGTTTATCTTACACAAGTACCGACTTGGATTGGTCGTGGTGGAACGATTCCGTGGCCACCTCGTCGACGTTGCTGGGAAGAGGGGCAACAAACACATGTTCTTTAATGTAACCCCAGATAGAGAAATCCATGGTTCAATCACGCCTCCAGTGGTGGCGTCTGAAACTAACAACGTGCGACAATAAACTTGAAGATATGTTGTATTTATTGATGTATAAACTATTTCTGTTACACATACACTTTCTTCACAATTAACTGTTACTTTTGTATAACTAATTTATAAAATCCGTGTATATAATATAAAGGTGTATTCTACGAATCACATCTTTTTATTGATATATGATACATATCACAATTTTGTTTCATTAGTGCTGCCACAGTTTTAAAAGTTGAACCTTGTATTGGGTTTTCCAATGCTATCGCATAGAGTAAAAACATGTGATAAATTTGTTTGGACTCAACGTTGATCAGTGATGTAACACTGATATGGCCCATTGTTTGGCAGAATGCGTTAGGTCGGCAAAGTTGATTCTATAATACTCATTATAATGATCAATAAGTAATCTTAATTGTAGTAATTTTGTAGGTGAAAAGCATGGACGTCCGGAAAGGGGGGCATGGGCCCTCTGGAAAAACGAATGTCCACCTAAAACGTATATATTTCACATATAATTACATTTCAGTCACAGTAATTTATATTAATTATTATAAGGGTGTTGAAGGAACATGATAATTTCAGTCTGAAGCATGGTTTCTTGAGGGGCATCACCATTATGGGGGAAAATATGATTCCTTTGCCCCATTGGGAAATAATTATCTTGCTTGCCCCTCCCTGGAAAAAATCCTGCAGACGTCCATGGTGAAAAGGAAGAACGTTTATACCAATGTTCTATCTCTTTCCACTTAAAAATAAATTAACTTTACTTTTTTCCCATTCTTTTTTAATAACCCTGTAGTTAAGAAGAGTTAGAATTAATGACAGATCTGACGGAGGGGGAACTGCCCCCAGCAAACAATAGAAGTTACTTTTATCCCAAACATGCATTTTTTCGAACTACGCCGTATCCATAGTGAATGCTTTTTCTACAAGACGCTGGTCGCTTGCCGCTTGTCACTTTGGTGTGAAACCACCTGTGTTGCGTGTCACTTGTCGCCTGTCGTGCGTCGCTTGCCACTTCGGTCCGGAAATACCCTTAGATTTCCTGCTATTGCCGACATGTTTGTGGGGGATCAACGAAATCCAGAAAATTTTCTTTCACAGTGTCATCTCACTGAAGACGCTGGTCGCTTGCCGCTTGTCACTTTGGTGTGAAACCACCTGTGTTGCGTGTCACTTGTCGCCTGTCGTGCGTCGCTTGCCACTTCGGTCCGGAAATACCCTTAGATTTTCTGCTATTGCCGACATGTTTGTGGGGGATCAACGAAATCCAGAAAATTTTCTTTCACAGTGTCATCTTACTGAAAGACTTGACATGTGACTTGTGTAAAACGTCGATGGTTTCGTCAAATATTACACTGTAGTATTTGAGTTTTCCTACCTTGGTCAGAATTGTGTCTATAACCAATGCAGGTTATCAGCACATTACAAGTCGTTTTACTGACATATGCTGCCCTTACACCCATAGGCGTAGCTAGAACTTTATATTTGGGTGTGCACAAGGGGAAAAAATGAGGTCTTGTACCTTTTTAATAGCATATTTTGCAACACAATCACTTGGCTCTTTAACTGCACTGATGTTTGTAAAGGAATATAAATTCACTAAATGACAGTGTTGAAAATTTCTGAATATATGTAGTAGAAAAAAATCAAATTGCATAGAAACACACACACACAAAATGTTCATAAATGTTACAAACGCATACATCAAAATACACGCCATCTATAACAAGAGACGTCTGTCAAAAGGTACAATGTTCTTAAACTCATCAATAACTTCATTTACATCAATAGACTAAGCTTTTTCCTGTTCCACAAATAGCAAGAGCAGGGCGTCCAATCTATCCTGCTTCTGAGTTGCTCTTAATTTAGTTTTAACTTCAGAAAGCTGTGCAGCTTGTGACAATGTATAGAAGAAAGGCGCTGCAGTACAGAGTAGAATGCAGTAAATATCTTCCTTCTCTAATGAAATCAAAAAATTGAAAAACTACAGACACTAGTTTCATCAGCGATAATGCACATGTTTGTACCAAGTAATGACATTTTCAACTTCTTACAAACTGCCGCTTATTTTCTCTCTTATTGAAATATCTGTCTTTAATTCTCTTTGATAAAGCAGCCCATTAGGGTGTGCCTAGGCATATTCTTACACCTGAGCATTCCAACTGATTTCTTAGAATATATAGTAAAAGCCTATAAAACACGGAAACATTTTTTGTAGATGAACTTTTTATATTTGAACATGGCCATAACATTTCACGTGTTTTATAGATGAACTGTCATATTTGAACATGGCCATAATATCTTACGTGTTTTATAGATGAACTGTTCATATACTGGAATATGAGCATAATATTTTACGTGTTTTATAGATGAACTGTTCATATTTGAACATGGCCATAATTTCTTACGTGTTTTATAAATGAACTGTTCATATTGGAATACGGGCATAATATTTTACGTGTTTTATAGATGAACTGTTCATATTTGAACATGGCCATAATATCTTACGTGTTTTATAGATAAACTGTTCATATATTGGAATATGAGCATAATATTTTACGTGTTTTATAGATGGAACTGTTCATATTTGAACATGGCCATAATATTTTACGTGTTTTATAAATGAACTGTTCATATTGGAATACGGGCATAATATTTTACGTGTTTTATAAATGAACTGTTCATATTGGATAATGGCCATAATACAGCGTGTCCACAATGAGACTCCAACATTTTGAAAGTATATAACTTTTTCATTTCAGATTGTACAGCTGTGATTCCGGAAGAAGCAGAAGCAGAAACTCAAAAAGTTTATGTGGTAACGTTTTAGTGCGCGCAATAGCCGTAGTGACGCTGCAACAATCGATTTTTTTCAAATGGAGATTCCAAACGAGAGTGCACAGGTTGTGTGGTGGTATGCAGAAACAAAATCAGTTATTCAAGTGCAACGAATCTTTTGTCGTGTGTATAATAAGAATCCTCCGACATTTAAGACTATAAAGAAGTGGTGTGATCGATTTTTTGGCGACCGGCAATGTTTTGAAAGGACACGGTGGTGGTAAACCCAGAATCCAGGAACAGGTTGTAGAAAATGTGCGGAGGTCATTCGAAAGGAGTCCACAGACGTCAGTAAGACAAGCAGCGAGAGAACTTAGTATGAAACGGTCGACAGTTCACACAGTTCTTCACTGCTTATCTTACTGACTTCTGTAGACTCATTTCGAATGAACCTGTGCACGCTCGTTTGGAATCTCCATTTTCAAACAATCGATTGTTGCAGCGCCACTACGGCTATTGCGCGCACTAAAACGTTACCACATAAACTTTTTGAGTTTCTGCTTCTGCTTCTTCCGGAATCACAGCTGTACAATCTGAAATGAAAAAGTTATAGACTTTCAAAATGTTGGAGTCTCATTGTGGACACGCTGTATTAGTCACTGAACCCGTACGCTTCTACGCAGTCCCAATTATCAGAAGAAGATATCAAAACCATTTGGAGATTTCGGCGGTCGAATACTATTTTGTCGTATCTCCACTTTTCCTCAGAAATTAGTTGAAGACGTTTACGTGTTCCATAGATGTTAAGGCGTCACGTTCCAAAGCGATGTATCTGGCTGTCAATTGGTATGAATTATCAATAGCTATTAATAAAATGTTCACGTAAATCTTGTAGCGTATTCAAAATCCACACACGGCAAACTTTAAGCAGCTCTCCTACAAAGTCACTGCAGATGGACATACGAGAAAATAGCATTTACCTGCGATTTGTGTATTAGCTAACATTTAATTTCCAAATTAAACTCAATTTTATTTCGATTTTTATAATGCCGAAATCAATTGTATACAGTGTAAACTTTCTTGTCTCTGAAGGAGTGCGCACCCCCTCCCCACCCCCCGTTTTTGTGCTGTTTCAGGGAAAACACGAAATTACAATTTACATTAAGGGAGCTCTGAACTTTACGGAAATCATATTTCGAATTTGTATTTTTGAAGCTTTGTCTCGAATTATCTTAAATGTATCATAATATGAAAGCGGAACATTTAATTCAAAAGAATCCAAATTATTCTAAATCGAAGATGCAATGGAGTGCGAAAGACAATTCTAGATGACTGTTTCAACTACAGTCCAGCAGAATTAACTTGAGAGAAATGGTCGCTCTGTGAGTGATGTAACTGCGCTCGAATTGGCTAGAGCGGGGGACTTCCCGCTGTAACGTGCCAACGGAAACTCTACAAACTGTACTCTAGAGTTTCCATTGGCCCGTTACAGCGGGAAGTCCCCCGCTCTAGCCAATTCGAGCGCAGTTGCATCACTCACAGAGCGGCCATTTCTCTCAAGTTAATTCTGCTGGACTGTAACTACCGACTCTGTGGATTAGCGCATTAGCGCATTGGATCTGGCCACCGAAGTTTTCCCGGCATGGGTGTTCTTCATCAATTCCATCCTTATCGTCAGGATTAACTAAAAGTGGAGATACTTTAGACGCAAGATAAAACAGATACATTCAACTGACTAGTTAACATTTTCCAATTGGAGGTCAATCGGATTCTAAATATGTCAATGCGGTCTTACCATACGTAACTTACCATTGATGACGATACCAAGAAGTAACGCACAGATATTAAATTTCCACATAATTCTTTCTACAGCAAAATGGATCTCTGGAGGACATGAAAACAAGGAAAAGAATATATTAATGTAACACATTTGATAAAATATTATTCACATAGATTTAAAAAGGATGAATTTAATTTTTAAACGCTTGAATGTGGAAACTGAAGGAGAAATATTGCAGACAATATCAGTTGTATTTATAGTGTTGAGGAAATATAATTCTTACTACTAAATGTCCATAATTACTATTTATATTATTATTAATTCCACATTACCTTAGTATACCTTTAATATTTGCAAGAATTTATTTCCATTAACATTGACCTGAACAAAGTTTGTGACGTATGTCTTATTATGTCGCAGTGTTTCTCAAACTGTAGTACGCGTACCTCCAGCGGTGCAGGAACTACTTGAAGGGGATACGTAATCAGCTCGGGGAGAGTATTTTGTCATTCTTTGTGTACCTAAAAAAACAAGTACCGAAACAGACCAAATTTGGAGCCGAATCGTCACCTGAAAGTTCCAAATGCACAACCAGACATCAAGAAAATGTGTCAGGTTATACAGGCACACCCTTCTCATTAGAAACTCTGATGATTTAGAATAAAAACACCAACATTGTGCTTGACAGTTTCTTTACAAACTTATTTTTTGTTCTTTTACTTTATTTTCAATAAATCTAGAAAAATTATATGAAAAATAACGTTTTTTATGTGCATCTCAGCATACATGTGTTTCAAATTTTTAGTTTTGTAACTAATCATAAAGATTGTAAACGTAGGAACACAAAAAATAGACATAGGATTATAGTGTTTATTTGTTTACTATCTTTCCACATACAGCCCGGATGCCATTTTGCTCTATTGAAGATACACGCCTCCAACAAATTAAAAACGCTCCACCAATCAGGCAGCGAAAAAAATCACCCAAAACCTATGGTTTAGTTACAACTAGAGGGTACAATGAGAAAAAAAGTTCCAGAACAGCTGGATATAGTTATATTATGTCACACAATATAAATAAATATAATATTGTGCAATTGAATATAATTACATTATATTGTAATTTATATGTTAATTGTGTTAACAGCGAGGCTGAATATTATACCGAAGAAATCGATAGTGGAACAAACACTGTCACATGTTCATGCCTCGACAAGAACAAATTCAAAAGTCATTCTTTCTGCATGTTTACTGAAAATTGGAGCTAATTCCAAATAACAACATGGATTCAGGGAAGATTATTAAAAAGTTACGTTTAGATCATGTACCCAATATGGCCTAGTCATATGTTTTGTTCTCTCACATCAAAATATGCAACAGAAATTGCAAGGAAAGTACAACTAAGTTGTATTTATGGTAGATACGTATATTGATACACTTACATTTTTATTTGCATAATGACATATGGTATTTCCACAAAGAAATAACATTGTTTGTAAACCATTGAAATGTTCTTTTGAATGTTGCCACTAGATTTATCTTTCTGACTTTGTACACCATTTGAAACAATCGCAAACCTTAGGTAGGCCATATTGGGTTTAGCTACCTTGTTTTGAATCGTGAAAACGTCCCTACAGTATATTACCTGCTTGAGGAAATAAACGTGGACCTTCTCTGGACTGGTTGTTGATTTATGGACATAAGTGTCGAAGAAAACTGCCCTTTTATGTGTGGGGAAATCGATGTGACCTGAATTATTAACACTGTTTATCTGAAAACACTTGAGGTGGGAAACATCGAATCATTAATTAAATTAAATACAGGGTATTACAAGTTATCTCTCACCGTTAGGTTGATATATAGTGCACAAACTTCCTTTGGAGCTGGTATATGCATTGCCACGGTGATATCAGAAAGATAAATGGGTTTTCATTGCTTATGTCATGCTTCCAGCTGGCAACAGTGTGGTTTATTTGTGATTGATAGCTGCATAATCTACTGAACACCGTTTTCTCTTGACTTTTTTCTTTCTTGATAATTCAAAAGATTTCCCTAATAATTCAATTGGAAAGTACTTGACGTGCCAGATGATACTATACATATTTCATGGAATTAAGTAACTTCAACATTCTTCCTATTAATTTTTAATCATTTACCATCGGTATGCCCTAGACCCTAGAGGATGTGTTCAATGTGGTCCCCATCGTGTCGAACACACTCTTCGAGACGTGAGATCCATTCTGTATGGACCCGCATGAGCATCTGTGGGGGGGTATTTGATCACACGCCCGCATGATGCGGTAGCGAAGGTGGTGTGCGTCGCGGATTTTCTCGGAGTACACAAGCTGTTTCAAGTAACCCCACAGAAAACGCCTCGAAAAGTGTGTTCGGCACGATGGGAACCACATTGAGCACACCGGTGGGTGCCTCAGGACGCGGTTGCCATCTTTGAGTATCTACTTTTGTACCGTTACAGCCATCACAAAACTAATTACAGCATTGCATTTCTTGAAAGATTGTAATGTGTTTAGACCTTGCCATTTGAAGAATTTGATCTCGATCCAATATGGCGATCGTCAAGATGACGGTCATGTCCCAGAAGCACCCTCACGCTAACCACTAACCACTAACCACTCTTCCATGGAGGTTGGCTATAATATATTTTTTATATGTAGCTTACTCCTGTTACACACAGGGGTGGACAGGTTAATGGAAACACACTTTCAATGGAAGGGTAATTCGTTCTGAGTTGGCAGCACTGAACCGTTTTGCATTGCGATGGGCATTTGTTATCACTAGGGTTAGGATTTTCATGACACAGCATATTTTTTTGGTAAGGGTGATGTGTTCCCTAAATATATACACGTAGAAATTCATATTGTGAAGAAACTAATTGAATTAAGGTCCTTTATAAGGGCATATTCTGGCATATTGATCCATTTCTGCGTGTTAGAACATATTTTGATTGATTTTCGGCCATATTAAGCATATTTCAGCATATGTTCGCTTTTTCAAGAAATATAGTCATTTTCGAAGTGGATTCATTCTTACTTCCATGTTCACTCGAGGTTTTTTCTTTTTTGGACTGTACCAAAATCTTTTTCATTGCAACTCAGGGCCCATAAAATGAACTAAAATTAGTACGTATGTGAAAATAGCATATGTTAGATTTTGATGTTTGAAACAGTCCAGTTATAAGGGCATATTTTTCAGATTACAGTGCATATTTTGTAAAATTTTAGGTCATACGAGCATATTTTATTTGGTATATTTGGGTGATTTTTTGGTCATAAAAATCCTAGTCCTAGATATTACCATGTTCGCCCATTTGCATGCAGGGGTCTCCCTTGTTGCACAACACTTTTGCTATTTTGTGTTCTGACGTCAGACGAGGAATGCCTACGTTGTTAGGTTAGGTCTGTTAGGTTAGGTCTGTCTGTTTGGTTCTATTAGCATAAATACACTGCAAATTTATTATTTATGCTTAGAGAACTAAACCTTGCTAGCCTAAGCTAACAACGTAGGCATTTAGCCTAAAAATAAAGTCTCTGCTGACGTCTGAACGCAAGGTAGCAAAAGTGTTGTGCGGTAAGCGAGTGTCTGAATCAGTGCAGTATGAACTTTCGTGTGCAACGGTTCCAAGGTAAAGCTATAAAATGGAAAATTATCGGATTTCCAAAGAGGGCAAATTGTTAGAGTGCGTTTAGCTGGTTCATCAGTAACGAAGAGTGGCACTTTATTTGTTGTAGCAAGAGGGGACAGTGTCGAAGGTTGTGGCGGCATACATAAATCATGGCAAGACAACATCAGCGAAGAGAAATAGTGAACGCAAGCCAACCCTAGGTGACAGAGATCTCCGAGCGTTAGAGAGGACTGTCCCAAAGAATCGTAGAACTACAGCTGCAAAGGAACAGCAGAACTTAATGAACATCTGGCAAATCCTGTTTCCACAAAACCAGTCCGACGGGAGCTTCATAAACTCAACATTAGGGGAAGGGCTGCCATTCCTAAACCTCTGATTACATACACCATAATCAGTGTACGAAAAAGAAGTGCCATTACAAAACATAGACCTGTGGTGACTGGAAAAAGGTAACATGGTCAGATAATTGTTTTTCTCGTTCTCTTCGACAACGGGCGTGTGTATGTGTGGGGAACGCTTAAAGAGGCGTACTTTCCGGACTGCTTGCGTCTTACCGTCAGACATGGAGCCGGATCCGTGATGGTTTGGGCGGCGATTCCGTGGTATTGTCTTGGCCCCATCATTCCTCTGCAAGGTAAAATTACAGCTAGTAACTACGTGGACATTTTAGGCGACCAGGCACAGCTGTTGCTCTCCAACAAGGATGCAATCTTTCAAGACGATAATGCGTTTATTCACACTGCCAGAACTGTTAAGACTTGGTATACGAAACATGAGGATGAACTTCCAACATCCTGGCCAGCGGAATCACCGGACCTCAATATTATTGATCCACTGTGGTCGATTTTAAAGGACCGAGTACAACGCATATTTCGTCCACCTTCATCTCTGCAGCAACAGCTTCTAAAAATATGGTACAATATTCCCTATGATGCTGTTTGCAGCCATCGCGTAGAGAACGCTGATTGGGTCTTCTGGCTTTGTCGCTGTGCATGGGTATTTTGCATCATTAGGACACCCATGAGCGCAGCGGTCTGTGTGTTAGCAGCAGCAGTCACCAAGTTAAGGGATTTTTTTTTTTAGAAAAGGGAAATTTCGATGGTATATTATCCCTCTCATCCTGTTCCGAGCACGGCAGGGGCAAGAAAGAAGGGGAGGGTGGAGGAAGGCAACTGAAAGCGAAGCGGGTGTTTCAAACATGCCTGCTTAGTGCATTTTGGCCAAAATAACAGTCGTCCCTGTGGCGCAGAAGTCGAATTATCAACCCTCGCGGAGGGAGCGTACATCAATCAGTCAGCTGTTTTGCATTGTGTGCCTGGTACTGCGCTGCAAAATTGTTTAGCGCTGTAAAAAGGTCGTTCCTGTTTCAGTGCAAAGTTTTGATTTCATGAAGAATAGGGAAACTGTACATAGCGAAAGCAGAGACTTAATATTTAACGTTGTTGAATTTTTGGAGGGAAGTTAGCTACAAAGCCTGCAGGGACTGCAGTAATATATGGATACGGCGGAAGGGAAGGAAAAATTCTGAAGCAGGGCAGTGTGGACTGAGTGAGTGTTGTTATTTCCTTTAAGATTTATTATTCTCTTAATATCGCTTGATTTTCTTGGTTCGGTCAGCCGGTCATTAGAAATAAACAACAGCTAGATAGATTACAACTGATTTCCTCCATGTGGTAGTTGGATCGTCTTTTTTGTTGTTATTCTCCCTGTTGAGCGGTGGAGGAAATTTTTACGAAATATTTTGAAAATCGACAATAGTATCGATATTGTAGATACGTAGGTATTTTTATGTTTGAGTGATTTTGTCATGTTATCGAATGCTGAATTACATACAACACAATAACATCGCTCTTATCGTGATTGGCTGGAAAATTTCCGAGGTATTTGAAATTTGTAAAAGATCCGTCAATTTCATGTAATATAACTCTGTCATAGCTTCATTTTCAGTGAAAGGTTCGGTTGCCAATACATTTAGCATCATTAGCAGAAACAGGTTCGAGTATTTGACAGAGGCGGTACAACACTTCTGGACGCGAGACGGAAGTGCACTCCCATAGAGCCAGATCATTATCCGCCACTGGCTTGTACGATTTGATTCCACGACGACGAATCCGAGCTGTCCTAAAGGCTAAAGGTAGCTGCACCAGTATTCAGAGGGTACTGAATAAGTTTTTCAGGTGTTTCTGTTAATCTGTCAACCCCTGTATGTAATACTCGCCCTTGTGCGCTCGCATATTGAGATGGGTTGCCCCAATGCTCGTAATGATTTCAGAAATGTCGGTATGTAATACAGAAGGAAGAGAAACAAATGAGCACGTTAGCTTGTTTGAAATGATAGAACGCAACGTTACAGGCGTAAATACTCTAGTATTATACAAATACTGAAAATAATTTGGTCTATTTCTTAATAATACACTGGGTAAATGCTGTCAGTTTCACAGTAGTTAGATGTTTAATAAACGAATTCAATAGCGAAACTTATGCAGGAAAGCAAGGTTTACTTCATTTGACAATTTTACGTTTGCAAACATATTGGATATAATTTTTATGCAAATATGAATATTATGAAATTCCGTCCATTTCCACCTTGCTTCTATAATACATTTTCAGGCTCATATTTTGAAATACTATTATTCTGCTTCTGAACTGTTGAGCACAAGACAGCAACAACAACAAACATTGCAAACACGAAAGTATTACGTCTATATGGATTTTAAAACAGCCATGATGGATAATCGATAACAGATAAACAAAATCTTTTTCTTGTACCTGTAAATTGATTGATTGATTTGCTTTATTTTACTTCGCTTTTTATGCCACTTTTTGCTAATTTGCGAAGATGGGGATGAGTGATGAAATTGATGAATAGACACTCACAAACATCCATGCACAGGCCGGGATTCGAACCAGGGACCCCTGGCTTGTACCTGTAAAGATGTATGTGCTACTTCATACCGCCTCATTACATGTTTATACGTTGCGTAATCAATGTTCGAGAAGAAATGCGCGCGCACGTGTATGTGAGAATGTATGAAGACATTAAACTCCAATAAAGGATATGTTGTTTACAATAGTGAATTCTTGTCCAGCTAATAAAGTTCGCTGTAACCTGATATCTATGTTTGTGTTTTCGGAGCTGGATAATTGTAATTTTAAATCTTTAAAGGTTTTTCTCAAGCGTGTTTTATTTTTTAGTCCCCACTAAAATAAAAATAGCCTACCACCCCCTCCCCCCACCGAAACCTGAAAAAAATGGGTATTTGTTTTGCTTAGATTGAGCCCCAAATGTAGGAAGAAATTGGCGCCTATCGTAGGCGTAGTTTCGTCCGTCCACCTGGGGTCAACATGCTTTTATCCATTACGAAAATTGGGCCATTTAAAGATGTATGTACGTACACCTGATAGTCGTGTGAATGTAAATATGTCGGTATCGTGTAGAAGCGATTCAATCGCAAAATAATTAACAAAAGAGAAACTGCATAAAGAATTAGAAAATTCATCATGAAACTTTAACTTTTTATTCTTGTCTTGTTTATGTCTTTCAAAAGAAATGATCATTTTTTCATCTGTGACTTAATTTCAGAAACGGTATGAGTAAAACATCAAAGAATAATTTACCAATAATTTCCAACCTCCACAAGATTATTAAGATATCTTGTTATATAACCAGCATAAACACTCATCCTTCGACGATAATCTTCCTGTGGGTTAGTTGAAACAACAAATAAGCTGCTTCTTACCTCCAGAATAATTAATCTATCCTGACACTGCAACAGATAACCGAGATTCCTGGAGCAGCATCATTGAAAGTGATCCAGAAGTTCACCCGTCAGTAGAGGAGTTGAACACAGCTTTCAACTGATCCGTCCTTGCACAATGGAAAATTTAAATAAGTTCCGCGCATCTGCATACATATTCGTGACGTGGCGCAACG
The DNA here is from genome assembly GCF_977018435.1 of Lepisma saccharinum. Classification (NCBI taxonomy): domain Eukaryota; kingdom Metazoa; phylum Arthropoda; class Insecta; order Zygentoma; family Lepismatidae; genus Lepisma; species Lepisma saccharinum. Next base: position 13,964,025 of record NC_139246.1, read on the forward strand.
TACACAAAAGTTTGGAAAGGGGCAAACCACTGTAATTATCATATAATAAAGTAATTGTTGTGGGGCGAGCTAATGTCAGGCTCTGAAGAACTTACCCTCCAGCCCCTACCACACTACGCCCATGACGCTTCTGCCTGAACTTAGTTGTTAGTCGAATGCTGTCGGGAATCGTGTGTACTAAATAGACGCTCTATAACCTGTATGAGCAAAAACGAAAGTGCTTTAGAAGCATAAACTGAGAATAGTTTGGGATCCATAATACAAGAATTTCTTGCGTTTTGAGAATTCTTTAGCCTGGTTTAACCTTCAGGGCTTTCAACCAAACATAACCACAAGATTCTTCTATGCAGCTCGCCAGATACGATAGCCAATGACTGCGAAGGCAGAGATAGAAATACTGGAGGAGACAGGCCAATGAAGTTACCAGAATTCCTCTTTGCCACACCTTCGCTAGAACAGACTTCAATACCATCGACTCCTATTTGATGTCGCAGGCACGTGACTCTCCGCTGCACACACGCGTTTATTGGCCATCATGTATGGCGAGCTGTATAGTTTTAAATAAGTGTACTTAAGCCAACACCGCTCTAAAATTAAAGTACTGTGTAACAGGGGCGCCGACTTGCCAAAATTATTGGGGGGGGCCTCTGATCACTGAAATAAAATAATAAATGACTCACTCTCCCTTTTTTAGGTTTTGGCCCCAGTGTTCGGAATCTCATAAAAGCCCATGAATTCCTCAAAAATATCAAAATTTTTATTCACAGTTCTAATGCAGAATATTAATTGTCCACGGATGGATATGTCACAAGTTTCGTCAACCATAATAGCAAAATATTCCCGACTTTTAATATCTGCTACCACGGAGCGCAAAACAGATCTCCCTAATATATCAATGATCTCGTTCTGAATGTCATGTGAGAGCCATTTGAAGCCCGAACTACCCTAGTTCATGCACATCGTCTTTTGAAACTCTCTTTAGTAAAAATTTTAACAATACTCATAATTATATACTTAGTATATAGTAATAAGTCATATGCTTTGCTGTCTCTGGTCATAGCCCCCCCAAAAGTTGATGGTTTAGCGGTCTCAGCCCCCCAAAGTTGCTGGTCTAGAACATTTCAAATGTGTGTTTAAAGTTAAGTTCATGTGGCACAATTCAGAGTAAACTTTACAAGTGAAGCAAAATAATACATTAGATCCTCTTAAGCAAAATTATTTGGGTGGCTCTGCCCCCACATCGTTAACATTGTGGTGGCTCGAGCCCCCCTAAGCCCCATGGAGTCGGCGCCTATGCTGTGTGAAGAATGGTAACGTTTGTGAGGTGATTGAAAGGAGTTGTGTAATCATTAATTCCTTCTGGATGCATAAGGTTTAATGGAATATGAATCCACAGTAAAATCCATTGTAACAATTTATTACCCAGAATGACATAAGAGTGCACAATATTACAGTGACACAAAGTTCGGTGCTATAAGGAACAGTAAGACATATAAGCGCGTTTGATGCATCCTAGCGAAAACTTAGTTTTTGTTGTGTAATGCTGATAATATTACAAAATCATTCTCATAGTTACGAATACTGAGGCAGATATGAACCAGAAGTGCTAATTTATTGGATGAATAGAATATAATTAATATATATTTTAAGGAATCCTTAATTATTAAGTCATTTGGTGACATATATACACTGGTTGACAATTGCTAGGGAACACACACAATTTCAGCCATAACTTTTGAGAACGCGGCTCCGTGGCTGTGTAGCGGCATAAATACGAGTATATCAGTAGAGGGCACTAGTGAGGAATTGCGTCCAAGAGGAGAGGCAACCAGGCTATGCGAGGTTCCTGACCGAAGACAAACGCCAGACTGAGTCAGAAGGTTGCACGGTCAAGCACGATAGCCGCTCCTGTGAGTGCAATACTGTAGTGCAAACTGATTAGTCATTTGGAATATTGCGCAAAGCGTTCATCTCGGTGATTATGATCGTGGAAGAGCTGTCGGTCGACTTGAGGTTGGTCAAAGTGTCACAGAGGTTGCACGCGTGATGGGAATAGCAAAAAGCGTTATTTCCTGACTGAAGAAAGACGCCGCTACCAGAGGAAAGCTGCACATGTGCATGGTGGAAGTCGTGGTAGGAGTACAACAGCTCGACAGGATCGCTACATTGGCCAGTTGGCCAGAAGGAATAGACATGCCACTCCTGCGCAAATTGCTGGTGAGTTTGCCGGGGTGTCAGGTGTTCGTGTGTCTCCCCGAACAATTTCATGACGACTCAATAGTATCGGGTTGTATGCTCGGAAGTCCGATAAGTGTGTTCCACTATCTCTCATCCAACGTCGTGCCAGAATACAGTGGCGCATGACACATCGTGACTGGGACGAAGGGAACTGGTCCAATGTCATGTTCTCAGATGAGTCACGGTTCTGTGTATCCAGTGATTCTGGTCATCAATTGGTGTGGCGAGAACGAGGAACACGTTACCATTCACCGAACATCCGTAAATGTGACAGGTATGGTGGTCCTGGTGTTATGGTATGGGCGGGCATCATGAAAATGGACGAACACCACTCCACATCTTTGCAAGCCGGATCCGTCATTGGAGAACGGTATTGTAATGAGATCTTGACATGTTCGTTTTTTTTTGCGTTGTTCAGTGAGCCTTGACTTTGTGTTCATGGATGACAACGCACGTCCACACAGAACCACCCAAATTGAAGAGACACTGGAGCGTGAGAATATATACCACATGGACTGGCCACCATATTCCCCGGATCTGAATCCGATCGAGCATGCCTGGGATGTTCTCGAACGACGAGTTTCACAAAGGAATCCACCACCTCTGACCCTTGAGGACCTGAAAACTGCCCTTATGGAAGAATGGGACAACATATCCCTGGAACTCATGAACTCTCTCGTGGACAGCATGGCAAACAGATGTGCAGCATGCATTGGTGCCCGAGGTGGTCATACACCTTACTGATTTGCTCAGAACTCTCTGTATTCATGAAAACTGACATTTCATGTCATCACTCCATATTGCTCTCCATGTGTTTCTTTTGTTTTTCACGTCCTGTTTATTTCCATGATGGCGAATTCCTGCCATATTTTGTCAATAAAGCTGGCATAATGTCTGTACTCATATATTGGTCACTTATTGTACTCTGACTGTGTTAAAAAAACTTATGGCTGAAAATGTGTTTGTTCCCTAGCAATTTTCAACCAGTGTAGTTTGTTTACCGCAGATGTGATAGTTCCGAATTATGTGCCATTTCTACATAATTTTGTTGTATGTAGAATGTGTGATTGTCCACTAGTTCTCTGCTTGTAGTAAATTGTTATGAGACAGGAAGTTCCACCGCAGCAGCACTAACAGTGCCGGTAAGGTCCTCTGTAGGTTTGCCGAGATCTTCTGTAACTTTGCTAAGATCTGTTTCAGTATTACCAAGATTTTGTGTAACCTCGTTTAAATTTGCTTGTCTGATTTTTCTTCCTCCGTGTACGATCAGTAGTTTGGTCGGCAAGTCTACTGCACCTCTTTTATGTCTGTTGAAACTTGGCGCTTTCTCGCCTTCTTTCCTCTCTTCAAAGGATGGGGATCCCAAGTCAGCGCTTCCATCAGCTTCTCTTGCAACCCTACTGTTGGCGGGGATGGCAACCTTATCGTTAACAGGGTTGGCTACCTCAAGCTTCAAACTCCGTGCCTCAGTACATTTAATGTGAGTGAAATCTGAAAAAGAAACAAGAATTTGTTGGTAGAATGCGTTAGATCTGACAATTTTGTACCACAATATTTGTTAGAAAGATCAGTATGGAAAGGAAAATGTTTATCCATTTTTGTATATTTAAGGGAGAGTAAAATGATTCGATCCCGTTTCATTACGATAGAATGACAGAGGTATGCTATATTCCGATGGTGAGGGTGACTTTATCCAAAGCTCCTAAAACGTCCTGATAGTGGACTTTTCAAACTGCATTATTGCATACGTATCAATGTTTATCTGGAACCTGGTACCCCTGAAGAAAGAGAAACAACGTGGGGTTGTATGGTATCTTACTCGAATGTGTTGTAAGTCTTCTTTCACACCCTCAGCTTCTATTTGGTTTCATTTCTACGAGAGTGTTTTGATAAGTTTCCTGCCTCGGAAAGAAATACTGGCGTCAGAAGCAAATGAATGTAATTTTATTCAACATAGTTCCCTTTCATTGTTGACACGCTTGATACAACGTTCCTGCAGCAATTCTAACCCATGGTATTAGAAGGTTATATCTTGGTCTGCAAAACCATGCCTCTTCTGATTAAATGACGTCACTTCTGTCCCTAAATTCAGTACCTTTGAGGTGTATTTTGAGTTTGGGGATAAGATAATAGCCTGAGGGGGCCTGATGGGGGAATATGGGGCATGGTCAATGAGTTCATACTTTAAATCACGAAGTTTCTGCATTGTGATGTCTGCCTCGTGGCAAGGAGCATTGTCTTGGAGGAAGAGGATGCCTTTTGGCAGTTTCCCTCGCCTCTTTTCCTTCAAAGCGGAATGAAATTTACCCACAGGACCACCTAACGTCCAGATATTCGCTTAGTATTATCCCCTCACATTCCCAAAATATCACATCCATTATTTTTCCTGCAGATTTCTGTCGGCGACATTTTTTGGGACGTGATGATCCACTACGGCACCACTGCATGATTGATATTTTGTCAGGATCATACACATTCAATGAAGTTTCATCCACTGTCACTATTCGTTCAATAACCTTGCTGCACTGTGTGAAAAATGGCCCTACAGTGAGTGTCTTATCACTGTCCCTTCTTTTCCGCTTGTGATCAGCTGTCAAACGTTTAGGCACCTACTTGGAAGAAAGTTTTTTCATCTCCATTTCTTGATGTACAATGTAATACACCCGCTCTAAACTGATGCCTAGGGTGTCTGCTATACATTGCAGATAAATTCCTCCTGTCTGCAAAGATCATATCGTGAACACTATCAACAATTTCCTCAGTCACTAGTTTTCTGGGTGTTCCTGGCCTTTCCTCATCTTCTGTGATTTTTCTCCCCCTCCTGAAATCCGCCACCCACGATTTCACTGTTTTGTATAAAGGGCAGTCATTGGGCATTGTTTTTGTGAATTCATCGTATATTTCCTTGGCTCAAATGTTCTTCGAGAAGAGGCAATTGATGCCAGCTCTATTCTCCAATTTGGAAGACTGCACACACACTGCGTTGCTATGGTCAGTTCAAACGTTTGACACGAAAGTATTAGTAGCAGTATCTGTCTGAAATTTTGCACAACATTTTCTGAAACATTGACTCACAAGCAGTGGCGTGCGGTAACATTTGCCGTTGGGGAAGCAGATTCCTAAAAATTAAGAAAACCAAGAATTCATCGCTTCTGCATGGTACGTTATACTTAAAAAATTAGCACTCTACCTGATACTGTTTCCTTAACGTCTCTAAGGGGAAAGATGAATGTCCTGGTGCAGTTGTTCATTTATTCGAACTTCATTTGGTCTGTTATACGTATTTAATGTAGCAGACGATCGTGGATGATTGAAACAATTTTCACGATTTTCACATATTGCAGTGCATATTCACAAATCTACTTTGGCACCATGTAGTTCTTTTGGTAGAAAATAGTGAACAGTGCCAAACTTAATTTGAATTTGAATTTGAAGTTAAAATTTTGGGTGCGTCAGCACTAAGGCTATTTTGCACCCGTCACATTATACGGGGTCCAGTCCCTTATCGTTACACATAACAACTCTAACGTTGCATAACTAAAATCATAAAATATTAAAATCTTCTGACTTTCGTTAAAAGCTGAGGCTGTAAAGGAGCACTCAGCACAAATAAGGACAAAACACAGGACAACACAAACAAAATTATACTGGCTATGGGGCCAGTCGCCAGAGCCTCGTTAGTCCAGTCCAGGGTGTACTACGTGGAAGTGAGGTTGACTATTGGGTGCACTACGTGGAAGGAGTACCCCTTACACCCCAATGCCAAACTTAAGTCTTTGAAGCTTTCGGTTTCCACACAACCACTCGAACTTCCCGTAGTTTGAAAGTTGGTTACATTTGAAACCCCTCTCTGCTGGCACAATTCAGGAATATCTGGAGTTTGACGCCCCATCTACACTTCAGATTTCACAACACACTCTCTCTCTCTCTCACACACACACACACACAGACAGAGAGAGAGAGAGAGAGAGAGAGAGAGAGAGAGAGAGAGAGAGAGATATGTGCGCAAACACAAACAAAACAAATAGAAATTCACACGCCCGAAAAACAGTAACTTTTAACCTCGCAAAGCGCTTGAGAAAGGTGTGACCGCAGCCAGCGAGTTTTACCAACTCTATTTGGCGGATGTGTTGATATGGACGTGTTAGCTGTCTTAATAGACCGAACGCTCTGAAACGTTTATCTTCACATAGAATATATCATACGTATGTCAGCAATCATATTTTTGCGATTCTCCTGTGCTTTGAAACTTCATAGTTTATTTAAAAATATAAATTGTAATTAGCTTGGTGGATATGCTACAACGCTGGCAGTATGCAGTACACGTGTATACTTAATCGTGCAGTTCGCAACACTGAGGACATCAACAGCCTACGCCAATGGCACTCTGGCTTTCTTTCAGCTCTTACCGATTGGAAAACAAAATTTCCCTCCACATATTCTAGTCTCCCATTGGGTAATTCAAGGTCGTTTGTTTCTATTTGGACCCTTTGGTCGCTTTGACTACAAGCTGGGCAGGGTGGTATGTCGGTGTCGCAGATGTTTTGTCAACACGCCGCAAGAGGGTGCGGATAGCCCCATATTGAAAAAAGACTAACCTTGGAGGCTTGCAGGTTGACCAAAAAGAAGTAATTTTGTAATTGTCATGCTGTGGGTCAGCACTGCTGGCCTTGCTGTACTGGAGTGCACACGTATGCTCACAACCTACTGAAAGGATTTTCATCTATTCCAATACCTTCCCTGTCAGGCCGGAAACTTATCATAACCCCCTCGTATTTAGGATATTTCACGTCATTTTTCTACCTCTCAACTTAATCTTTTCTTTACGTTTCCCTAGGTACCCACTATCCAATTATAAAGCCTAACTCTCTTGACCTCTCAGTGCATACAGGATCCAGTGCCCTTACTGATATGGTGATCCTGTATTCATACAGGATACGTCAGAGACGCCATAAGAGCTTCAATACAAAGGACGCGTATTGGCTGTGACAGCCACGTGACTCTCCACTGTGTACCGCCCATGCGGGTTCATCGCCACCGCATATGGCGAGCTGTATACAATATCCATTTGGAGTTAAATTAAATTGTATCCGGATTACTTCTCACAGAATTTAAAATAGTCTTACTACACAACTCACCATTGATGATGATACCCAGAAGTGACACAGAGACAAGGAATTTCCACATAATCCCTTGCAAAATGGACCCCTAGAAGCAATAATAATAAATGGTTAGCATATCAATAAAATTCACCTTGCATGGTAATACTTCCCTTATAATGTAGTTTAAAAAATAGTCCAAGTTTTCAATAAGAGAGATACAGATTTAAATATATAACACGAAATAATTAGCAATTTCAAAACTTTACACTGCAGAAGGTGAAATAATATTAGCAATATCAGTTGTCGACGAACACATTTCTTTCCATTATAAGGTAAAGTTCTCCCCTGTGCATAGCACCACGCCATGAAGGCGTATAGGGGGTGTGGGGATAACGCCCGACACTTTCTTGATCCGGTCGTGAGTGGGGGTGATGTGATCAGCATCACGCCCCTGACCTCCTTTACCTCCCAGGGTATCCCCCAGGTACCCGTGTTATTCGACGCTGGGTGGGCGCCGGGGCCGCTTCCAACGTTAGAAAAGTTCCCGGATTTGAACCGGCCGGGGATCGAACCCGGGACCCTTAACATGATAGTCAGACGCGTTACCGACTTTTTTTAAAAAAAGAAAATACCCCCTACACGGAGGTATTCCCCATCATTCACACTTTTTCTCACTTTTACATTTTTCAGTTTTTACAGTTTCACAGTTTCTTATCATCTGGACAAACACAAATACCCATGCCTTACCCGGGACTCGAACCCGGAATTCCTGGCGTTGTAGCGCGCTCTGCTAGCCACTCCGCCACGGAGGTCGACACCGACTGAGCCATCCCGGCCACTATTTCTTTCCATTATACAAATATTATTTACATTCTTATGAATTCTATATTAACTTTGTCTACTCTTAAAATTTGAGAGTATTTATGCTTATTTGCACGCCCGTACCCAGGATTTTTTGAGGGGGGAGAGGGGCGGGGAAAACTGAAATTGTAGAACAAAAACAAGATCCGAAATGCTGTGGGACTTGATTGATTTAGGTTATTTTACGTCGCTCTACTTCCAAGTTAGTCTAATTGTGACGATCAGGATGAATGATGATGATTGATGATACGATGAAATTGATGAACTCACAAAGAACACCAATGCCCAGGCAGGATTCAAACCTGAGACCCCTGGCGTCGTAACGCGCTAGTGTAACCACTCCACCACGATGCTCGGTGAAATGCTGTTGGAGTGTTACATGTGATCACCAATGCTATGGTAATATTACAGCTAGAGATAAACGTCTTTTTGTAAAGTTGCAGTATGGAAAAATTCAACTCGCCGATAATCCTTCTCCCCTCCCCGACCCAACAGTCAGAAACATAGTCGCTTACAGACAAAGACTGTCACGACGTACAGCTTAGTGCTTATTGTTTACATTTTATTCTCAGAAGTGTTCGAATAATAGTGCCCTCAACTTCCTGTCAGTGCGGAGAAGCTATCCAATCACTTAATCATTTGTTTTTTCAATGCCACTTACCCTTTCGGGAAGCGCGATTATTTCACTTACGGGAGAAGTCGCGTGTTGTACTTTTTACAACATGTATAAACTACCTGCTTTCACAAGCATATTTTGTTCTGCATGACTATGTTTTCTTTTATTTTTTTGTTGTACTTTGTTATTTTAATTGTTTTTATTTATTTTTATTGGGTAAGATTATTTTATTAATTTTGGAGGCACATTGCACAGTGGTTCAGGTCCCAATTTAAACAATAGACCCAGTCCCAATTAGCCTATATGTGCATAAAGTGGCTTCAAACACCAATTCTTACTTTCTAAATTATTTTATTATTTTATATTGGTGACAACGTTTTTACAAGAATACAGAAGAACTTAAGTTCTTGTTACGTGCCTGAACGGCCGAACCCAATGATAAACATAGGGGGAAACAGTTGACGAAAACAACGATAGATAACAGCGCGAGTGGAAAAACGGAAAGTGAATTACTAATGAAGTAGGAGGAACTAGAAAGTTGAAACACCCCTCGGGTTCAACCTGCACACATACGCCCTCCGTACAACGTTGCAGTTGCGGTATCTCAGAATAGTACTTGACTGCAACGTACCGGGTTCGACGTTGTGACGGGGAACATTATTCAGTTTTACCCATGATGTTAGCTCTTCTCTAGCCGGAGATATGATGTTCTTATACACTCAGGGTTCGGGTGTGTGTGTGTGTGTGTGTGTGTGTGTGTGTGTGTGTGTGTGTGTGTGTGTGTGTGTGTGTGTGTATATGTATATATATATATATATATATATATATATATACATACGTATATAATGAAAGCTAGCGTCGACTTAACAAGTTTATTACACTGGGGTGAAATTAGATATCCGCACAAACACAAAGTCACAATATCTCCTAATACGATTTCACTGCACTTTGTCGTTCCTGAAGTTCCAGGTTCGAATCTCCTCTGCAGACATCTTGGAGAGGGAGGACAGGGACCATTCAATTTTTCATCCAGTGGGGAATAAGGGACCTTATTTTTATTTTAGGGCCTTGGAATACAACTGTGTTGATATTGGGGACAATAGGGCATTAATTAAACGACTCAAGGAACATTTAAATCTGCTTTCCTAGTAAAGAGTAATTTCAAGAAGCAAAGAAAATTTACTATAAGCTTATAATGGATAAAGCTTAGTTAAACTTTATTTACTTTAATTAATTACTTGAATAATGCTAAGCTGAAGACAGTAATTAAACACTGCTTATATTTCCCTTAATGAAAAATTAACTAACGATGAACATCACCCTTCGTATAATCTACCTGGTAGGCCAAGAAATATTGCTATCGCTCGTATAATCTACCAGAGTAGGCCAAAGGATGACGTCATTTCTGCATCGACTGTTGTGAAATGTATAATCTACTAGTAGGCCGTCTCTCAACAGTAATTATATTCACGAGCTAAACCGTAGCTTAGAACAATGCGTATGTTCTACCTGGTAGGCCGAGAAATATTGCTATCGCTCGTATAATCTACCAGAGTAGGCCACACTGTAAAAAGCCCTTTTGTAATCTTAAGCACCCGTGTGCTAGCAATGCTGGACTATTTGCGGGAGCAGAGCTCGACCAAGAGTCTTCGAGAAGTCAACACAGAACTAACTGGCCGGTGCGGTGCGGTGCGGTGCGGTAATATGTCATAATCGATATGGAGTGTCATACTTATATTTGACTCCAATCTGTTATATTCTGTAGACAACATCTTTAACAATTAACTTCATGTACATAATAACAAGAACAAGCTTCGGCAACTGTCGCTCGAAGTTTAAAATATTGTCTTCCCAAAGTGAACAAAACAATTACAATCACCACATACATAACACAACAATAAAAAAAAAAATACTCCAATCTCGGGAGTTTAATGCGGAAATGACGAGGCCTCTCCGACCCCAGCTTGCTAATTAGTGGATTTGTGTGTCCTCTTATTTTATTCCAAAAGGATAGTTTGGCTTGTCGTAGTGCTACATCAAGAAGCTCTAAATTCAGATCTTCATGTATCTGGATTATGCGAGTAAGAGGAGGATGCCTTCCAATTGCTCTGGCAGCTCGATTTTGGACTCTTTGCAGTTTAATTAAATGAGTCTTCGCTGCATGCTGCCAGGCGGGACTGGCGGATAGTAATATCGGCCGCACCATCATTTTGTATAAATGCAGGCGTGTCTCGAGTGTGAGTGCCATGGACCGGAACATTGGGTATATATATCCCATCTTCTGTTTGGCCTTCTTAGTCTGGGCATTGATGTGTGGTCCGAAGGTAAGGCGTTTATCAATCAACACCCCCAAGTATCTAACTTGTTCAGCGCTGGGTACATCTCGCTGAAATAGTTGCAAGCTGGCCCCTTCTTTGGCATTGGATAGACTAAAAACGACTGAAGTACTCTTTTCTGGATTTATCTTGATTTTCCACCGTTGAGACCAACGTTCAAAGATCGGCAGGAAAGTTTGCATCTGTTTCTGACACTGAAGCACACGTTTGCCGGTAGTGAATAGTGCAGTGTCGTCTGCGTATGTGGCAATTATCCCTTTATCTGGGGTGGGTACATCTGCAGTATACAAAGAGTAAAGTATCGGGGAAATCACAGATCCTTGAGGTACCCCAGCACGGACCAGTCTTGGCGTCGATTTCTGCCCATTTATGGACGTAATGAAACTTCGGTTAGACAGAAAGCTGTCTATGACCTTTATATAGCTGAGTGGAAACCTCATTCGTCGCAGTTTATACAGGAGTCCAGCATGCCAAACTCGATCGAACGCCTTTTGTACATCGAGAAATAATCCTAATGCTCGGCGCTTCCAATCCAGACGAATCGCTACATAGTCGACGACGCGAACAAGTTGTTCGTTCGTCCCATGGGAACGGCGAAAACCAAACTGGTGATCTGGGAGCAGATGGTTAGCTTCTATGATCTCATGAAGTCGTCGTTGCATAACTCGTTCAAAAAGCTTGCTAAGATGAGAAAGCAAACTGATGGGACGATAATTGTTGGCATTTTGTGGATCCTTGCCAGGCTTTGGTACTACGATGAGTTTCGCCAATTTCCACTGAAGTGGAAAGTAACCAAGCTTCAGGATGTTTGTAAATAACTTCGCCAAAAAGACGTATCCCTTACGGGACAGATGCTTCAGTGCAGCTGGCGGTATCCCGTCTAAGCCGGCAGCAGAGTTGCTTTTCAATTTCCGCGTTGCATTTGCCACCTCGCGAGGCGAGACAGGTGGAACATCCAACGACGGAGGCTGGCGTTCAAGACGTTGGAAAGCAGCATCGACGATCTGTTCTGTAACAGCGTCATGCAGATCATTGTTTGGTTGAAACTGATCGTAAAAATGATCGGCTAGAAGCTCAACCTGCCTCTGGGGATCCATAATTGGGCCTGCAGGGCTATTAATGGCCGTCATAGTAGGCTGTTGACGTTGATTTAAGTTACGAGCAATCTTCCAAAAAGTAGGATCAAGCTCTGTCAGTTGGCCAAGTTTGCGATCCCATTGGTGGATTCGTTCACGGTGTAAGTATTGATGAAGATGACGCTGAAGAAGCATCCAGTCTCCCCGGTGGATGGGCGATCTGGAGCGATGCCATCGTCGGCGAGCCCAACGCACAAGTCGTATTAATATGTACAAAACTGGAGTAGCCTGAGTAGAGAGTGGATCTCTTGTGAATGTCGTGGATTGACGCCAGGAATCTACGATGACGTTGGTGAAGATAGTAACACCCGTGTCAATGTCTGCAGGTGATGACAACGGAGTAGTTAGGTCAACGGAATTGTGGACACGAGCGGTAAAGAGAGTCCAATCAGTAATAGCTTCTCGTAAGGTGCGGAACTGATGTTGATATAAACCGTATCCGATGGAAGCAGCGACAGGGAGATGATCGGAATCGAGGTCCCAAGTTACAAATGGCATAGTGCTGAGGCCGACATCTTTGGTCAGGATGACATCTAGCACATCGGGGCGACTTCCATTGCGTGGATAATGCGTCGGTTCGTGAGGAGCAGAGATGGAAAAAGCCAGCTGATCCATTATACCAGCCAAAGCGTTCCCGGCTGTGTTGGAGGTGATAGAATGCCAGTCACCGTGTTTGGCGTTCAAATCGCCCCCCAGTACAATTCTATCGCCAAGTGTTTCTAGTACAAGGAAATCGTTGGTGGCCAGAACTTCTTGTGGAGGCTTATATGCTGAAATAACAACTAGGTCTTCATTTGGTGCATGGAGCTTCACCGCCAAGGCTTCCAACGAAGCTAAAGGTGGAACTGGTATCTTGATAGCAGTGAGGCCACGTTTAACAAGTATTAACAGACCTCCCTTGCGACGACCAATTCGATCTTCTCGAAATATTTTATAGTTAGGAACTGTCCATGTGATATGAGGTTTAAGATGAGACTCATTGATAAGAGCGACATCTATATTCCGTGAATTTAAATAATGTTGAAGCAATAAGGTCTGTTTTTCGATGCCATTTGCATTAAAGACAAGCAAATTTATCTGACGTAGAAGTCCGTTGCGATTAAAAGCACCCATCGCTTTGCATTTCAATGAGTGTTTGCAGAACAATCGTGACATAGTTCATGCTGGTTGTAGCGCGTGACATTCGCTGGAGTCCTCTATTAATGTGCTTCAATATCTTCTCGAAGTGCATTTTGTTAACCATATCCAGTAGAGATTTGAGTATGGAACCCACATCTTCTTCGTTTTCTTCATTAGCCTTAGGACGTTGACGTCGTCTGTCGTCTGCCACACCATTCACGGTATTTGCATACCTGGTGGCATCCTGAGAGGAGGTTACGGCTGGAGTGGTCAAGGACTCTGTGTTCGCATTCGACGCACGTGTAGACTGTGTCGGTTGTACTGTTTGCCGTTTCGCCATGGCGGTGAAGTATCGGCAACCACGGTAATTTGCCGGGTGATTTTCCTTACAATTACAGCAGACTGCGGGTGTTTCTCTGTCCTTCATTGGACAATCTGCGGTAAGGTGGTCACTTCCACATTTCACACAACGTGGTCGAGCTGCACAGGTACTTTGGGTGTGGCCCAGGCGCTGACATCGGTGGCATTGTAGGATGCTGGGTGGTCGGTATGCCAGAATCTTGATCCGATAATAGGAAAGGTACTCTTCTGTATAGATGTCAGCAGACTTTTCGTTCCTGCGAAGTGTGACCAGATACAGAGGTATTTGTTTCCGGACGTGAGTTTTTCGGTCCCTCTGCGTCATGCGTTCTACATTTAGCACATCGTAGCCTTTCTTTGCCAACTCCGCAAACAAAGTATCATAGGGCACGTCGATAGGTAATTGCCTAATTACGACCTTCAGAGGACGATTTTGTCGAACCGGTGCACTTGCAAATTCAATCTTCTTGGTGGTGAGGTTGCGTTCGAGAGATTCGAAGTCAGCAGTCGTTTGACAGTGAACTCGGATACTGCTAGCTGTATATCGAATTCGCGGTTCGGATTTCAGAATATTGTGCAGCGTAGCCACAAATGTGTGCGGGGACGATACATTGTAAATAAATATCGGAGGTATCTTGCGATTGGACGAAGTTGTTTCACCCGCGAATTCAATTCCATCTTGATGTCCGTTGGTGGCAGAAGTTCCTGCCATAGAATCAGAGTCCTTGGTATAAGTCTGAAGAAGCTGATATGCGTTGGACACTGGCACTGAGGCAGCAAGCGGCACAGATTGACTAGGCTTCGCAGCTTTCCTTGGATTCATTAACTGAAAACCATCGGAGTTGGTATCTTGGTCTGCACTGGAAATCGAGTGTTGACGTTCTCTCTTGCGAGATTCTTCAAAATCTAGCCTACTCACCGGTCTGGGGTTCAGGCCACCACGAAAACCACCTCTTGGGTAGGGATGATGCCGAGGGATGGCCCCGATATTTCTGGATTTCAGATCTTGGAAATGTGGAGTCATCTGGGCTTTTGGCATGCCATCCTGGTTGGCAGTCTCTGTTGATAGGTTCTCTTCCATCTCGACCTCGTCTGACCAGTCGCGTCTTCCTTCGATACCCATGGCTGAAGAGATGAACAGCACACCGGAAGGAATGCGGTCGTCTAATGAAATCTTCTGCTTGTCCGACATCTAGGCGACGTCTTCCGTAATCCCCTGGCGTGGCTAGGTATCCACCAACCAGGGACTCCCTCCTTGGATGAATGTGTGTTGACTGGCCGGGGCCGCGTCGCTGCTTATATATAATTCCGAGCGCAGCACCAGCGCCTCTAGTGGATTCTCGTGAACTACGAGAGCGCTGCTTAACATTAGTGCCATCTATACAGGTTAACAGGAACTATTATAACAATAACGCACTCTAGTGAGATATGGTAGAACTACATTCTCTACCAAACATAGCAGTGAAATCCTATGCAGAAGCGATAACAAAACCGATAAGATTATACAAAGCTATTCAACAATGACAATAAAAAGAACAAATGCTTAACTTTGTAACGATCTAGCGGGATCGTTGCAAAGTGATTAAAATTAGACAAAACAAATAAAAGATAATGAGTAAAGATTAAATCGGTGTAAAAATAGAATAAGAAATATAAAGGAACAGAAGAAGCGAAAGGATCGAAATAATCCTCATGCGCAGTACATATAGGAGATTAAAGAAGTCAAGAAGCCGATATATCAATATTTGTCGCCCCAAAGTACATTGAATGTTGACATTTATATTTGGGCTTAATGCCAAAGTAGAAGTTAAACCTTTCATAAGAAGAAAGAAGAATAAGTTAATCTGTCTTCATAAGAAAAGGAAAGAAGATGTTAATTTTTCCATAGAAGAAGAAGAAGTTAATCTTTCACAGAAGAAAGAAGAAGTAGTTAATCCTTTCTTAGAAGAAAGAAGAAGTTAATCTCTCCATAGAAGAAGAAGTTAACCTCTCCATAGAAGAAGAAGTTATCTTTCCATAGAAGAAAGAAGAAGAAGTTAACCTTTCCATAGAAGAAGAAGTTACCTTTCCATAGAAGAAGAAGAAGATAACCTTTCCAAAGAAGAGGACAATTTCTGTATGAAATTTTAATGCATATAATCTCTGTATCGCAGAAGTTTCAGAATATATATTCTCATCTTTATATCCATTGGCATATATCTCTGCTGTATGATTTACATTCTTAAAGAAAGAACCCATAACCCTGTAGATAATAGCCGTGGCATAAATATACAGAGCTTGCACCAAGAGACAGGTGGCATTTTGTAAGGGATAATTCATTACAGTATTTTAATAATTCACTGGAATTTACATGAAAGCAAATAAAAACAAATGCAAAATTGTACTCCTTACCTGAAGATTCTTGAAGACATCGTTCTTTTTCACTTCTATCGAATCTCTGTGATATGTTGTACTCGTATAATACAAAATCACTCACAAACAGTACGACAAACAAAAATAAAACACTACACGAGAATTGATTGATTGATTTGGTGTTTTAAGTCCACTTTTTACACAGAAAGGCTAATCGGGACTGGACCTACAGTTTAAAGTGGGATCCGAACCACTATGTGCCTCCACCGGGTATCGAACCCGGGACTCCTTGATTGCAAGTCGACGACGCTACCACTGCACCATCGAGGAGGCTACTAAACGAGAAGGCGCGTGTTGTAAAAAGTAAAACATTCACTGACATTCATTGTTGTCTTGTAAACCATATTTGCCATTGACGTTGCAACGACAACAAATGCCTTTGTTAGAAACAAACAAAATTGCAATGCTGTTGTAAAATTTACAACGCCCCGCATCCCGGAAGGTGGTAACATTATCGAGACCCTTTTTATAAAAACTTACAACACGTTCAGACTCCATTTCCGATATCCCTATCAACATTAATTTGCGAATCTCGTACTGCATTTATTTGGATACTTTATAGCTATGCTCGAAAGCATAGGATTGTAATCTAAACACTCATGACCCCCACAACAATTAGAGAAATTAAGTTAAATGGCGTCGTAAAGTAGTAATATCATAAGACGAGAATGGACATCATTCAATATACTGTCAATAGTGTTTTGAAGAATGTAAAATATATTAATCAACATGTTGGAACATAAATAATAGTATCTGAACTCAGCAACTTTGGCTAGAAGTCGCAAAAATATGCGGTGTGAGCCAACTAAATAACAACAACAACTGTGTTCTGCAAATTAACAGTGTTTTCAAATTTTCTTATACTAGAACTATTGAACAACAATGTTCAGTTTAGAAAAAATGTATTTATAAATGAAATAATACATATTAGCAATTCTGATTGTAATAAAGAACACATCTAAATGTGAGTTAACCATAAAAATGAGACATTTTCGCGTCTGACTTCTTCGAAAAAAGTTTGAACGAGGATTAAAACGAATAGACTGTCCCGACTAAATTGGAACGTCTGTTAACCTTGCATCATTGGTTATAAAACTAAAACTAGCCTATCTTGCAGACTGCAGACTTCCTGTTAACTGTCACAATAAACCCATCCATTATGCAAGCACAAAATCATTTCTTTTAATTTGAAAAATCGTCCATGTTATTTTTTATAGATTTTATAGGTTCATATTTAAGTATTTCACAATTCGAGGACGGGCCTAGCCCACATGGCCCCTTCCGTCAGTACGGGCCTGCATATTAGCATTGAATCAAATAAACTTTGTCACTTATTTGAATTTGAATTTGATTTTAAAATTGTGGGAGCGTCAGCACTTAGGCTATTTTGCTCCCGTCACATTATACGGGGGCCAGCCCCTTATCATTACAAAGAACAACTCTAACGTTGCATAATTAAAAATCTTAAAATTTTCTGACTTCTGTTAAAAGCTGAGGCTTGAAACGGGCACTCAGAACACATAAGGACAACAGGACAATACAAACAAAATTATACTGGCCATGGGGCCAGTCGCCAGAGCCTCGTTAGTCTGCAGTCCAGGATGTACTAACGTGGAAGTGACGTTGACATTTGGTTGAACTACGTGGAAGGCCACCCCTTACACCCCTTTGTCACTTATTGATTTGCTTTATTTTACTTCGCTTTTTGTGCAACTTTTTGCTAATTTGCGAAGATGGGGATGATTGATGATATGATGAAATTGATGAATGGACACTCACAAACATCCATGCCCATTCCAGGATTCGAACCCGAAATCCCTGACGTCGAGCACGATGTGGTAACCACTCCACCACGGGGGTCGGCACTTTGTCACTTACATCCAGGGGTTTCAATAGGGCGAAAGGTATCACTGTAGAGTGGGATCTATGAGTATTACCTTGCAAATTGTCTATGACTATTTTCATTAATTTTTCTCTTACATCCTGTGTGTTTTTAAGTTATGGATTTTTATGTATGCTGGTGCAGAAGTTGTCAACAGCTTGTTTTGAGTTTTCTTTTAATTCTTGAAGCTCTTATTGGGTCAAGTAAAGTGCACGAACATGGTGATGGACAATTTGCACGGTAATACTTATGGATCCCACTGTACTTGACTTTACACATAAAAACTGAGTTGTATTTAACGATCAACGACGACACCGTCAATTTAAAAGTAAATTAGATTGTAACCAACTGATATCTTTTTGTCATGATATACTTTCAACATTTAGAACAAATGATCAGCCAACGCAAGTTTCAATCTTAGCGATGATGTGAGTACCCAGTTTCGGGCATTTTTATCCATTGATACAAGAGAGAAATTAATGAAAGTAGTCATGAGCAATTTTCCGGGCAATACTTGTGCATCCCACTGTACCCATGTAAATACATACGGACAAGCATCTTGACACGTTCATCCTTCATGCAGGGTATTTTCAACCTCCGACATCTGTCTTCGTACCGCTGAACACACAGTGAAATGGTCACCAAATGTCATATTTTTCATTTGAATAAACTCTAAACTTTCCAAGCCCGTGTTAACACATTGCATAGATTGTTAACTTAGAAAAGTTTATTTTTATAGACAGAGATATGGAACAATAACTTACAGATTTTTCACCCACCAACTTCTATATTTGTTATTTGTTATTTAATATCTCATCGTGATTTTCACATCAGCCATTCGATCAGTTCATTATCCACAATTAAACCAGTAGGTAGAAAAGTAAAGTATTATAAAAAGAAATATAAATCGAAACAGGCTGTTTCGTAATTGCATCGACAGTTGTGTCGCACCAGTTGAATTCGGTCATGTTTACATTGAAAGACCAACATTGCAGCATCTGCTCATACATTAATCTGTGACATGCACAAAATTCGAACATTCTGGAAGAAATTGACTATCGTTTTAGATGCTACAATTAATTCTTTTATAACGAATTTGGTCATTTGAAAAATATTTGGTAAATTTCTCGTATCGGACAAACGGCTGAAATTTGCTAGTTCATTTAATTTGAATATTCGTATTCTGCATTGAGAAACATTGCTGAAGGTGGCATTTCGCTTATTTCACGGAAATAAGCTCTATTTGCGACATATCGAGTAAGTTTTCTTCGTTTCTTTTTGCCTTCGGTAACACGCAAAATGGCGGTCACAGTTTCACTAACGTACTCGGCATGCAGTGTTTCCACCCCACTGCACCCAAAAATACCTACGTAGCCCCACAAACCATTGACGCATAGCCCCACGAACCATTCATACATACCCCACGAACCATTTCCGCTAAGATTAGGTTAGGTTGGGTCACTATAGGTTACAATAGTGAAAAATTGGTTTCGAAAAAAATATGCGTAGCCCCACACACCATTCTCGCATAGCCCCACGAACAAACCATTGACGCATAGCCCCACGAACCACACATAGCCCCACAAACCATTTGCGGAAACGTACCTTCTTTAGTTACAAAAACACGTGTTTGGAAACACTGACCGGGATTACGTCATCAGACACAGGCTACATCCACCTGGAGGTAAATGGATGCAAGAACTTTCGTGCATCGCTCACACATTTATATCGAAAAATAGATGATTTAGCGGCAAAATTCAATGAACGATGCGAGAAAACACTTCCCCGAACTTCCACAAGTCTAAGGAAACTGCATTCGGTAAGTAATTTCTCCTGTAAATTTGAAGAAATCCGTTTGTCCGATACGAGAAATTTACCAAATATTTATTGAAGGTATGTAATTTCCAAGTTTAATTATTTTATGTAACTATTGTAAAAGCCTAAATTACATGATTATATTATGATAAACCATAGATACATGTAAATATTGGCCAAGTTACAGTGGCATTTTGTCAGCAACTGTACGAAAAGGGACCAAATTGTGAACATTTGTCGGCCTACTTTATTCGATTACCGTAAGACTGGTATCACAGGTTGACCCTGTAGGGAGGACTGACTACCCGTACCTTCGGGCGCAATTGGTATTAGCCTTGGGCAGTTCCTCACAAACATACCACTTCGTGTGAAAGTTCCTGCGATACTATAGCTCTTTTCAGTTCTTACGTCGTGCGCTCTAGAAGCTTGCAGGGGAAGTGAGGAGCGGGGAACATGCCGCTGACCAACCAGAGAACCGTCCACCTAGCGGTGGAGCCGAGAGTTACGCAGTCGCGGGAGGAAGCTGCAGCGCTAACTTCGTTCTGCACGTTGCTGTGTTGCCAATTCACCGCGTTGCTGATGGTGTTTTGCCCCAGTGTTGATTCCTGTTTGTTATGAGTGGAATGTAGGAATAACATACGTGGGAGGAATTGTTGTCGCGTCTTGTATTGCCTAACTGCATTGTTTCTTCGATAAACGTGTATGTGGCATGTGATGTGACGTTTATTTGTACTCTCGCTGTTCGATTGGGAGCTTTGTGTTTATCAACGCAGTAAGTATCGTACGATGGAGAACAGGAAGGAGGTAGTTCGTAGCCAAGGCAGGAAAATAATCAGTAGGTTTCATGGATATTTTCAAAAGGAAGCAGAAAACAGTTTTCCCTTGGTAAGTGTGCACAAAGTGCAACAGAGAGTGTCGGAAGCTTGTGGAGTGACGCGAACTGTGCAGCATATTGTTAGGGAAGGCAAAGACAGTCTTGAGGCGTCGGGTTCCACGTCATTTGAATCACCGCGCAAACGAATCAAAAGGAACAGTATCACAAAGGCAATCGACGGTTGCGATAAAGATATAATAAGAAGAATTATCCTCGGGTATTATGTAAAGGGTGAATATCCAACACTGAACAAGTTTTCGTTGATTTGCATACACAAATAAGCTTTCAGTGGGGAGTTTTGTCGTTTTGGAGGATACTGAAGTATATGGGGTTCAAGTACAAAAAGAGCAATGACGGTAGACGATTTCTGATGGAGAGAGCCGATATAGTTACAGCCAGAGTAACGTTTTTGCGAAAAATGCATCTTCTAAAAAATAAGGAACCTTTGCCCTATATAGGTATTTCATTTAGATGAAACGTACATACATCAGAATTACGCTCCAACGAAAATCTGGCAAAATAAAGAGGGTACGGGGGGTTTAAAAGTGCCCGTGGGTAAAGGTGGGCGCATTATTTTTTGTCACGTAGGTTCCAGTCACACTGGTTTTCTACAGGAATGTAAATTAGTTTTCAGTGGTTTTTGCAGTTTTTAGATACGCTTGACGAAAGGAACATCAAAGACGCAGTGATTGTAATGGACAATGCTAGCTACCATTCGGTACAGTTGGAAAGAATTCATAGAACGTATACACTTGATATCATACACTTATCGGTATTCTACTGACCACAAGATGGGGATAATACGCATTCTCAGGCCATACGCGAACAATGGGACGTCTGTATTTCATGGTTCTTTCGATTTCAACTCCCTTTTCCCGCTACTCTGGCAACGCTGCAGTCTCTCTCTCTAACCGGCCTGTCTCGTTGCGCTGGATAGGTCGTTTCCCCGCTCTCCACTTCCCCTGCCAGCTTCTAGAGCGCACGCCGTAACAACTGAAAAGAGCTATAACAAACCGTTGATTAATCTTGGAAGAGTTGCTAGCAGATCTGTATCAGTCAACTCGATTTACCTGTGATGGACAATAAATACGAACGACTTTATTGTTGGAATAAATTTTCATAACCTTTCATTTGGAACTAAAGAAAGGTATAAATCTGGGCATCAGTGACCAGTCAGGGCCTGGTCATCTGTTACCCTGTTAGCCTAACTGAGAAGTTCGATTTGTAGTAACCCAACCGTGACCAGTTACAGGCTCTAGAGGAGCAGTGGAGGTGCGTGCCAGAGTCAGTGGCACATACTAAACTTCGGATGTTGATAAATTGATAGAATATCGTGAATGGTTTTCAGTGAATTAACACGAATTATCATGGCAAAACTTCATCGATCGAACACCCCAATATATGTTGTGAATTTAAATTAACAACGGTTCAAATTCAAAGTTTACAACCAAAAATATATTTGAGAATTAAATTTCGACCTGTAGTAATCTTTCCTGTAGGGTCATTCCATGTCAGTTCAACCAGACCTTGGTACCCATGATCTTAGATTTTCATGAAACCTGGCACATTTAATCCTTCCATGGAGGTGAGAAACCACATAATTTTTTTTGTCCCAAACTTGACTGGTTTCATTTTGATAGCCCCTCAAACTTTGAGTGATCACTTATTTCTTCCATTCCCAGAGCCTCCAAGTGGGAGCTGCACTGTCTTGGAAAAATAATTTTATCTCCCTTATAAATTATTAAATCTCTTTCAAACTTCACAACAATGTTAACCAAACAATAAGGATACCATAAAAAAGTGTTAACATATCACATTTATATTTTAGTACGCTTAAAAATTAATAAAATATTATAATCTGATTTTTTTGGACCGAAAACATGGTTTACTTAAATTTGAATTATCATTGAAAGGCAAAGGTGCAACACCAACAAAAGTATTTTTAAAAAATGAGCTTAGATATATGACCTAACTTACCCATGAATAAAATTGATGGCTTTTTCATTCCTTCTGAAAATATGACAACTTATTTCTGAAAATTTTTAAATATGGCTACCGGAATTTAAATTTTTCAAATTAACTCAAAATCTAAAAATCTAACTTCAAAATATCATTGAAGCAAATTTTTAGAGCATAAAATTTTAAATAATGGTTACATAGAGAGCAGGGTAAGGGGGAGACATGTCCCCTTCCCTGGAAAATGAATGTCAATCTAAAAATATAAATTTCACGCACACAATTTTATGTCATTCACAGTCGTTTATTATTTTGCATTATTTTCCCTACGATTTCCGGTAGAATTCGTATCAGCGGATTTTTTAAGATCCGCTGAAGATTGCCGCTGTTAAGTGCTTGAAGGAAGCTCTTTCCAGCTTCCTCAACCGGGCCCTTTTTATGAAGTGATTCGACTATCGGGTTATGACGCCCGGGGTCCTGGGTTCGAGTCACGCCTTCGGCTAGACTAACCCCACATGCTAATGAAATTATTCGCGATTACCAATGTGGATTCAAACCAACAGATCAACTATATATCAAAAGTTTCACATCACACAGATACTTGAGAAAAAGTGTGAATATAATCAAAATGTTCATCAGGTATTCATTGATTAAAAAAAAACATATGATTAGGTTAAAGGAGATACATTATATATTATATTAGTCTAGTTTGGAATACCTAAGAAGTTTGTTAATACGATAAAAGTATGCAATAACGAAACAAAGTAAGATTCGTGTGGGCATTAATATGTCTGACAAATTTACAATTCATGATGGGCTAAGACAGGGATATGCATTATCTCCATTGCTCTTTAATTTTGCCTTAGAATATGCTGTTAGGAAGGTAAAAGAAACTAATCAAGGCCAAAAATTAAATGGTGTGACTCAGTTGTTAGCATATGCAGATGATGTAGACTTGCTAGGTGGTGATAAAAATATAATTAAGAATAATGCACAAATATTTTTAAAAGCAGCTGAAGGGATAGGTTTGGAAGCTAGCAAAGGGAAAACTAAATATATGCTTACAGGCCGAAACCAAGTGTTAGGTAATAATAAAAAAATAATTATTGATAACTCGTTTGAATGAGTTTCTGAATTCTTCTTCAATACTTAGGAGTAATGCTAACAAATGACAATGATGTTAGAGAGGAAATAAAGGACAGACTTAATTCAGGATATGCGTGTTACTTTTCTTCTCGTATAACATCTAAGAAATTAAAAGTTAAAATATTCGAGACATCCTGTAGTATCAAATGGATGCGAAACTTGGAAAAGAGGAACATAAATTAAGAGCATTTAAAATTAGAATCCTTAGGAAAATCTTTGAACTTAAAAGAGATGAGGAGACAGGTGAGTGGAGAAGGTTACATGGAACTTCACAATATGTATTCCTGTCAAGATATTATTAGAATTATTAAATCAAGAATGCTTAGGTGGGCAGGGCATGTGGCACGAATGGGAGAGGAAAGAAGAGTTAACAGAATTCTTGTTGGGAAACCTGATGGTAAGAGACCAGTAGGAAGGTCAAGACAAAGATGGAGAAATAACGTTCAGATGGACGTAAAGGAATTCGGTACGAATGGAAAAGATTGAATTGATCTTGTCCAGTATAGGGACAGATGGAAGGCTTGTGTTGATGCAGCCATAAACCTTCTGGTTTAAGAAGGCTAAAGAGTTAGTTCTTTTTCATATTAGGACCGAATTTTGTAAAAAAGAAAATAATAGTATTATGTTGATTGTAGTTTTGAATGGTTCTATACCCCTGCAGTATATTACTTACTTGAAGTAATGAACCTGGTCCTTCTCAGAACTGATCGATGAGATATAGATACTGCGTGGCGAAAAAATTACCCCTTTTATATTCTTGTGAGCTGATTTATCAACAATGAAAGTTCCACTGAAAACACTAAATGCGGGAAACAACAAATCGTTAATTTTATTTTATCTATATTCGCAGTTCTCAATCACCGATAGTTTCATACAGTATAGAGAGAGCTTCCTTAGGAAATGATAGTGCATATCCGCTGCGGTATTAAAAGAGAAATCCGTTTTCGTTGCATATGTCAATCAATAACTCAGTATCGTATCTAACACCATTTTCTGTAGACTTTATGCCTTTTCTTGATTGATAAGTCAAAAGTTTTCCCTAATAACTATTTTGCAAAGTTTCTGATGTGTCACATGATACTTTCTCATGGAAACCAGTATAATTTTTAGTCATGAAAATTTCGATAGCTTGCCATGTTTCATGATACAACTTTGCTCAGTTGAGTTAAGAGAATTCGCTTTAATTTTTCGTCACAGGCCTCTTTGGAAAAATCTTTTAGGGTGTAAGCACTAAATTGCCAACCTCTCTCCTACGTGCATTTTTGCAGGGTAATGATGCCTGTAACACAGTCAGGATAATTACATTTGGGCTTTTATGTTGTCGTCCATATGTGGTGCCTCCCTGACGTAGTCCTAAGGTCCTTGTAATCAAGGAGCTCCGTGTTCGATACTCGGTGGAGGTACAAGTGGTTAGGATTCCATTTTAAACTGTAAGTCCAGTCCCGATTAGCCTTACTGTGCATAAAGTGGACTTAAAACCAATAACTCATTCCTCCATATGTGTTTGTGATTATCCATTCATCTATTTCATCCTATAACCATAATCCCATCGTAGCGATTAGCCATAGATTAGCACGAAAGCGACGAAAAAAAACAATGAATCCAATGAAAACCATTTTCTAAAAACTTCTGCAATTGTCCACATATTTAATCACTTAGCCGGTTTACACAATGTACATACTTTTGAAGAAACTCCAGAACATTTGGAAGAGAATCACATACTTTTTTTTTCGAGTTCTTCATTGCTTACGTTTGAAAATGTTGTTCCTGTCAAAATGTCGGGAGAGGCTGCAGCCCCATCTGCTCCCCCCACCCTGCGTACGACAGTGAATGACTGCCATTAGTACAGTTGCGTTTAGAAAATCGATAACGACCACAATTCGGATTACGTGTGTAGGTTTGGATAAAATTACAGCACCAACTAGAGACACGATTTCTCAGTATTTATTAATATTGCCAAGTATAAAATTATATGTCGTCGTGGTGTACTACAGGCTATTTCGAAAGTTGCACAACCATAATAGCATAATTGGAAGAGACATTGGCAACGGATATTCTGCATTATGAAGCATCGTCCACCGACACAGTTTCACATGCTTTTGATTGGCCGTTTACTCCACGCAGGGAGTTCTAGAAATTAATGAATGACTCAAGTCAGAGTGATGTTTCCCAAAATACCAATTTCGAGGAAGATAAGTGGATAGGATATTGACATAATTTCATAATTCGGAGTTTTACGATTGGCTGCTTGCTATTGTGTAGTTCAATAGGTTTCGTGTCAACACTTAAAGGCTTTAGAAGAAGCGATTTTTTTGGGGGGATAAGCGAAATAATTACAGTTGGTGACGTATAATCTTAGTTAGCATCAATAGTAATCCAGAATTTTGTCAGATAACGATTTGGGTGGGTTCTCGTGTACTGTTGGATTGAAGTACATAAATATACCGGGTGACTCAGAAGTCTTTCCCCGATTACGAACGTTATTCATATCCGCTATATGCAATGTAGAGATGTGGAAATGGTGCCAAAATGTTGGAAAACTAGCCAAGTTTATTTGTTGCAGGTTTCAGTAATGAGGCTGTAGTGTAGCAGTGTCAGTGCCAAGGAATCCGGAATTAATGCTCTTGACATCGGGTGGTATCTTTCCATACAATGTTTCTTGGAGTTGACAGGATTTGGGAATGAAGAAAAATTCCATTTTTTAAATACCAACTTATTGATGGCAGATATTCTAGACTAAAGAATTCTGTACATTTGAAAGTTCCTCTGCACTGTTATTGGTGACCGGGTCTCGTGATACCAGAGGACATGCTGAGCTTTTTCCTGATTTGTGAACATTTACGGTTTTCTAGGCAGACACTGCTACACTACAGCCACGTTAATCAAACCTGCAAAAAAAAAAAAAAAAAAAACTTGGTTAGTTTTCCAACATGTTGGCACCACTTTCACATCTCTACCTTGCATATAGCGGATATGAATAAAGTTTGTAATCGGGGAAAGACTTCTGGGACACCCGGTATTACTGTACATTAGAGTACTGCATTGTAACACTTTCGCTCGAAAATACTCGATCGAATCTCCCACTCTCGAGCGTGATACGCTCGAATATATATACAGGGTGTCGCAAAACTCTTTCAACAACGCTTGGGAGCTGGTAGATATCATAAAAACAAGTAACTTTTCCCTATAAAGTTTACCTCGAAAGCGCTTAGTTTCTGTGCTATAAGCGCTTAAAGTCTATCCTGTACGTATGCAACCCAACACAGCAAACGCTTGCTCTGACATAACTACCAGGGGCGCGTGGCAGGGTTGCCACTAGCGTTTCTCGTTAAGAGAGACGACTTAAAACAACAACTTGGTAGTCTTCCCTGAGCAAAATCCAAAACATTAATGATACTTGCGATGTTGTAAGAAGGATTCACAGTATTTATAAACTGACCAAAACAAATAATGGGCAGACTGAAATTCAAGATTACTCATTCTAAAATATCTCCATAATTGATTGATTGATTTGGTTTATTTTAATTCGCTTTTCTGCCACCTTTGGCTAATCGCGAAGATGAGGATGATATGATGAAATTAATGAGACCAATGTCTAGAGCAGGATTTAAACCCGAGACACCTGGCGCCGTAGCAAGCTGTGATAACCACATCACCACGGAGTGTTTCGTATATCATGCAATATCAACAATTGCAAGGGACACGTGATATAGGGGAAATCCACGAACGAAGAAATGTAAGCATGATGTGTTTGCTGCCTCGTTTCGAACACGCAAACTGTAATGTAGAAATTTTCATCGAAAAATGCAGGCTCGACCAGGACTCGAACCCGGGTTATTACAATTTATTTGAAAATTATTCCTATCTGTAATAGCGTTATTGCTAATCGTGTTTGTCTCATAAGGAAATAATTGCGACTCTCTTTTCATTTAATGATTGATTGATTCATTGCTTGATTGATTTGCTTTATTTTAGTTAGCTGTTTGTGCCAATTTTGGCTAATTTACGAAGATGGTGATGAGTGATGATATGATTAAATTGATGAATGGACACTCACAAACATACATGCCCAATCCGGGATTCGAACCCACGACCCCTAGCTTATTTTAGAAAACAGTGGCAACCTATAAATTTTACCGACAACTGATATGCATGTAAGAAAAATTATGTGTTTTAAAAATTGGTATCAAGAAAATTACAACGATTATTTGCAAAACTAGGAACATGCGAATTAAATACTTTTTCTCCCCCCCCCTCTCTCTCTCTATCTCTCTCTTTCTCTCCACTCAAACAGGTTAATCTTGAATGCTCTATTAAAGAAGTTGTAGGAAGAAATTAATATTTCATTGAAAGGAATTACATTGAGTTCGGTGCATACTTACTACCTGTACTAGTTTGTTCTGCACTTCACGATATCGTTTGATATTGGTACATCAAGAGAAATCCTCGTGATTTACACTCTTTTCATGTGTGCGAATTAGTTTTCTCATTTTGTGTCTTTGCATTGCATTCTTATCATGGAACATAAAAAAAAAATAATCAAAAGGAAACCATTGAGTACACGTCATAAATTGTACATATTTATCATTCATTGTAGCAACTTGCTACGGCGTCAGGTGTCTCGGGTTTAAATCCTGCTCTAGACATTGGTCTCATTTGTTATTTCATCATATCATCCTCATCTTCGCGATTAGCCAAAGGTGGCAGAAAAGCGAATTAAAATAAACCAAATCAATCAATCAATTATGGAGATATTTTAGAATGAGTAATCTTGAATTTCAGTCTGCCCATTATTTGTTTTGGTCAGTTTATAAATACTGTGAATCCTTCTTACAACATCGCAAGTATCATTAATGTTTTGGATTTTGCTCAGGGAAGACTACCAAGTTGTTGTTTTAAGTCGTCTCTCTTAACGAGAAACGCTAGTGGCAACCCTGCCACGCGCCCCTGGTAGTTATGTCAGAGCAAGCGTTTGCTGTGTTGGGTTGCATACGTACAGGATAGACTTTAAGCGCTTATAGCACAGAAACTAAGCGCTTTCGAGGTAAACTTTATAGGGAAAAGTTACTTGTTTTTATGATATCTACCAGCTCCCAAGCGTTGTTGAAAGAGTTTTGCGACACCCTGTATATAGGATGTTCCGTATAGGACCCGGAATTAGAAAATTAAATAAAAATAGGGAAAATATCATGAAAATAGTTATGTTTCACTCGTATGTAAGCAGTAACATACGTATGAAAGACAATGTCAGGCATATGACCACCCCTACTGAGTCTGCATGCATTTATACGCTCCACAAAATTATTGATAACCCTCTCGCAGATGTCTGTCCCGATGCCTCCAATCGCCCGTATGATTTCCGCCTTCAGTTCCAAAAGGGTTCGTGGTTTGTTGGCGTACACCTGTGATTTCACAGGGTGTAAGATCACACACCACTTGTCGAAACCCACAGCACACAGACGTATATTTAGACAGCCCCCCCCCACCTTCTCCGATTTGCACCAAAATGGTGCCAAACGTTAGTGCATCGTTTGTGCACGAATGTGCACGCAAAAATTTCGTTTGTGCACAAACGGAAAACACCAAAATTAGCAAGTCAATTTGGGGGGGCTGTCTAAATGCCAGCCCCCCCACCGTCTCTGATTTTCACTAAAATGGTGCCAAACGTTAGTGCATCGTTTGTGCACGAATGTGCACGCAAAAATTTCGTTTGTGCACAACGGGAAATCCGAGATATTAACACCTTAACTTTTGGGGTCAGCCCCCCCACCTTCTCCGATTTTCACCAAAATGGTGCCAAACGTTAGTGCATCGTTTGTGCACGAATGTGCACGCAAAAATTTCGTTTGTGCACAACGGGAAATCCGAGATATTAACACCTTAACTTTTGGGGTCAGCCCCCCCACCTTCTCCGATTTTCACCAAAATGGTGCCAAACGTTAGTGCATCGTTTGTGCACGAATGTGCACGCAAAAATTTCGTTTGTGCACAACGGGAAATCCGAGATATTAACGCCTTAACTTTTGGGGTCAGCCCCCCCACCTTCTCCGATTTTCACCAAAATGGTGCCAAACGTTAGTGCATCGTTTGTGCACGAATGTGCACGCAAAAATTTAGTTTGTGCACAACGGGAAATCCGAGATATTAACACCTTAACTTTTGGGGTCAGCCCCCCCACCTTCTCCGATTTTCACCAAAATGGTGCCAAACGTTAGTGCATCGTTTGTGCACGAATGTGCACGCAAAAATTTAGTTTGTGCACAACGGGAAATCCGAGATATTAACACCTTAACTTTTGGGGTCAGCCCCTTCACCTTTGTGTTTGTGGGGGCGAGGGATGAATGACTTATTTGAATTCCTCCTGGTTAATATTCTTTATTCTACCAAGCTAAAGGTCCCGGGTTCGATCCCCGGTCGGTTCAAATCTCGAAACATTTCTAACGTTGGAAGCGGCCCCGGCGACCACCCAGCATCGAATGACTTAGGTACCAGGGGGAAACCCTGGGGGTATAGCGGTCAGGGGCGTGATGCTGATCACATCATCCCTAGTCACTACCGGTCAAGAAAGTGAGGTGTTACCCCCACACCCCCTATAGCTACGCCTTCATGGCGTGGTGCTAAGCACAAGGCGGCACTTTACCTTTTTTTCTTCTTTTTAATATTCTTTATAACTGTGATTTGTAAGTTAACCTATATTGTTTATTTGTTCTATGCGACCTGTTTTGCAGCTACAGGGGACGAATGGAACGGTTGTCGATGTAAGGTGAGCTCAGACCGAGTAAAAATATAATTTATATAAGATAGTGTCGATCACTTTGTCTTAGAGCCACTTGATTTTCTTTTGCGCATTATTTTAATAATTTGCAAAGTAGATGAAAGGAAAATCTTGTTCCTTTTGCTCCTGAAGCAGCTGTGTCGTAAGACACCTGTATGCCTAATAACTCCACACCACGGTATCAGTTCTTGATACACACGGTGATTCAAAAGTCCGGTGCAGAAAGCGAAAAATGTAAGGACGGAAAACGTGTCGTTCGGAAATATATTGTTTTCAGTCTAAAGCAGTGGCGGCGATTAGGGGGTTGAGGGTTGCAATTGACTTCCGCCACATTTTGCCACCTTTGCCCCCGCACTATGCTAAACCTTATCTAAAAAGGGAAATATACTGTCTTTGCCCCCCAGTTTTGTCATCTTGTATCCCGGTTTTGGAATCCAGTCTCCACCACTCTTCTAAAGTGATTGAATTTTCAACTTTGGTTCACCGTGGAGGTTGTATATTTGTACGAGTTTTAATGGAAGCAGAAAATGCCATGTTGCCACATGCTTCGTTCGAAATACCGTGCATCGTCGCAGTAGCGTACTGGATAAATTAAGAATTGGTGACGATTATTATGGGCAAAGTTAAAAATTAAACAACGTGATTACTTGAACTGTTACACGCGCAGATCCTCCACCCCTCCTCCCTGCACCACCGCTATTAGAAAAGGTGGAGTGTGTTTCATGTTGTAATTTTACGAGTGCCTGTGGCGTCAACTTTTAGTTTTGCATGACGTCGTATGTCTTTCTCTGCGATTAAGCAGACACTTATGGAGTCAGCCATTTATCACGGGTGTACCCATATTATCACTTGTGCGTGTTTAGTCTTTTCTAGCGTACGAGGGAAGTGGAGGGGGATGCACGTGTCACATGTTTATTTCTCACTTTTTACAGTGCCTGTGCTTATTGTCAATAATTATTAATTTAGCCAGTACAGTATATTGCAATAAATATGATATTCTGGACAAAGCACGTGGCAAAAAAGTGAAATAAAAGTAAAGTGCCCCCTCCTGTGTTTTTCACGACGCCGTGAAGACGTATAGGGGGTGTGGATCACGGTCGAACGTGATCAATGTGTTGGTCACTATGGATCATACTGAATTCTCTCCTTAGAATAGCTATTTAGTTATATGATGATTACGCCAGGAGAAGACTTACTTCAAGAGATCAACAGCTGTGAATTGCCAAGTTCTTGTTTATAGCATATAATCTGAAGATAGAGAAACAAGGATAGAAACTTGCATATTTTCATTTTCTTGATGCATATATTTTTTTTATTTTGAACTAAATTCTTCAGAAATAGTAATCAATAAAAAGTTTTAATGTAAATTATAAGTGTATTGTATTTTCAAATTAAATCTGGTATATAAAAATATGAATCAAGTAGTTGAGGAAAATGTGCTAATTGAAACATAGGCACATATTATGTATAAAACACAATTCAATATTACAATTTTAAGTTAATTGAACATTTATTATCGTTGTTAAAGACGAATAAAATTTATTACATTGATGCAGTGAATTTCTCGTTTTTTGTTAGTGTATCTCATTAAGAAATCTTTCATATCATTCTTCCAGTCATCATCATTATAAAATTATTTCATATTATACTTGCAGTTTGCAAACTAAGTAATGTCAATATATCACACTAGATTTGATATATTTTTTTTTATAACAGCATACGCATATACCTGTGAGTAGATGCAATATTTATGCTACTAAACAAGTAGAAGAATTCTAGGATTATCAGTTTCATCTAGAGTGATCTAGCATGCTAACTGATATGAGTACAGGTTCAATCAAGCAGGAAAATGTATTACTTGCTGGAAGTATGGATATGTAGGTGTACACATGGATAGACGTCATTATTGAAATTGATTTTTCATATTTTTTCCGTAAAGGAAAAAATGATTTAGTGTATTTTACTTCTCTCTTAAGACACTTTCGGCTAATAGAAGGGGATGAGTGATGATATGATGAAACTGATAAATGGACACTCCCAAAAGCCCATGCCCAAGCCAGGATTAGAACCGTAGACCCCTGTAGTCTATCCATGTTCTAACCACTCCAACACTGGGCCCGGCGTAAGAGAAAAGATATCGTGGTACAGTGTACCAAGAATATAACCGTGCAAATTGTCCACAACCATCTTCATTAATTTTTATCTTATATCTTATGTGATTTTAAGCAATGAATTATTGTGTGTGCTCGTGCAGAAGTTGTCAACAGTTTGTTTGGACTTTTTTTTAAACTTCTTGAAGCTCTTATTGCCTCGAATAAATTGCACCAAAATGGTGATGGACAATTTTCACGGTAATACATATGAATCCCATTGCACATGTATTCCATATCACACACATGAGATAGAATAGATGTACGCAAATTCGCAAACGATGCACGAACGTTTGGCACCATTTTGGTGAAAATCGGAGAAGGTGGGGGGGCTGACCCCAAAAGTTAAGGTGTTAATATCTCGGATATCCCCTTGTGCACAAACGAAATTTTTGCCTGCACATTCGTGCACAAACGATGCACTAACGTTTGGCACCATTTTAGTGAAAATCGGAGAAGGTGGGGGGGCTGACCCCAAAAGTTAAGGTGTTAATATCTCGGATTTACCGTTGTGCACAAACGAAATTTTTGCGTGCACATTCGTGCACAAACGATGCACAAACGTTTGGCACCATTTTGGTGAAAATCGGAGAAGGTGTGGGGGGGGGGGGGCTGACCCCAAAAGTTAAGGTGTTAATATCTCGGATTTCCCGTTGTGCACAAACTAAATTTTTGCGTGCACATTCGTACACAAACGATGCACTAACGTTTGGCACCATTTTGGTGAAAATCGGAGAAGGTGGGGGGGCTGACCCCAAAAGTTAAGGTGTTAATATCTCGGATTTCCCGTTGTGCACAAACGAAATTTTTGCGTGCACATTCGTGCACAAACGATGCACTAACTTTTGGCACCATTTTAGTGAAAATCGGAGAAGGTGGGGGGGCTGACCCCAAAAGTTAAGGTGTTAATATCTCGGATTTCCCGTTGTGCACAAACGAAATTTTTGCGTGCACATTCGTGCACAAACGATGCACTAACGTTTGGCACCATTTTAGTGAAAATCGGAGAAGGTGGGGGGCTGACCCCAAAAGTTAAGGTGTTAATATCTCGGATTTCCCGTTGTGCACAAACGAAATTTTTGCGTGCACATTCGTGCACAATCGATGCACTAACGTTTGGCACCATTTTAGTGAAAATCAGATACGGTGGGGGGGCTGGCATTTAGACAGCCCCCCCAAATTGACTTGCTAATATTGGTGTTTTCCGTTTGTGCACAAACGAAATTTTTGCGTGCACGTTCGTGCACAAACGATGCACTAACGTTTGGCACCATTTTGGTGCAAATCGGAGAAGGTGGGGGGGCTGTCTAAATATACGTAGCACACAGTCGTTCTCAGCGGATGGATTTCACACTTCTGGATTATTTGAGGATTTTTGGAAGGAAACCACTACAAACGAGTCAGAACAATTGAGGCTACATTAATCGGCATGACAACAGATGCCAACATTGGTAAGAACAGGTCTGCCAACCTCGAAACAAAACAATAGCACTCGATTCAAATTCAGCGTCCTATACGGAACACACTTTAGAATATCAAATATGATTTCAATGTGACAATAATCGTACAAATATATGTGTAAAAATTCGTCCTGGTAGTTTCAGCCCATAATTACCTATTCATTTTCATGGTAAGATAGACTAAATTACATTTTAACATTGAGATGGTGACTATGTTCACTTCAGTATCAATTTCACTGCGTCTTTCGCTTCACTATCCATATTTAAAGGCCCACTACTACAGAGAAATTACGGTTACACTTGAACTACTGGGCTTCGAGCGTTGTTCGCTCGAGCCAAAAAAAAAATGTCCATTCCGTAAGCCATCTAGCGTCATCCGTGCGAACTATTAGACGATCGAGCAAAAAGGCCTCGATGCAACACTCTAGTACAGCGCCTTGAATAACGTAGTGTGGAAAACGGCACACTTCTGCGCGCTCTGGCTGGTTCCACTCGAAAATGATCCGCTAGAGGCGCTGTTGTTGAACCCGGTGCTTGGTATTCGTCTGCTTATAATGGAAGTAAATGGAGTTTTCGCTGCAACGTCTGATTCTTTTACATGAAGCATTTCTATGAATGTGATAATTGCTATGATATTTGGTACAGTGCTCGCGAAGATATTAACGAACATTCTAGACAGTCGACCACGTCCTGTTATCGTCATACTTTCGTTAATAATACGGGAGAAAAAATACGTGTGGAATGCTCTTGGCAACTAAATTTTTGTGTATGAATTAAGTTCATTATTATTATCATCATCATCATTTCTTTTAAAGATATACACGCTGAAGGATTTGTTTTTGGATATTTACTGTCTCTTTTCTTCAGCTTTAAACTAATCGCGGCGATGATGATAATGATGATTCCATGAAACGACAAGGGGAACCCCACAAAACTTTCTTAGTGTCATCGACATGAGTGTAAGGAAACTTTCAAACCAATGGGACAAGCGACACGGGATGTTCACACTGTCACACTAGTGACACACACTTCCAGACTGTAAAATAGCATTCATTGCACATGAGGGTCCAAACAGCAAACGACACGTTCATATGGCGTATTCGCGTGCTACTTGTTACTTCGGTCGGAAAGCTCCTTAAAGGAAGGGTGCTCAGACCTAAGCGACGCGCTACAGGGGGAGTTCCCAACTAAGTGACAAGCGACATGGTGCCTTTAGTCTATTGGCAAGCGTTGGCTGCTAATTGTGCGAACAACAGATGGGCGACACGAAAAACCGCACATTACAACAACAAATCTAGGCGACACGATAAGTCACACGTGTCGCTTGTGCGTCGCTCAAACTGGGCCATTTCTTCAATAGCTTGCAACATGTTGCCGTGGTTTGTTGTTCGTGCATGCGCAATGCAATGAGTGTCTTGCTTTATGGAGATTGCGCACCAAAGCGACGAGGGGCACGCGACACTTGTCGCTTGAGGATTTCACCAACCGAACGCTGGCCTGTGCTTCCCGTCATTCCGCTACGATGTGAAATGTTGCTCTTGATTGGCTCGTTTCCAAGCAACATGTGTCGCTTCGGTGTGAAAGTTGCCTTGGACCGAAGGACCGGTGTCGCTTTGGTGTGAAATCCTCGTATCGTTTGTCGCGTGTTGCTTTGGTGTAAAATCTCCTTGAGGAAACGGTGCAGACAGAGCTTGTGTCCCTACGGTTCAAAAGGCTGCATTGATTACGGACTGCTCGCTTCCAAGCGACACTTGTGGTTTGTCGCCTCGGTATGAAATATCTCTCAGGATACTATTTATATTCTAATAACATAGAAAAATAAAACTCTAGTACACAATCCAACACCTGACGTCCGGAATCACTTTGCGATGTTTCTTCTTGTGTTACGCATGCTATTTATTTATTAATTTTATTTTACTTTTCTTTCCAAATTAATGTCATTTCGTGACTGAAAATCACTCCACAATTCACGTGCCGCCTTTCAAGACAAACAAATCTACATAATAATATATTCCAAAAACTAACAAAGCCGCATTACTTTCATAAGAAAATTAGCACCGACATTGATCGCACTGCCATCTATGTTTCTCATCCGTCTGGGGAACCAGTTTCTTGGGTCGTTTTCCACACTACGTTATTCAAGGCGCTGTAACTCTACTGTACATGTGGGAATGACTTTTTTTTGCTTGGGGAATTTTAAAAAACAACTCTCTTTCGGATCAAGTAAATACACCACGATATTATTCTTTTTGTTAGTGGTCGTACCAGCAATGACTGAGAGACACATTAATACAGTTATTATTTCGTTTTTTCACACTAACACTTTTTTCAGTATTGGCTTTCCCACTGTTGTTTCTATTGAATTGTCATTTTTCACCCATCATTTCTAATGCATTTCAAGACAAGTTATTAACCTAGAAGTTTCGTATGCAGGAAAGACATATACTTTTTGGAATTAATATTTGTATTAATTAATTCACACGAGAGCTACGTTTGAACTTCCGAAAACATTTGTAATATGTGAATAAGCATTAAAACAAACATATAACGTAACTAGAGAGGTTCTTGTCACCTAAAGTAGGCTACGATGATCCTCACGTTAACTTGTACCCCGAAGAAAACACACTTTACAAGCAGACCCTCATGGTGGAATCTAAGCACTAAAGACAGTCGTTACGATCTAAGGTTCCTGTCCCAGGCCTGGTCCCTGGAGACACAACTGGGGGCGTTAGAACCTTGGTCCTACCGGATTTCACCCTCCGTATTACAGGGTAGGACCCGTTGATCAACGGGCGACGATTCAAAAGTAGAGCAGTAAAGTTAAATAAACACTAATTGAATAGTTAAGTGACCGAATTTTATTTGGCAAGCACTCCAATAGACTATTAAGAGAGATAAGTTAGGGGAGAAGTATTAGCACCATAAAGGGGCAGATACTTATCTCCGGCCTTTGCTGGCTGGCCTGAGGCGTCTCGCCTCTGGACAGGCCCCGGCTGCATAATTTGCTTCTAGACATTGATTCACCAACCGGCGAGAAAACAATTAGGAGTCGAGAAGACTTTCCCGCGGTTACGGCCACTGTTTAGCCAAGGATAATACACATATAAGAGGATAAGGAATTCCCATAAGCCATAGCCAACGCGGAACTTGCTAAGAGGTAGTTCTACTGAGCGTAAGAAAATGAATAATAAACCTTTTTTCTAGCAAGACCTCATCTCCAGGAAGCTATAAACTCGCGGCAAGCCACGGCACCTAGCGACCTGTTGAGTGAGATGAGTCAAGGCAAAATAGATAATAAACCTTTTCCTGCTCCCACAAAAATAGGCAATAATTAGGCTGGAGAGTTCAATGAACTAACCGATTTCTTAACTACGCACTGGTAATGATCAGGCTGGAAAGTCCACACGAACTAACCGATCACTGGATAATCAGTTTCTGAGCGCAAGAATACTTTTTTTTTTTTTTAAATAGAAGGGTACACCTTCTCTTTGGTAAGTGAATTATTTTCATAAATTTTTCTTGTACAAGATATGTGGAAATTCACATGAGGACCAGAGTATGTTGCATGGATTTGCAAGTTGAAAATGGTTTTAGCAGATGCTGTTACTTGGGTTAATATGTGTGTTCTTAAAAATAGGTGCACATTTTGGAGAGTCAGTGTGAAGAAACGTATTAGATCTTCCACTGTTACTGGATGTCGTAGTGAGTTGTCAGGTTCTGCAGCAGTGTCATTGGTGCGCAGGGGAACTGTTAGGTCAGGGTGTTGAGGTATTGCATCTGGCTTGGCTTTGCATTTGTAACTGTATGTAGGATGGTTTTCCGTACATGTGACACATTTTGGTGGAGCAATTTTTTTTTTTTTTTGACATTCTTTGGTTGAATGGTGTCCTGAACAGTATCCGCATTTATCTCGGTTTGGACATGCAGCAGTAGTGTGCTTGTTATACTGTTGGCATTTTTCGCACCGCAATGGAAGAGGTTGTTGAGAACGGGATGGTTCAACTTTGTACCTGCGTCTGTATATGTATGCTCCACTGTGTAGTAGGGTGTCTACAGCATTTTGTGAGTCTGTTAGGACCCGCACCATGTATGTGGGTCCGTTGTTATTGCGAATACGGATACATTTGCGGATTTGTACACCTTCGCATTCCAGTTCCTCAAAAATCTCTTCGTCTGTTAGACTAGGTTCTACACCCCTGATGACAACTGATAGTAGTGGGGATTTATGTGGTGGTGGTGGTTGTTTTTGAATGGAAGCATTTAGTGTTTGGATGTTTGCTTTGGCTCCATAGATTTCAAAAGAAGCTTTGTTTCTAATTAGTTTTGCAAAGTCTGGATCTGGTGATTTCAATATGATGCCATTACGGGTGAACAGTATTTGTGCAATTTGTGCCCTTGGTACATATTTAGATGTTTGTTGGAACACATATTTTGCTGTACTGTATTTGGTGTCGTAGTTGGTGAGCAGGAAGTTATATAAGCTGGTATCCTGGTGTTTGGATTCTAGTTGGTTTGCATGTGCTGTATTTGCTGCATCTCGCTTTATTGGTCATCGAGAATCGGCGAGAAAACAATAAGGAGTCGAGAAGACCTTCACGCGGTTCGTTGAGGTAATCCTTCATAGGAATTGCCACGTCGGTGTTTAGTGGAATAGCTGGACATTTGCATTGGATCATTGGTACTTCCTAAATCGAGCATCGTCTCGGAGTTTGGACCGTCCGTCCGTTTAGTACCTCCGGTGAAAGTTTTCACCCCTTCTCGCTGTCGTAGCAGCGTTGCAGGAAGGCCATGATGCATATCAGAAGACCACAACCGTTAGTTGTTATATGATCCAATGGAACAAACGCAAATCCTGTGGGAAAAGGCACAAACTCAAACCAACTGACAACTCAATCCAATGAAGCAATTCCAAACTAATTGTAGAGCCCAAGACAACCAAGAAGAGGAAGGATGAAGGTAATAAGGGAAAACAGTTTCAAAAAAATACTGTAATTCGTATGTCTGCTCCACTCAACGTGTTCAAAAAAAGGTTCCTCGCAATCACCTAACCACTGTATAGGCACAATTGGTACCGTTTGTCCGTTCCAGACTTACGAATTCCACCTGGAGTAATTGGCCCACGATGCATGACACATCGTGAGGTTGCTCACGTCAGTTTTTTTTCTTTTGTCCTCGTTTTCCATTTAGAAGGGTACACCTTCTCTTTGGTAAGTGAATTGTTTCCATAATTTTTTTTCTGATTCAAGGTGATCGTCTAAGCGTTTTTGTGTATTAGGAGTACATATAGTAGTGTCAATATGTACCTTTGACGCCAACTCTGATTTCTTGACCAAACGACCACAAAAAGTTGAAAAACTCACTTTCTCTCCCTGTTCCGCGCCTGATTTATTGCGCTGACGATGTTTCACGGGTGCAGAAAAGCAGTGATGAGTGAAAGATGAGCTCTCATCCTCTCATCCTCTCATCCTCTCATCCTCTCATCTTCTCATCTTCTCATCCTCTCATCCTCTCATCCTCTTATTCTCTCTCTACCTTCAGAACATTGTCGTCAACATCAGAGATGAAGTTGGAGTGCTGGAATCAACGGGACCAAATGTTTATATATCGTGACCTTCGTAAACCTCTCTCTTGGGGGAAGGATGTGGCATATACACACGCGCGCGCTCTCATCCTCTTATTCTCTCTACCTTCAGAACATTGTCGTCAACATCAGAGATGAAGTTGGAGTGCTGGAATCAACGGGACCAAATGTTTATATATCGTGACCTTCGTAAACCTCTCTCTTGGGGGAAGGATGTGGCATATACACACGCGCGCGCGCGTATGCCTCTCATTATTTTCCGTATTGTGACGCAAAAAACAAACCTCTCATCCTCTCATCCTCTCATGCTCTTATCCTCTCATCCTCTTATTCTCTCATCCTCTCATCTTTTGGGGGATGAGTGCACCTTATCGTAATTTTCCAAGTCCGGGACCCAAATGTTTATATATCGTGACCTTCGTAAACCTCTCATCCTCTCATCCTCTCATCTTCTCATCCTCTTATCTTCTCATCCTCTTATTTTTGAAGAATGAGTGTACCTTATCGTAATTTTCCAAGTCCGGGACCAAATGTTTATATATCGTGACCTTTGTAAACCTCTCTCGGGGAACGATGTGCCACACACATACACACACGCGCGCGCGTATGTCTTTTATTATTTCCGTATTGTAACACAAACAAACAAACAAAATAATAATTGTTGTTTTTTAGGATGCCTGGCCCCTATAACCTCGCCAGGGTGCGTGGTGCCCAGCCAAAAAAGTAAAGGTTTTCTAACGGCTGCGGTTATCTACAACCGCACCTCTGTAGAGTTTCACGTGTTTTATTTTTTTTCTCAAACTTCCATGAAACTCTACAGAGGACCTCCGTAATGCATGCAACGTGTACTAACGACTCTAGTGTTATTTGATGTTGTGATATTTTTGGATATAGAGTTTTATTGTGAGATATAGATAAAATAATTATGTTTATTATAATATTTTCTTGATGAAAATGGAGAATATGTGTGTGTTACAAATAAAGTTGCATGCTTTTTTTCTAGTGTGTGTGTATGTGTTTTTGATGTTTCGACAGCATCTGAAACGATAAAAAAAGAAATTTTATTGTTAATTTTCACGTGTAAAAACAACAACAAATTTTTTTGTGCAAATTTTCTGATTGTCTCGTGCTATAGTGCAAAAAAGATATTGTAACTGATAACTAATGAAATTGACATTGTAACTGATCTGAACTAGTGAAATTCGTATTGTGCCATTGTAACTGATTGTGCTAGTGCAGAAAATTTCTTATTTGTGCAAGAAAAGATGTTAAAAACTTGTTAAAACTGCTCTGTGACCCTCTCGTTCTTCACGTCGTAGGCGAAGGACTTCTCTGCAATCAGGATGACACTGCATAGGGTATCCTCGGGCAAGGCATCGTGAAACTCGCAGACGACCTTGATGTTGGTTCGATCGTTGACCACAACCTTCTTTCTCTTAGATGTGTTGATGACGGTCATGGGTCTCCGTGCTTTGAACTCGCTGGGCGTGTAGTACATGTCCACGCTTCCCTCGGTCACGCGTTTGTAAGCCGAGAACGCTTCGTAAAGTTTGAGGTAATCGTTTTTGGTCACGTCGAGGTTGTAATTCTCGCGCGGGAACACTTCGTTGCGTCCATTCTTCAGATAAACGTTCTTGATCTTGCAGTCGTCGAATTTGCTGGAATCTTTTTCCTGATTCTTGTCCCTCCCGGTCTGAAAAAGCACTACGACGAAATCTGGCATGTCGAACTGTATGTTGTTGAACTGCGTCGTCACGTCGAATTCCATGTGACTTCCGGACGCCATCTTTTGCACGCACTGGTAACCGTGAAAGTGAATCGGTACCTGCGGACTTTTCAAGATCTCCGCTTTGTACTTGAGGGCATAGTTTGTTTCGTATTCCACGATCGGCATTCTCAATTCCATGCTCCGGATGATGCATTTCGCTGCTTCGGGTAAAGTGTTGGCTATCGGCGTGCCGTCGGCGTTCAAGTTGGTGTATCGCATCAGTGCGTTGTTGTCGTTGGCCGCTCTTCGAAACGTGACTCTCAGTCCTCCCTTCCACATGATCTCCTTGTAATCGGAGAAGAATCCTGGAAACAGACGCATGGGAAAGAGCACTGTGTGACTTCTCGTCGATA
The DNA here is from genome assembly GCF_977018435.1 of Lepisma saccharinum. NCBI lineage: Eukaryota > Metazoa > Arthropoda > Insecta > Zygentoma > Lepismatidae > Lepisma > Lepisma saccharinum. Next base: position 14,005,965 of record NC_139246.1, read on the forward strand.
TTTTGGTCCCGGCTTCGAATCCCCCGGCCTGGTAGTACGCTGCGTCCGTTTTGGATAATTTCAAAGTTCCCACTGCCGTCGACGTGATGCCTGGATAATCTATTCTGTCGATGACGGTGTTGTGTTTCCTCACCTCCACCTGCGAGAACAGGTGAGGCACGAAGTTGTCCACGAGTATCAAGTTTGCTGCTGCGGGAAACGCGTCTCCGCTTTCTTTCTTCACCACGTCGAATTGAAGGTAGAGGTCCGCTCTGTGAGGATGAATGAACCCGTCGCCTACGTCCACGTCGTATTCGATCTCCCTGTTCGCTTCGTTCAGATTGGCAAACGTGCGACGGTTGGGAGGGAAAGATTGCAATTCGTAACTTTCGATTTGCTCCATTTTACATGTATGGTTATTTATTATACGTTGATCTCCACGATGGCAGTAGTCGTTGCACCTGCGAAATCTACCACGTCTCCTTTCTCGTTCGTCACCATCAACTCTATGTCGTCTATGCGGTTGCGACATACTGGAAAATAGATCGGCGAAGAGGGCGTGTAGATGATCGGTTCCATGAATTCGGAACTTGGTTTGAAAGTGGCTATGATTCCCGTCTGCTTGTGACTTCCTAATCCGTCCGAGGATTTCGTGATCATTCCTTCCGCCACGTTGCAGTGAACGTTCAAAGTCTCTATGGCTAGAAATTTAGGAATGTTTGTTGCCGTGTGCTTGATGCCAGCTTCGAGTTTTGTGTTGTTCTCGAAACCTAAAAGTTCTCCTATGGTGCCCAGGTCCACGGTCTCCGTCGCCGACAGGATTTCTACTCTGTGCGTGACCGAATTTTGAGAAAGGTACGTGCCTTTGGGTAATTGAGCTTGCAAAGTAGAAAGGTTGTATTGGCCTGGCGTGACGACGATATGTTCGCTTCCTACGCTAATTTTGTTGTTGTGCTGGGTGACGTTAGGTATGAGGTACATGCTGTAGAATGCACGCAGAGCCACGGATTTAGGATAGACGACGTCATCGTGCAGCGTGAGTTTCAAGATTGAAGATTCGCTCGTGAGATGGAACACGCCCATCCTAGTGATGCTGTTTGAGGTTCCACAATGCTTTCTGGAAATCCTCGATCGTAGGGTTATTTATTTTAGAGAGAAACGCGAGCACGGAAAGGCAGAGATGACCGCAGTTCACGTCTCCGAAATTTTGAATGCGTTCGTCGTTGTAGTATATAGAGGTTTTGCTCGTTTTCAGATAATGAATTAAATTTGTAGGTGGAACACCTCCGAAAGAATCGAAAACGAATGCTTTATCATTGTCGTTTTTGTGGTAACATATCCAATGCGTGCCTGGATTTTCTTGACCGTCCAAGTTGACTACTCCGCATTCTCTTCTTTTAACGCTTGAAGGTAACGAGTCGGACATGAAAACTCCTCTGAAGTGTTTGATTTGTAACGGTTCGATCAGAGATTCAATGTCTCGGTTGGTGAGTGCTTCTGTTTCTTTTTTTTAAACTTCTTCATCACGCCCTTTCCTCCTTTCTTCTCCATGGCCAGGTTGTGACGTTTCTGTTCTTCCAACTCGGCCTTGTTCTTCTTCGAGTCGATGACGGTTTTCGCGATGGCGGCACTTCCACCGGCCAAACTTCCCACGGCCCCCAATGCTGCCAGGATGGCGGGGATGCTGAATAAGAAACCTCCGATCTTTTGCTGTTTCCGCGAACGCTGCAATCTTTTCAATTGAGGTGTGCTGAGCAGTAATTTCATTCCGTGTCCTTTCGACAAGCAAGAACGTTTCTTCTCGCGTTGTTTCTTGGTGAGTAACCCATCGAGGGCACCTAGATTTTTTAGATTGGAGTATGGTATCTGGTACACGACACCCTTGGGCTTCATGTTGATGCTCTATGTGTTATTTTCACGGTATGTTATTTATATATATATTCTGAGATTTTTTCTTGTGTAGTTTTTTTACGGTATGTTATTTATATATTTTCAAGGCCTCGCAGTCGTTACACAAATTCTATTACGTGCTTTGTTTTCTTGCCAAGAAGTTCCTTTGTCCCCTTGTACACGATTCGAGTTTTGTTCTCGATTAAAATAGATAGCTTCTCGTCGGATAACATATTAGCGTATCGATCTGGTAAAAATAGACTGTATTGTGCGTTGAGCGACAGGCGTACCTTGGGACCATACTGGGTAGAAACGATTGAACCGGAAGTTATCGTGTAAGGTTTGTCGACTTCCAATTCCCGAATTTTTACATACTCGACTGACAAATTTAGCATTTGTTTTAATGCTTGGAGATCACTCATTTTTTCAGTCGTCATATCAAAAAAAAATTTCAGAGTGTTAGAGAGAAATTTAATTGTTTTTTCACGATGTGTGTTATTTATATATACCGAAGATTATTTTTTTTCACGATGTGTGTTATTTATATATCAAGTTGTTGTTTTTTTTGACACGTATATATATTATTATTTTTTTAACAGAGGAAGAAAGTCCGTGCTTCGGAAAACGCGATGATGTGCGTAATGATATCTTCCGTCTCCTGCTTAGACTTGCGCCAATCTACTGTGTACCGTCTTCTTCCCTGCCTTGCCTCGTGCAATTCATCTAACCTATCGTTTAATTTTTCCCCTGCAGCCAAAAGCAGAATGTTGAGATCACCGCACCTCAGGCCGCTGATCTCCCGAAGATGGTCCTTGAGAACTATTTCGCATCCCATGTGAAATGCCGGCGTCGTTTTAGCTATGATCACAAGTTTATTAACATCTCCGTTAACTACCTTTTTGAATATTTTAGATAGTAGTTCGTGCGGCAAATCAGTTATGCAAGCCATGTTGTTTTTTTTACTGTATGTTATTTATATATCCCACCCCAATTTTTGTTTTGTGTTCATGGCGATGGTGGTACCCAGTGCGGCGACCCGTTCACCCAGCGATGCGTCTCTGCTCACGAACCTTTCGAAAGCTGCGTGCTCTAACTTTCTGTCTGCTTCGTGACGTGCATCCAGATCCGTCTGCGTGGTGTTGTAAGCGATGTCGTGATCTTTGCATGCGGCGTCCAACGGATTCACACCCTTGTCTCCTCTCTCCAATCTTTTCTCGAGTTTGGTACCCGGTCCGCAGTACTGGTAGCCAGGTAAATGCATCTCGAAAGGTAACTTGTTGATGATGTCGTTCACGAGTCCTTTTCCTTCGGCCACGTTCCAGAATCTCGGAGGTAGCGTGTTGATGATTTTGATCAGGTAACCTATGCCCTTGTCGTCGTTCACGATGAAGTTGGAAAGTTTCGTGCTGATCATGTCCACGATGCCAACCTTCTCGTTGTAGAAATTATGGTTGCCTGCATTCTCTTCGCCGGCTATCACCAACAATCGGTCCACGAGCTTCCTCACGTCGTCCACCCAAACGAATTCTTTGGGTAACGTGTTGTAGCGTTTGACGCCGCTGCCTGTTTTGACCTGGTTCCAAATCGGTTTGATGAGATTCCTGTACTTCTCGCCGCTGCTCGATTTCACCCTATTCTGCGAGGCGTCGTTGTTCTGGTACAAGGCATCCGTCATGATCAAAATTTCCTTGTAACTCTGGTAATCTTCGTCGGTGTAATCTTTCGGCTGCTTTTTGGCAACGAGTTCCCACAGTCCCACCGTACCCGGATACCTGGTCCAACTATCCTTCTCGCCTAAATTAACTTTAATGTCGTTGCCTTCGAAGGTCACCTTCGATTTCCCAATCTTCCACACCACACCGCCGCCTTCGTTGGTTTCCATGGTGGGATACAATCCGAACACTTCATCCTTGTCGAATTTCCCCGTGCTCAGGTAGTCTCGTGCCAAAGGTCCCAACTCGATTTTATCCGAAGACGACGACGTGCTACCAATAGCTCGACGTCGTGCCGGTATATCTTTCAGTTCGAACGGTGTCGAAGGAATGCTCGAAATGGGCGTGGGTACAGCGTAACTTTTAGCTGCGAGCGGTACGAGTTCGTTGATCAAATTTTTATTTTGTTCCGTGACACTTTTAATTTCTTTACCTAGACCGCTGATGGCATCGATCACAGGTTGATCCTGACGTTTTTTCTCTTCGTAGAATCCGCGATTCTCGGATTTCCAACCTTTGAAGCGTTTCGCGAGGTAATCGCGAAGCTTGAGATTTTCGTCTTCGATTTTTCGTTTCGTCATGACGTTTATTTATATACGTCGTTTCTCACAACGTTGCAACGTTTAGAAAGTCGTTGATTTTGTTTCTGTATTTTCCGTCGTTGGGTTTCCTCGTCATGTCGATCGTCGCGAATCCGAAATCGTCACCGTTCCAGCAAGTAGAGCAGCAGCCTTCCGAAAATTGATTGTAGTTCATGTCTCCGCCTACGTAGTCATCGTACGCGTGCTTGAGGTTGGTGTGATCTTGACGAAACAAACATATGAAATTAGCGTTGTCGCGTACTAACTGTTTTGGAATTTTGGAAAACGTTTGAGCTAGGTAAAAGCAATCCATTCCTTTGTGACGACCTTGCGTGAAAAAGTTGCGAATTTCATTTTGATTTTCCAGGATGACATCGTCGAACACAACAACCGAATTTTCACGACAATCGTCGAGTGGTTTTATTTCCAAAGCAAACGTTGCAATGTCCAGACCATCGTACAGTTTCATCAGTTGCTGGTATTTGGATTGCCCCAAACTTTTCGAGAACACGTACAGGTGCCTGTTCTTCCAATCTAACCAATTCGGTGCGAGGAGAAAATTGTCCACGAGCAGTGTCGTTTTCCCACACCCCGAAGGACCTACGATCAGACAGCGGATGTTGTCGGGGAGCAATTCGCCGTTTTTTTTTCTTCGTTCCACTTTCCGAATCAGGTAAACGTTTCACAACATTCCACGTACTCATAGAATCACTTCGTTTGAATCGATCCAACTTGTTTCCGGAAGTCCCAGCCATTTCACCAAAAGTTTGTTGCCTCTCTTGCGCAAAACTTTTTCGATAAGGTACGTGTCGGGGTATTTAGTTTTAGAGAGTTCCTCCTCGTAGAAGCGCCCCAATAAAATTTCACCGCCACTGTCCTTTATTATATACGTGTGACGGTTCCCGGGTAGAACTCGAACCACGGTAAAAAGTTCAGTGCTCCAGTTTCGTGTGAAACCCCTGTCGAACGTTCGCTTCAATTTACTAACCCTCACCTGTTCTCCAATTTTGTATTTAGCTTTTTTTGTCGTGGGCGTGTACTTTGGACAGTAAACGCTAGAAATTAAACGTTGCTCGTCAGACTTGGTAACGTCAGCTGGCTTCATGCCTATCGTTCCGTGCCGTGTGTGATTATAGTCGTTAACGAGTTCCGGAAGAATAGTGACCCACTTGTAGCTTCCCTGAAGCGTGAAGCGTGACCACATGCGCGATTTCAAAGTGCGATTGAATCTTTCCACGATGCTGGCCTTGACGTCACTGAAGGTCGAGTAATGTTGAACGTTGTGTTTCCGAATAAACTTTTGGAATACGGCATTGTAAAATTCCTTCCCTTTGTCCGTGTGCAGAAACCGTGGTCGTCTGCCGCCGCTTTCGCGAAAAATTGTCTTGAATGCTTCCGTGACGCACGTTCCTGTTTTCGCCTTCAAAGGTAGAGCCCATGCGAATTTCGAAAACGTGTCTATGACGGTGAGGAGGTACTTGTTGCCCTTGTTCAACTTATGTACGTTTTTTAACTTGCCGCTACTCATTTCGACGAGGTCGCTTTCCCAGAGGTCGTCGATGTCCTTGGTTACCACAGCCAAACGTTCGTAGTTGCGGCGTGCAGGTTTATGCAATTCTTCGACGATGGCTTGCCTAGACATTTTTTTAGAGATTACGTTTCAAGAGAAGCACAAGCGTGATGGGATTCAAAGAGGGTGGCACTTCGCTCGTGTTTTGAATGATCAGCTTATCGCCGGCACTCACGTCGAAAACGGTAAGATCTTCGTCTTCGTGTATTTCATATATGTTGCGCGTTTCGTTCCAACGTGCCAGAGGAATGTTTCCTGCTTTCTGGACACCACGATTCGATATCAAAGTCATGGTGGGAACGCTAGCTTTTCTGCCGTGAGACCAGTACGAAAATTCGTTTATCTGAATCGTGCCATCGAGGAGAAACTTGTAGTACGGATGATAAGGATGCAGCATGTACAGTTTGTTACCTTCGACGAAGGTGGAGATTCTCTGTTGATTGGGAACGCTGTTGATTTCGATGGCTTGCAGAGAATGCAGTTTAGCGAATTTAGTATCGACGCTAACGAGGTTGCTGTGAACTTGTCCGAGTTTATTTTCGATGGGCAGCAAATGCTCGACTATGCTATCCGTTACGGCAGAAAACGACGGTTTGATTTTCACCTCCACGTTCAACTGCTTATAGCTTTCGTTGAGTTCTTGCAACTTGGCACCGAAAGAGGCCAGCGTCGATTCCTGCGTTGATTCCAGCACTCCAACTTGATCTCTGATGTTGACGACAATATTCTGAAGGTTCTCGATTTGATTCAATTTCGAGCTCTTCTCGGTAAGATCGTTCACGATGATTCGCATCTCTGTAAACTGCGTGTGAAGGTCGGCGACGCTCTGCGAAGTGGGCAGCGTCGACACCAGCGAAGCAAGTTCGTCTCGAATCTGTTCCACGTTCGCTGTTTCCGTTTCCAGTCGTTTCAGCATACGTGATATGTTCCTTTTCAAAGCGTGTAATTCTTTGGAGGTGGGGAGATTGGCCACCCTACTCTCGAGATCGCTCAACGAACTTTTGATGTCACTCGAATCAGATAGTGCCGTCACCGCCGTTTTCAATTTTTCCAAATCTTCGCTTGAAGGCACGCTCGTTCGTAACGATTCCAAGTCACCCTGTATGTTGTCCAGTACGTGATGAAAATGAGTAAGATTGGATTCGACGTTCAAATTTTCCAAATATTGGATCTTCTGCTGAACCGTGCTTAACGTGTCCTGAATACTCGTCAACACACTTGCTTCAGCGTGAATATTTTTAATTTCTTCGTTGATCAACTCCAGAGACGCCTGAAGCGTAGCGATGGTGGTTTGAATGTGTTCGAAATCTTGATAAGCCTCCAGTTGAATTTTTATGTTCGCGACGCTTTTACCGATGACCTGCAGTTCGTCCGACGATGGTAGGTTCGTCATTGTATCTTCCAAAGTCTGCAACTTGGATTTGATTTCTTCCAACGTGCCGGTGAATTCTTCTTGTAATTTAGAAACAACGACCTGCAAGCGTTCTACATCAATATCATTCACGACGGTTTGAAGTTCAGAGAAATTCTTTTCTATTGCGGAAGTTCGCTCTTCGATTTCGAGTTTCAATTTTTCCAAATCTTCATTTTTCGATTGAAATTGCTGTAATTTGGCCAAATCATTTTGAAGCGAATCCATGCTCAACTGTATATTTTGAATGTTGTCGTAAGAAGGTACGTCAACATAATTTTTTATCAGTGTTTTCAGTTCGGAATCGATTTTCAGAATGGGATCGAGACATTGCGTTTGGAGCGTAGCGATCTCAGACTCTAAACTTTTGTTTAAGGTCTCCTGCAAAGCGATCAAATCGGTCCTCAACTTCTTAACTCGAACGTCCAGCATGAGAATCTCTTCTGCGTGGTCTACACGCTTGGTGTTGCCGAAAATGTCGTTAGGCATTTTTGGTTAACGGTTATTTATAATAGGATAGACGATTCGTAATTCTACGAAGAGAGGAATAAGTTTGTCGTAATCTCCGAGGAGTTCCATGTAAAGATAATCTCCTGCAGACACATCGTACGTAATGTTAGAAAGCATCTTGTCGTGCTTAATTCGAAAAATGTTCTTGCCGGTAGAAATTTTGATTTCGCCTGCGTTTTCTGGATTCACGGTGATTTGAAGTTTCCCGTCGATCGGAATTTCATAGAAATGTAAATTGTTATTGAAGACGTAAAACATCTTGCCCACATCGTCATTCATTTTCGTCCATATACTATTAAGATGTACAATTAGTAGACCATTGAGTTTAGATAACACGGAAGGTAAGAGGTTATTGAAATTTGGTGATGCAGTGTCCATGTTGCTTTGTTTGCGGAAACCAAAGAGATTCATTGTCCTTGTTAGTTATTTAACACGTTGTGCCTTTGCCATTCTTCAAAAAACAGACGGAGGAAAAGAGGAGCCCTCGGGCGATGAAAAATAAGAGTTGAATTTAATGAGCCTCGGTTTGGAGCGGGCTTAACAACATAATAACAGCTTGCAACTTTTCATCGCCCGAGGGCCCCTCTTTTCCTCCGTCTGTTTTTTTGAAGAATGGCAAAAGACACAGCGGACTTCATGGCTATGGGGTTACAGTTAACACACGTCACATTTATCGCTTCCATTGCAGTGGCCCCACTCTCTCGTGTGGATTTTACAATCGAGAACACGTAACTTGTTGTCTGTTGCATCCAATGCTACTTTGGTTACGCGCGTCGTGTACAAATCATGCAATTTACTTGTAATGCGATGATCGGCGCTGAGTTGCCTTTTACCATGAAAAAGGCATTCCTTGTAGTCTTGCATGCTAAATTTGCTGGTACTTATTTTTCCCACACCCTTCGCTTTCTTGATCTCTTTTTCTTCTGCAATCTTTACACAGTACATTTTGGCACGAAGCCCCGCAAATTCGCTGATGTACTTCCCGCCAACTTCATCTTTGAACTTTCCTATGGTCATTTTGTTTTCTGCCGAATGTAAGTGATGGCCTGATGGTAAGTTGCTAAAATCAAACAGATGCTTCATCTTAGTCAGATCACGTTCGAGGTTTGGTGTGTTTTGGATTAGAAAAATGAAGCTATCCGTGTCAATGTAACATATTTGGATGTTATCTCCATAAAAAGGTTGAAACTGATCGTAGTACGATTGGTACATGTGCAATTTTGATAGTTCAAGGACGGTGGCACCTATGGCAATCGGCTTGTTGAGCATCACTTGCTTCTTGTTCCTCTCGACGAATACTAGATTCTCGTCGAAAATGGTGAAGTTTTTGAAGTAGGGGGACGCGACGATCTTCTCAAATTTCTTTTCCTCCGTGACCAACGTTGCGTCGATGTAATTACGCACGTTCTCCATCGTCTTGCCGTAGATGGCGTTATTGAACAGTTTGTACAGATCCTTGTCTGCAGGCGATGTCGATTGCGCTCTGCGTTGCGTGTTCTCGGCTATGTAGGGTTCCAGCCACTTGCTCTGTCGGAACTTTAATCCTCTATGTACTTTCTTCAACTGCAAGCCGTGACTCACGTAAAATTGGAGGAGTCGGTAGTGCAGAACGTAATTCCTCTTGTTCTCCATGCTTAGTATGAGTTTTGGCTCCTGTCCTCCAGGTGGCTTCTCTTTGGTGGGGGCCAGGGCCAATCCGTGATGTTTCTCGTGAAGCGTTTCGGGATAATCGAGATCGACTTCCAAGAAACAGCCCCATTCGTTATCTTCGCTCCAGTTGAGAAAATCTTCGCAGGAGAGTTCCTCTTCGGTCATCCACGCGTAGTCGCCGATGGGAAGACACTGGGACATGGAGTGGCCGTACAGGTTGTTGACATCCCAGTAGACAATATAGGTGTTGGGCTTCGATGCATCGTAACCAGGCGTATGAGGATTGTTTGCCTGAGCATGGCGTCGGGGGCATTGGACGATGCCACCGCGTATCGCACTCTCCATGAAAGCATACTGTTCCTTCTCTGCGATGAGTCCCAGTTCCACGTTGGTATATTTCATCATCGATTCCCAAGTCAACCCCGGCGTCGAGAAGAAATACGCAGGATCCAACTTGTATATTGCGATGCATCTCTTACGAAACGATTCGAAAATATCCATGAGGAGAGTCACGTCCAATTTCAGATAGAGATCGTGATAATCGCGAAAAGTTTGGCAATTGAATGCCGTCCATACACTACGAGCGTGTTCGTAGTCCTCTTCGGAACAGACGTCCTCCGTGAGATGAGAATAAAATGCCTCCCGGGGTGGGAGTTCCGTCTCGTCAAATTTCTCGAAATCGTTGACGTACTCGTAAGGGTAGACGCCCTTGCGACGCAACAGATTCAAATTCTCATCTCTCCCCGAAAAACATTTTTGCTTGGTGGCCACAAGATCTTCGTCGCCAAGTTGAGATGCAAGGCTTGCGAGGCTGGAGGACAGGAAATTGTAAGAGTCCAGGATTCGCACTTCCACACTTCCTCCTTCTTGGAGAGGGATCCACACTCTCACCGCGATGTACTTCTCGCTCGTTCTCGGAATGATGCTGATTCGAGAAGTTATGTTGTAGAGCTCTTTAACGAAGAGATGCGTATCGTATTTTTCCGTGTAGTGCAGAAACACGGCAACAAAATGCGACTCCTTAATCTTGAGATTGCACGAATTACAGATGGTGCTCAGGAATAATCCATTCTGGTGGTCATGGTGGACGACCTTGTAATTTTCGGCGGTGAAAACCTGGTTACACTCCGCGCATCTTGTCGCCGCGTCATGTCCCCGTTGTTGTTCCGTCGTGAGAGCAGGTGGAGAAACGTAAGAGCCTTTCAGGCTGGGTGCAAGTTCTCTCGCGCATTCCGCTATCTTTTTAACAAAATGTTTTGCCGCATCGGGTCCGCAATACAGGATGACATCATTTAATTTTTCTCCGTAGATGGAGAAACTGCAAGGCTCGTGGTGAAAAATTTGTATCGTGCTTGAGGTAGAGGGATCAGGGTTGCAAGACGTCATGGGAACTTGGAAGCTTTCAAAGTCGGCATAAAGAACAGCGGGATGGTGGAGAAGAGCCTGGTGTTTCTGAAATTTCATCTTGGTTCCGGGTTCCGGCATGACATCTTCGGGTTCTGCATTCACGGAGCCAAAACACTTGTGCTGTTCTTTCATCTTCTTTCCCTCGCGAAAAATTCTCAAGCATCGATCGCAAATTTCGATCTTATCGTGATGCTTGGTGATCTGTCTTCCTACTAATCGTGAGAAATTCCGTATCAAACTGTAACGGCCATCTACAAGCAAGAGTCGAATTATATTATTCTGAATTCTCGCAGGTCTTAACACACGAATGTTGTCGCAATCGTCAACCCCAAACACAGAAATATTGATATCTTCTCCTTTTTCCTCTCTATAGTTTTTTTCAAATTGATTGATCTTATTCAGAGGCACAGGATAGGAAATTCCTCTCATCATATTCTCGTATCTTCCCTCATATCCTCGGTAATTGGACAGGCGTTGGGGTTTATCATTATTTGCTGGGTGTAATGCGGCGATGACAGACCACAGGAAACTCTTCGCATCATTACTTTGTATGTTCAACACTGCATTTTGCTTTTTTTTTTTTTTTTTTTTTTTTTTTTTGAGCGCTGCGTAACGGTTTAAAATTGCAGACTCGAAGTTCTAACGTGTGATTCTCACCGCAAAGAGTCCACCCGCTTCCTCTACCTTCAAAGTCTTCTTGTTTTTCTCCCAAGTGCTCGAATAGCCGTGTCACAATTTCCTCCAGATCCTCGTTATTGTCATCGTGTAAGCATTCGCACCCTACGTAAAAGCTGAAAGTGCTTGACTCGGACGAGACAACTTTCTCATACAGCAGGGTCAAGACGAGATGAATTTTAATTGCAACATTGACGAGGCAATCACGTAATTGATGTACTACCAGAGATTTCACTTTGTCGAGGAAGATGCTCGAGTCACACTTTTCACTTCCAGATTTATAGGTCATGATGCGTGCACTTTTATTCAAAGCACCGCCTTCATGCGCATCAATGCGAGATTTCTTTGCCGGCGGGACTACGACATCATGATCCGGTAGACGACATTTTTTCAAATGCCTAGCAATGTTAGGTTTAGAAATCAACGTCTCACAGTTGCGACATGCCACTTTCCCGCAAAAACCGGAGGGACCTGGTTGCGATTCCATTTTTTCCCTCTGTTATTTATATATATATATACAGAGAAATTTTTTTGGGGGGTTGTGGTGATGGTGGTGGTGGTAGGGGAAAGCGCACTGAAACAGAAGGAAAAAAAGTTGAAAAAATATTAAACATTTTTTTTTCCTTCCACAAGTACATATATATATTAGACGCGAACAGTGTGTGCACTGTTGTAGGAGGTGTGTGTCAATTTTTATGACTCCTCTGAATATGTGTGTGTGTCAGACGCAAAACAAAATAAATATATGATGAAAAAAGACACTTGAAAAACAACTTACCTTTCAAGAGAGATAGAGAGAGTTCAAAAAAGCTTGTAGCTCACTAAAACTTCCACGATGATATATATGTATACTGCCAGACAAACAAATTAAAAAATACTGAACTGCCACAATTGACGTTCACCTTTCAAGAAAGATAGAGAGACTTCAAAATAAAACTTGTAGCTCACTAAAACTTCCACGATGATATATATGTATACTATCAGACAAACAATTAAGAATACTAAACTGCCACGATTGAGGCTCACTATGATAATGATGTACAAAAAGAGAAACTGGTGCGTTATATAGGAACCCCCCATCCCATGCGACCCCCCCCCCCTTGGTGAAAATACAATGAGCGCTATAGTCAATGTCCTGGCAATGAACCCCGTTGACAGTTCCACCTCATGCATGTTTATCATGGTATTCGATCATTTTTTTCCTCGCATCCTCTTACAGATTCGCTTCGGGCGGAAGCAGATGCAAGATAATTAGGTTCGGGGAGTTTATTGCCATTTGTGGTTGCCGAGGGTGGAGTCGTCCACTGCGGAAGTAGATGGCAATGAACCCCGTTGACAGTTCCACCTCATGCATGTTTATCATGGTATTCGATCATTTTTTTCCTCGCATCCTCTTACAGATTCGCTTCGGGCGGAAGCAGATGCAAGATAATTAGGTTCGGGGAGTTTATTGCCATTTGTGGTTGCCGAGGGTGGAGTCGTCCACTGCGGAAGTAGATGGCAATGAACCCCGTTGACAGTTCCACCTCATGCATGTTTATCATGGTATTCGATCATTTTTTTCCTCGCATCCTCTTACAGATTCGCTTCGGGCGGAAGCAGATGCAAGATAATTAGGTTCGGGGAGTTTATTGCCATTTGTGGTTGCCGAGGGTGGAGTCGTACACTGCGGAAGTAGATGGCAATGAACGTGGAGAGAAAATGATACGCGCGCGCGTGTGTGTATGTGTGTGGCACATCGTTCCCCGAGAGAGGTTTACAAAGGTCACGATATATAAACATTTGGTCCCGGACTTGGAAAATTACGATAAGGTACACTCATTCTTCAAAAATAAGAGGATGAGAAGATAAGAGGATGAGAAGATGAGAGGATGAGAGGATGAGAGGTTTACGAAGGTCACGATATATAAACATTTGGGTCCCGGACTTGGAAAATTACGATAAGGTGCACTCATCCCCCAAAAAATGAGAGGATGAGAGGATAAGAGGATGAGAGGATGAGAGGTTTGTTTTTTGCGTCACAATACGGAAAATAATGAGAGGCATACGCGCGCGCGCGTGTGTATATGCCACATCCTTCCCCCAAGAGAGAGGTTTACGAAGGTCACGATATATAAACATTTGGTCCCGTTGATTCCAGCACTCCAACTTCATCTCTGATGTTGACGACAATGTTCTGAAGGTAGAGAGAATAAGAGGATGAGAGAATAAGAGGATGAGAGCGCGCGCGTGTGTATATGCCACATCCTTCCCCCAAGAGAGAGGTTTACGAAGGTCACGATATATAAACATTTGGTCCCGTTGATTCCAGCACTCCAACTTCATCTCTGATGTTGACGACAATGTTCTGAAGGTAGAGAGAGAATAAGAGGATGAGAGGATGAGAGGATGAGAAGATGAGAGGATGAGAGGATGAGAGGATGAGAGCTCATCTTTCACTCATCACTGCTTTTCTGCACCCGTGAAACATCGTCAGCGCAATAAATCAGGCGCGGAACAGGGAGAGAAAGTGAGTTTTTCAACTTTTTGTGGTCGTTTGGTCAAGAAATCAGAGTTGGCGTCAAAGGTACATATTGACACTACTACATATTTACTTACTCTGAGGGTATTTCATTCAGATCTTATTTATTCAGTGACGGTAGTGTGAAATTTACTTCGGCGAGGAAAGTAATTTGTTGTTGTGCGACATGTGTTGGATATATCACGTGCCGTAGTTCCGAAGGATGATGGATATTATACAGCTGATAGTCAGGATGCTGTGGATCTATCAGGAAGGTATACATGGTTAAGAGATGCTGTAATGGTGTGCAGTGGTATGTAGAAAGGCAGTCGTGAAGAGCATCTTCGTACATTGTGCTGAGAAGTGGTGGATGGCGCGAGTTCATTCGACCAGTTATATATTTGTGACGGATGGCTTCGATGTGGGTTGTGATTTCGGGAAAGGTTATTCGCTCGTACAGTAGTCGTGTAGGACTTGGTAGGACTACTCTGAAGGCCAAACGATGAGCATGTCTTTCCAGAACTTGTAGTTTGTGATAGAATGAGTCTGGGGCTGATATCCATGCAGTGTGGCCGTAAATAATTGCTGGTCGAAGGAAAGCTTTGTAGGTATGTAAGACGACCTGGAAGTTGAATCCCCAGGATGTTCCAACTAGCCGTTTGAGCAATCACATACGATTTGTAGCTTTCTGAGCAATGTTGAGCAAGTGAGGTTTCCAGGTTAGCCTGGAGTCAAATATGACTCCCAGGCATTTTGCAGTAGTCGTAGGCAGAATAGGAGTTCCCCGTATTTTAATGTCTAATATGTTGGGTTCCTTTGGATCTTCGAGCAACAGCCTGTCTGCAGAAACAGCAATACTTGTGTTTTGAGAGCATTAATTGTGAGACGCCATGTGTCACACCATCTTTGGAAGGAGTTTATAGCTGGTTGGAGAGCTTTGTTTATAGCTTGGATGGTTGAACAACATGCGAGAAATGCAGTGTCGTCGGCGAATTGATAGATAGAAACTTTTGGGGTTTTTCGCATATCGGCAACGTATAGTATGTAGAGTAGTGGTGATAAAGCAGCACCCTGTGGAACACCAGAGTAAGGGAAAATGGGGTATGACATCGCTCCATTTACAGTGACATAAGCGATCCTATTTGTTAGAAAGCTGTGGACTAATCTGACATAGCAAAGCGGTAGGTGGAATTTATGAAGTTTGTAGATGAGTCCAGTATGCCATAATACTTTGTCAAATGCTTTCTCCAGGTCGAATAGCACTAGACAGGATGGTTTGGAAGTGTTGAAGTGATTTGTGATGCGAGTCGTTAGTTCTAACAAATTATCTAGGACACTGTGTTGAAGTCTAAAGCTTGCTTGGTGCGACGGAAGTAAATTGTGAGCTTATAAGTGCATGTGTATGCGTCGAACAATGATGCGTTCCAATATTTTGCTAAAGGATGTGAGCTGAATAGGTCGATAGTTTGCGGGGTTGGTACTATCTTTGTTTGGCTTTGGAAACGTTAGAACCTTCGAAATCTTCCAGATAAGAAAACTTTTTTTTTCTTTTTTTTGACAGGGCTTACTTTTTTCCAGCATTACAAATTTATTTATCTGGAATCTCATTATACAAAGTTTAGTACCTTACATTATGGTATATGACAATTTTTGCTAATCCTCCCGCAACTACGGCAGGGAAGAGAATCAAAATAATTCTTCACATGACAATTTCAATCCTAACAAATCCTCCCGCAACTGTGGGAAGGGGGAATTTTCAAAATTGTTCCTTACAGTGCAAACATAAAGTAACAAAGAACAAAACATTACAAAACAGGATACCCTAAGGTACCATGGCGTCAGCGAGGCGTGTTGTCGTGTCTTGGAGTCCGATGCCCCTCGGATCTGCTGCAGTCCCTTGAGTAGCATTATCAGCCCTGGGAGTACGTCAGGTTGCGCTAGTTGTTGGAGGATATCCAACAGCGAAGCTTGGTGCGAGGTCGTGGTAGCCGCTGGGCGATAAGCCTGTCGAGTCCCTGGAGTGCAAGGGTCTCTCCGGCTGGAGGCTGGCTTCTGATTGGCCGGTCGGTGCGAGGCTGTTTGGCGAGGTTCCATGACTGGTGAAGTCATGGTGGTGTCCTGTCGAATTGGCCGAGTTATACGTATCTCGGCGTTTTCAGTCCGATTGGGCCCGTCTCTCTTCTTCCACCTTTTTGAACAGAAGATACCCCCTGTAGCTGGCGTAATGTGGTTGATTACAGTTAGCATACGTCGGTGGAGTAGGCTGGTCCTTCTGTGGGCAGTCGGAGAATGCGTGGGCCCCCGCACACTTAACGCAGCGGGGCTGGGCGAAGTAGTGGCGCTGGCCGTGCCCGATTCTCTGGCAGGCGTGGCATTGCAGAATCTGCGACGAGCGGTATTTCTGCACTCGAATCGTATATTGACCCAGCTGATCAATCTTGTAAATCCGTTGGGATTGCTGTGTCTTCGGCAGAACGACCATGAGAAGGGGTAATGGTCGCCTTGGCGGGGTGGGACCATTTGAAACCTGGTCCACTGTAGTGGTCTTCTGCTGACGGCGAGCTGGAGCTGTAAGTCGACTTACACTATGGATTTTTAATCCACAGTGCTTGGTCAGATAGTCTTGAACATCCTCGGGCTTCGTATCTGCCGGAGGTGTCGTAGAATCACTTTGAGTTTTGCTGCGGCTGACGAGCCGTAAGCATATCCAATCTTCTTTTTCTCGAGGAATTCACGTATGGCCGTGAAGTCTTTCTGGTCGTGTGCTTGCACTCTACAACATCCTCTGGTCTAGATAAAACGAGCTCTGCCACAGACAAGAGCATGTATTTGGTTTGATACCTCACAAGTTATCGTATTATAAATGGAGATACAGGGAGGCCTGTAGGTCTTCTCAGTTGGGTCTGCTACGGGCTTGTCACCTTGGGTCGAACTTTGTTGCTTCGGCGCTGGAAGACTAGCGTTGTCGCATTCGCTGCTGGTAGAAACCTCTTCTACATCTATGGGTGGTCGACGCTTTCGGAGTCGCTTTCTTCTTCCCTCATTTTCCATGGCTGGGGCATAAAGAGTCAAACTAAGTTCCTTTCTACCTCTGCGGAGTTCGATGGACAAGGTGCTGCTCCCCCAACATCGAAACGAAGTATGATGTTGCTGTGTAATAAAATGGATAATAAACATTTTTCGAGCAAGGCCTCATCTCCAGGAAGCTATCAACTCGCGGCAAGCCACGGCACCTAGCGATCTGTTGAGTGAGATGAGTCAAGGCAAAATGGATAATAAACCTTTTCCTGCTCCCACAAAAATCTCTAACTACGCACTGGTAATGATCAGGCTGGAAAGTTCATATGAACTAACCGATCACTGATCAGTAATTTTGGGCCCTGTGTAATAAAACCTCCTTTTTTGTCCTCGTTTTCCATTTAGAAGGATACACCTTCTCTTTGATAAGTGAATTGTTTTCATTTTTTTTTGTTGTGCAAGTTGATGGTCTAAGTGGTTTTCTGTATTAGAAGTGGTACATATTTACTTATTCTATGGGTATTTCATTCAGATCTTATTTACTTCAGTGAGGAAAGTAATAGTTTGCTATGGTGCGGCATGCGTAGGATATATCACGTGCCGTAGTTCCGAAGGATATTATACAGCTGATAGTCAGCTGTGGATCTATCAGGAAGGTATACATGGTTAAGAGATGCTGTAGTGGTGTGCAGTGGTATGTAGGAAGGCAGTCTTGAAGAGCATCTAGTTATAAAACCTTTTTTTTTCTTTTTTTTTTTTTTTTTTTTGTCCTCGTTTTCCATTTAGAAGGCTACACCTTCTCTTTGGTAAGTGAATTGTTTTCATAAATGTTTTCCCTTGCAAGGTGATGGTCTAAGTGTGTTTTCAGTATTGAAGTGGTACAAATTTACTTATTCTGGGGGTAGTTCACTTAGATGTTATTTATTCAGTAGTGGGAAAATTACTTGTTAGGAAAGTAATAATTTGCTATGGTGCGGCATGTGTTGGATATATCACGTGCCGTAGTTTCGGAGGATGATGGATGATATACAGCTGATAATCAGGATGCTGTGGATCTATCAGGAAGGTATACATGGTTAAGAGATGCTGTAATGGTGTGCAGTGGTAAGTGGGAAGGCAGTCGTGTAGAGCATCTTCGTACATTGTGCTGAGAAGTTGTGGATGGTGCGAGTTCATTCGACCAGTTATATATTTGTGACGGATGGCTTCGATGTAGGTTGTGATTTCCGGGAAGGTTATTCGCTCGTACAGTAGTCGTGTAGGACTTGGTAGGACTACTCTGAAGGCCAAACGAAGAGCATGTCTTTCCAGAACTTGTAGTTTGTGATAGAATGAGTCTGGCGCTGATATCCATGCAGTGTGGCCGTAAATTATTGCTGGTCGAAGGAAAGCCTTGTAGGTATGTAGGACAACCTGGGAGTTGAGTCCCCAGGATGTTCCAATTAGCCGTTTGAGCAAGCTCAGACGATTTGTAGCTTTTTGGACGATGTTGAGCAATTGAGGTTTCCATGTTAGCTTGGAGTCAAATATGACTCCCAGGTATTTTGCAGTGGTGGCAGGCAGAATTGGAGTTCCCCGTATTTTGATGTTTAATAATGTTGGGTTCCTTTGGATCTTCGAACGACAGCCTGTCTGTAGAAACACCAATGCTTGTGTTTTGAGAGCATTTATTGTGAGACGCCATGTGTCACACCATCTTTGGAAGGAGTTTATAGCTGGTTGGAGAGTTTTGTTTATAGCTTGGATGGTTGAACAACAGGCGAGAAATGCGGTGTCGTCAGCGAATTGGTAGATAGAAACTTGTGGGGGTTTTGGCATATCGGCAACGTATAGTATGTAGAGTAATGGTGATAAAGCAGCACCCTGTGGAACGCCAGAGTAAGGGAAAATGGGGTATGACATCGCTCCATTTACAGTGACATAAGCGACCCTATTTGTTAGAAAGCTGTGTACTAATCTGACATAGCAAAGCGGTAGTTGGAATTTATGGAGCTTGTAAATGAGTCCAGTATGCCATACTTTGTCAAATGCTTTCTCCAGGTCGAATAGTACTAGACAGGATGGTTTGGATGTGTTGAAGTGATTTGTGATGCGAGTCGTTAGTTTTAACAAATTATCAAGGACACTGTGTTGAGGTCTAAAGCCTGCTTGGTGCGACGGAAGTAAACTGTGTGCTTGTAAGTGCATGTGTATGCGTCGAACAATGATGCGTTCGAATATTTTGCTAAAGGTTGATGTGAGCTGAATAGGTCGATAGTTTGTGGGGTTGGTACTATCTTTGTGTGGCTTTGGAAACATTAGAACTTTCGAAATCTTCCAGTCTGTCGGGTAGTGTCCTGTGCGGAGGATAAAATTGTATATAATAGCCAGAAAGGACAGCAATGCAAGCGGGGCCTGTTTGATCAATGCGTATGTGATATTGTCCAAGCCGGGAGCGGTGTTTCTCTTCCTACGCACAGTATTGATAATATCGTCTGTTGTGATAGGAACAGTTAGAGCATTTGTAGGATCAATAGTGTGCGTATTACTGGGTTGCAGTTGCCTGTTATTGGGGTTGGTGACTCTGTCAATTTTGGTCTGGAGGCGGAGATTTGGAGCTAATTGTGGTGTTGGAGTGAAAGTGTCTTGCAAGACATTTGCGAAGGCATGAGCTTTTTCAGTGTCTGTGTTTAGGGCTGCGTCCTTGATTGTTATTGGATAAGGAGTACTACTGGATTGTCCAGTGAGCACCTTGAAACGTTTCCAGTATTTGGTGGGATGGCTTTCATCACTCAATTGGTTGCACGTTTCAATCCATCGACGTTGTTTATAAGCTTTTATATAGTTTTGTACTGTACGCAGCCATTGACGGTGTAAGTTAAGGGATTCAGGATTTCTGGTCTGGAGATAGTCCCTGTATGCTCGTCGTGATGCTGTGATTAGGTGAAGATATTGCGGAGGTAGCTTTGGTTTGTAACTATTCAGAGTGGTCGTAGGTATGTTAGTGGTTGCCGCACTGGTAATCTGAGCAGTAAGATGTTCCACCGCCGTATCGAGTTCCTCTGAATTGTTTGGTGGTGGATGCGGGTGAGAAAAAGCATTCTGTAGCTTTTCACTATATGCCTCCCAGTTCGCTTTGTTGTAACACCAGATTTTTCGAGGTTGTATTGTACTGCTCGTATTGCGGTTACCAAGATTTAAGGTAATTTTCACTGGGTCATGGTCACTGCCGATGGAATCCAGCACAGATATGTTCAAGCAGGCACTTAGAGATGTTGATGTTATAACAACGTCAGGGGTAGTGTTACTTATGGGACGTGTGGCTCTGGGCAGTACATGGAATTCTGCTGTAGTGTTTTGGTCCAGAAATTGTAAAAAGTTTGTTTTGTCTTGCATGGTTCGACTATGATAATTGATGTCCGCTGCTATGATATAATGTTTGCTAAGGGTTTGGATATGTTGAAAGAATTGGTATGGAATAGTCTCCCCTGGTCTTACATAGATGGTAGCAAAAGTAACGACCCGGGATGGAAAATAGATGGTACTAGCAGTATGTTCTGGCAAGAGGAAGTTTGGTGGGAAGGTAACTGTTCGATATGGTAATTTTCTATCTACTCCAATTGCTGTGCCGCCGTTTACTCTTAAGCCCGGCGGACCATCGTGGCGTAAGATGTTGTATGGTGGAATATGACAGATCATTTTTGGAGCAAGATAGGTTTCGTTTAGCGCAAAGCAGTGAACAGATTCTTCCAAAAGCAGGTGTTGCAATAAAGCTTTTCGTTTAGAAACGGATCGGATATTTAAAAATAGAAAATTATACATATTCCGTACTGCCATATTCAAAACCTTAAACCGCAGTTTCCAAGTGGGATATGTGGAAATGCACATGAGGACCAGAGTATGTTGCATGGAGTTGCAAGTTGAAAATTGTTTTTGCAGATGCTGTTACTTGGGTTAATATGTGCGTTCTTAAAAATGGGTGCACATTTTGGAGAGTCAGGGTGAAGAAACGTATTAGATCTTCCACTGTTACTGGATGTCGTAGTGAATTGTCAGGTTCTGTAGCAGTGTCATTGGTGCGCAGGGGAACTGTTAGATCAGGGTGTTCAGGTATTGCATCTGGCTTGGCTTTGCATTTGTAACTGTATGTAGGATGGTTTTCCGTACATGTGACACATTTTGGTGCAGCAGTTTGGTTTTGACATTCTCTGGTTGAATGGGGTCCTGAACAGTATCCGCATTTATCTCGGTTTGGACATGCAGCAGTAGTGTGCTTGTTATACTGTTGGCATTTTTCGCACCGCAATGGAAGAGGTTGTTGAGAACGGGATGGTTCAACTTTGTACCTGCGTCTGTATATGTATGCTCCACTGTGTAGTAGTGTGTCTACAGCATTTTGTGAGTCTGTTAGGACCCGCACCATGTATGTGGGTCCGTTGTTATTGCGAATACGGATACATTTGCGGATTTGTATACCTTCGCATTCCAGTTCCTCAAAAATCTCTTCGTCTGTTAGACTAGGTTCTACACCCCAGATGACAACTGATAGTAGTGGGGATTTATGTGGTGGTGGTGGTTGTTTTTGAATGGAAGCATTTAGTGTTTGGATGTTTGCTTTGGCTCCATAGATTTCAAAAGAAGCTTTGTTTCTAATTAGTTTTGCAAAGTCTGGATCTGGTGATTTCAATATGATGCCATTACGGGTGAACAGTATTTGTGCAATTTGTGCCCTTGGTACATACTTAGATGTTTGTTGGAACACATGTTTTGCTGTATTGAATTTGGTGTCGTAATTGGTGAGCAGGAAGTTGTATAAGCTGTTATCCTGTTGTTTGGATTTTAGTTGGGTTGCATGAGCTGTATTTCCTGTATCTCGTTTAATTGGTGATCTAGATCGTTGACGTTGAGGTAGAGGTAATCCTTCATAGGAATTGCGACGTCGGTGTTTTGTGGAATAGCTGGACGTTTGCATTGGATCATTGGTACTTCGTGAATCGAGCATCGTCTCGGAGTTTGGACCGTCCGTCCGTTTAGTACCTCCGGTGAAGGTTTTCACCCCTTCTCGCTGTCGTAGCAGCGTTGCAGGAAGACCATGATGCATATCAGAAGACCACAACCGTGAGTTGTTTATATGATCCAATAGAACAAACGCAAATCCTATGGGAAAAGAGGCACAAACTCAAACCAACTGACAACTCAATCCAAAGAAGCGAATCCAAATTCCAAACTAATTGTAGAGCCCAAGACAAAAGAAGAGGAAGGATGAAGGTAGTAAGGGAAAACAGTTTCAAAAAATAGTGCAAGTCGTATGTCTGCTCCACTCAACGTGTTCAACCAAAAAGGTTCCTCGCAATCACCTAACCACCGTATAGGCACAATTGGTACCGTTTGTCCGTTCCAGACTTACGGCTTCCACCTGGAATAATTGGCCCACGATGCGTGACACAAGAGAGACCGACTTACGATTACCTATACCTTGATGCTGTTATAAAACCGAGAACAGGTACCTCTTCAACTCGGAACGAAATTAAACGATTGCGAGAGCTTCAAGTGTTAGACAATTATTTCTTACATGTGGCTCTAATGGTCAGCACTTTTTTCTACTTAGTACAGCGTATTGCATATATCTTCAATATATTATTAACTTTCTGTCCTTCTTACATTTTAGTGTTGCATAACTTTGCAATACCAAGAAAAATACGGCAATAACATGGTGATACCATCTCTTGAGAAACTCCTTAACTACAGTCCAAATACCGAAAGAGTCACTTTCCGTTATAATGATATAGGTTTCGTGTTTTTCCTATTTTGTGTAATTTTTCTCTTTAGTGTAATGGCTACTATGAGGATAAGTATTATTAATAATCGTATTAATAGTTTCACGTAACTACACAAATACTTTCCTGTTTCTTTCATTCACATACTTTCAAGCGTAGCGATTTTCATTTGTTAAGCATGTGGCATACTACGAAACATCCCTTCAGTCAGTTGTTCTCCCAGTGGGTGTGAACCCAGACGGCGCAATTTCGACTGCTTTGATTGGCTGTTTTCTCGGCGGTTGGTGAATCCATGTCTAGAAGCAAATTTTGCGCCCCGGCTTGGGCCCCACAGCTTCTGGGCGGTCCTGTAGACGATTCTTCCCGTCCGGCACTGTCGCGCTCTCGCGACCCGAACTCGATCCTTCACGTGCTTTTTGGCTTGTCCTCTTGAGGCAGGTTGTTAACCCCATTTATAGTGATCTCGGGAGTTAGGAAATGCTTAGGATAGGGTTTCCGGGTAGCGTATTTACAAACCCTATAGTACTGCAGAACCTCCAGCGATATTTGGCTACTGATTGGCTGCCATCCCGGAAGTTGATGCAGCGTTCCTTCAAGTTAACGCTAGATGGCAGGGTTCAAATGAACAGTTTAGATTTCAGATATCCATCCCAACAAGATAAGAAACCCATTTACAATAAGGTTCATTTTTTAGCAAACTTATTTAAATTAATGTTTTAGAAGACAGAAATCAGAACTCTTCTTGAAGTGAATGATTTTTCTATTTAAAGTCACATCAGTGCAAAAATTGTAACTACCAATGACTATTGAGAAAATTATGTATATCCAACGTATAACATTTTAAACATTATATTTTATTATATAAACGTATATTTCTTAACATAATTTCGACAATCTGTTTACAAACTTTATTACTATATAATCACAAGTCTAATTTTTTCCATACTTTTGCTGTAAATGAAGAAACAAGGAACAATGCACACGGAACGTAATCACTTCCGGTTCACACAACCAATAAGAAAGTGTTATATACCTCTGGTTCTGCAGAACTATAGTGTTTGTAAATACGCTTTCGGGTATGGTCGGTAATGCAGTGCTCTGTACAACATGAGGCGGAGAAAACAAAATTATTCTCTGAATGTGTATATCACTGGCTGAGGTAGAATATATAGCTATGAATGACAGGTCATTATATTATATTGGGAATTCATTTATCTTGTAATGTTTCAAAATTTTACCTATTCTTGCCGTCTATAGGAAGATACTACTTCAACAGCTGCAGGAACTAAGCATATTTTGATTGGTTTGTTGCTTTCAGCCCTCCTTCTGAATGTTGTCTTGGCTTCAATTGGATTCAGAATATTTTTTAACGCATTGCGTGAGAAATAATGCTTACTCGAATATCGTTTAGCATACAATGATGACGATACTGGTCAAGGGCGCACACAGGAGGCACTTGCCCGAGATTTGCGGAAAGAGATAATGTAATGCGAATGGTGAAATTGTAGCGATATTTTACAACAAAAAAAAGTTTTCTCAGACTTACAGGCCGTACGTTGCAGCAACTATTATTATTATTATTATTATTATTATTATTATTATTTTACAGTACCATTCGGTACGTAAAAACGTGGATCAGTGATCCCATGAAGGACAGTAGATTAAGTGGTCTCTGACTCTGGTTGATATCTGTGCTCTGTGAAAAGGTACAAAGAAACAAACAACTGTTCATCAACCAAGTGATACATGTTTATTGAAAGGAAGAAAGGCGAATCCAGTTTCTATCTAAATAGTAGACTCGAGTCTGAACTTGTATACAACGCCAAAGTATTTTCAAATCAATTTGAATTTTATGATTTGCAAAGTAGTAAAGGTACTAACTAATAATAATAATAATAATAATAATAAAAATAATAGCAATAATATTAACAGTAATAATCAATAATAATAATAATAAAAGTTTCTATGACTTGACCCTTTCTGAGAAAAAATTCTGCGGGCGCCCGTGATGCTGGTACATTCCTTCTGCACTTCTCAGGTATCATTAACACATTAAAAGCTTCTTCCATGCCCCATAACATATTTCGAAATAAAAGAAAAATCACTATATACAATATATAAATTACAATATACTATCATCGGAATCATCACACAAATGTACCGACTTAAAGTGTAAATCACCAACCCTGAGACCTTTTGTAAACAAACCGTCTCGCCGATTCGATGTATCACTCCTTCCCGCACGCATAGAACTCGCCATGTTGAAAGTGGCACTACTTCCTTGCTGTTCACATGATTATTTTTAGAAAATAACTAATGTTATAAAATATCATTATGTACACAAATCTCTAAGCTCATTGAAAGTTACAATGCATATTCCTACAAAATATTCACACTTATCTTGCCTTGCCATGTCACCAAGTTATTTTACGAAGTGCACTATATTTGGCGTAACAAAAATAGTTATTTGGATGCTTGTCAGTTTCCAACCGCAATAAATTTACGAACTTTCTTTGTCTTGTTTTGATCATCATCATCAATATATTTATTGGACTTACAGCATTGCATATGGCTGTTTATGCCCATTATATATTTTATTTACATTAGATACAATTTACATAATATCTACAAACAAATTTATAATACACTCCTATCTATATCAAACCTTAGAAATATACATTACTATGTTATATCATTTTGTCTAAAAAAAATGCAAGTAAAATATATTCAAAGAAAGAAGACAAATTTATGGGAAATGATTACTGGTGCAAAGAGTTAACCATAAAGGTGAAGCAATAAGTACAAAAGAAAGAGCATTGGGTTTAAAGTGAGACGTCATTTGCGGCAGCGTATCCCATACTACAAATTGGCCGTTGTTTTACCTTACATAATGAATCCTGTAACAACACTGGATTTTTGTGTGGATTATTTTACTTCTGAGTTTGCAATGCTTTCTGCATGCAGGTGGTTTTGTTTACAGAAGGTCTCAGGGTTGGTGATTTGAACTTTACACTACAATACAGAGTATTAAAATATTTTTAAAAATGGAATGCACTATATATGTGAATTATTTTCATAAGGTTTATTTGAAGCGAAGCTTGATACAGAATAAACATGTTTCAGTAATAAGCAAGTATCGATCCAAGCGTGAGCAAATGCATAAAAGCTAACATTTTACATAATTATTATGTAATTTAATCTTTATCACAATAATCAGCATTAGTGTTTACATTGAAATAAACATTGGGTTTCTTCAGGTTCGAATGTTCTCATAGAATAGTCAGTGTCTGCATCATGTAATATCACTTTCTGCTCGAAGGTATTCGTTCTAGTGTTTCTTCTATCTTCCATCCACTATGTTTCAGGATCAGTTTTCAAAGAGCTTTATGGCAGCACAGATAGTAGCCCCGATCAGATTGCCGCGCGGCAAGAGGAGAGTGTGATAGGGGCCCTATCTGGTCAGGAAACAAACAACAGCCCCGTCTACTTCGCTGCACTTTTTGACTCTCTCTGCAGTCACTCGTCTAGTTGGATATCCAGTTGGTTGGCGTTGAACTAGCTACCTGCCCGGATGTGATGGCTGCCTGGCTGGCTACTTGACTGATTTGGAGGAATAGGACATGCTCTAATTGCTACTGGCTTTCCTCGACTGGATTCTGTGGAACAGCCAAGCAGAGCAAAATCTGGCCATGTGAAGATAATCTGTGAGTTTGCAAAGGGGAGTTTTTTTGTCTGTGGTTTCCGAGTGTTAGCTGTTATTCTTAGTTTCTCTATAAATAAAAAAGGAAAGAGTTGACGTGCATTGCATCCGTGTTCAGTTCATTAATATTTAGGTATTTATGCAAAGCGATGCGATGTGTACATGACAAATATGATTAGCCGAAAATTACAATCCTTATTATTACTTACAAGTGTATTAAATTAAATGTTTGATTTTTTAAAGAAATTGTGAATGAATCCCGCGAATGTCATGCATGAATACGCATACCCGAGTTAATTAAAAAGCTTGTTCGGTACACATTGATTACTATATTTCTTCAAGCCAAACTCTAGTCCATACTTTTCTCTTCTAATTTTCAATAAAAGAACAAAGCAGTAATTCTCCCACAACATTCTTCAAATTGATCGTCCATCTTTACTGCGCAATGTCTTGTGGGAACAAAAGTCTATCGACAAGTACGCTGATAAGTATCGTGTGAGGCGAAAACTAGCAAATGGGTAGCCAGACCAGATGCAACTAGGTCATTCCTACTGGAAATCCAGCAGAGGCAACTCCTAAACGCATGCGGTGCCAAGCTGCGCATGCGTCAATTGTGGGAAAAGGACAGCTTGCTCTGAGACGACATTAATGAGTATTTCTACATTCTATAGGAGAAGTATTTATTGTACACGACAGCGCTCAACTAAGCTTATATTACATTTCTTGGATCTGAAGTGAAAGAAATAATTATTTTCCCATAATTGACGCATGCATGACTTCAGATCCAACAAATGTAATATAAGCTTAGTTGAGCGCTGTCGTGTACAATAAATACTTCTCCTGTAGAATGTAGAAATACTCATTAATGTCGTCGCAGAGCAAGCTGTCCATTTCTCACAATTGACGCATGCGCAGCATGGCACCGCGTGCGTTCAGGAGACTCCTCTGAAATCCAGATCCGTGTGTTTCAGGCTTGAGTTGATTTCGTGTGTGCACCGTTTGCATTACGTTCTGGAGCGGTGTACATTGTGGTGTATGGTCACGTGGTGAGTGCTAACTAATCAAATGAACGTTTAAAGCAGCAGACAGGCATTTGTTGAATCTTCTGAACTTGAACATCGACATCCGTCTACTTGGTTCAAAGTCATTTCCTTGCACCAACCTGACACTAGGATACAACTGCACTGCACCTAGTGTCAAAAAGTTCAGCGAATCAGCGGGGATGTTGTCTCTACTGACGTTTGATAGTTGTACTGGGCAGGCGCCACTTGACTGTTTGAGCTCAGAAAGCTGCGCGGCAAGATTATGCGTGTAATAGGGTTGGTCGGTCATCTTGCCGTGCGACAATCTGATGGGGCTTCTGCGCACTGAACTGATATTGTAATACAGCCATTTGAGAAACTAAATACTACACGTCATTAGAGAAGAAGCCATCCAATGGCAGCGGAAGGTCTTAGGAAAGCGAATTGAGAAGCATAAAATATGAGAAGGCCACAGAAATTACCTGAAATAAATAGAAGAAATCAATGATTATAAATAAGTTAATGCGATCACTTTTCTCGTTAGTTTTGAACTTGTGTAGCGAATAGCCGAACAACACAGACAAGCTTTCACATTGATGTGAAAATTTATCGGTCTTGTACGTCGACGCACTGTATGCGCGCACGCCCCTCCCCCCCCCCCACACACACATAGGCGCCAATTTTTGGACATTGTAGATAGTGCCTTGCTTTCTCTAAAATCGGCGCCTGTGCGTGTGTGTGTGTGCGTCGATTATCTGGAAAATATTAATTAGCTGTCTGCAGTGTCGGAGATTAGGGAGGCGTGGGGAGGGGGCTGTTACTCCTCTACTTTTTGTTACTTTTGGCCCCGCACTATTCTAAACCTTATGTATAAAGATAAAGTAATCTATCATTGCCCCCTCAGTTTTGGAACTCAATTGCCGCCACTGGCTATCTGTAATGAAAATCTGTGATATTTTATGAACAACCTGGTTTCATTATTACAAACAGTTGTTCAAACGGTACTTTGGAAATATATCTTAACTTATTTTGAAGCTTTATTTCCGGTTTAGATGCATTTTCATTCTTACCACGTATGAATATACCCTATAGTAATCAATACAGTATTTTTTTGTGATCGAGAACATTTGGACAGAGCTTCTTAAATACGACACAGTTTCTTTCTAGAAACATATCTGTTCCTTTGCATACTTCATCAATTCATCCATTACATTTCTACGCCAGGTTAACCTCAACGTGTAAAATTATGCGCATGAAGAAAAGTGAGAAGGAAATTTATGATGTTAAATGTACCATCCCGGCATTTACCCGGAGTGTCTGAGAAAACAATTTGCTTTAAACTTAACACATTTTGAACGCGAGCTCCAGACTTCAACCACTCAGCTAACATGTTCTGCATTTCCGTGCAAGACAAGTGGTACCATCTACAAGAACAGGACTCACATTGCTAAAGGTCTCAACGTTTATCCTGAAGAATCCCAATGCCGTCAGTTCCGGGTGCATCTTGCTACGCGTCAGGATAATGTTAATCGTTGTCTTGAAGGAGCGAGGGCAAACCCACCATGGAAGAGCCTCCATGTCAGCAGATAGGGTTTCATACTGAAAGAGAAGGATTTGAAAGAAATTGCTATTATAGACCTTTTCACATGCTTGAAATTAGATAACTTCCATGTATGCTATTCCCTATACAAAGAAATTATCATGATCTTATCTATATCTTACATCTACAGGGTGTTCCGTTCAAACCTCCCACATTTCAATTCATCATGGCTAAAAGGTTATGAAACATAATGTAATGCGAGTGGTACTGGACGAAAGAGAAACTCAAAGAATTGTATTGCTAAATACTAAACACGAATACACCAATACACCTCTACACTGAACTCTATGTGTAAACCGTTTGTAGAACGTATAATTTCCAATCTGAGAACCTCCGGATTGTTTAAACACTTCCAGCCGCCAAAAACTTTGCACACCATGCCTTAATGGTTTTCCCATCAGGTGCTTCACCTCCATATTCTCTCCGGTAATTTCTTTGCTCTGTAATGATTGATTTGGTCTCTGCATACCAGAATACAGATTTTGTACGCTGCTGCAGAGTCGCCATTGTGCTTTATGCGATTGTGGCGCTGCATAGTGAGAGAACGGTGAATTTCGAGGTAGCTTATCTTGTCTTCTTCTTCTATTTCGAGTTCCAATAACATCCCTCTTTCTTCATCTTGTATTTCTTTGGCAAAAATGTCGAGCTGCCTCTTCGTTCCCTTCCATATGCCAAAACAATCGTCCACATATCTGCAAAACAGAATTATTTTGTCACCTCCTTTTTCTATCACTTTCTACTCCCATTCATTCATAACCAATTGAGCCAATACTGGGCTTAGGCTAGAACCCATATTCAGTCCTTCACTCATTAACATTATTTTATCCTACATTTTACTGTAACCGTTATTCCAAATGGTTTCCAGCGCCTTCACTACCCTTTCACTATCCCATTCTCCTATAATTTCTTGTCCCATTCTCTTTTGAACAATGTCCAAAACGTGTCCCCTCTTGATGCTTGGGAACATACTTTTCACGTCTAAGCTAAACATTGTCATCTTCATTTAATTTAACTTAAGTCCTTTTATGAGGTCCACTACTTGTTCACTGTTCTTAACTGCTCTGCTTTCTTGTTGTATTACTAACACTTCAATAACTTTCTTTAATTTCTTTAAATCCTTCCATTTTCTCACTAGTACTCTCTTCTCCCTTCCTATCTGCTTAGCCTCATCCCACTCTATGTCATGTCCTGTTTCTCTCGTGTGCTTAAATATCGCATTTCTCTCTCTCTTAAGTCGTACATCATCTCTATGTTCTTCAACCTGTCTTTCAGCCTCTTTTTTGTTTCTCCTATGTACACACACACACTGACATTCTATACACTTTACTTCGTAGATAATCCCTTCCTCTTCTCTGTTTTCCTTTTTTTTTTTGGTTTGCATTCTTCGCTATTCTTAAGATGCTTGGTCCTCCCTTTCTGCAACCTTGCTGGAAGGTTGAAACGTAACGTTTAGTTTATGTTTGAGAATAAAATGAATTTCTACCTTGGTTAACTTATTAACGTGTGCTCTGCAAATATTAAAGCGAACTAAAAAATAAGTCTGCCAAAGAAGTGACTCGTTTAGACTCAATTGGCGAATCAATCACCAACGAGAACAATAATCTCAAAAACGTTGAAATCTGCAATTCATTTAGCTGTTCAAAATACTTACTAAAAAGTAGTAATTTATTCTGAATATTGATATTTTATACAGGGTGTAGCACACTGAAACGGTGGAAAATAGACGATAGTAGAAGCAAAAAGTCTCTGTAAACATGAGGTTGCAAACAAACCGGTTGTGAGATAATTGCTAATGCATAGTTACGATCCGTCACTGGCTTGATTGTTTGTGCACATTGGACAAGCGCATTCGGTTTAGCCTGAGCTCTGCAGAAGATGTCACGTGACTCATGGGAGCAGTGTTGCAATTGCCGAAAGTTACAATTCCAATAGACATGAAACTGGTAAAGACTATACGCTGTTGTCTTGTTAAAACAAATATCTACGAATCTAAAGTACGACGCTGTCCTTGATGATCGTGAAATTCGTCAATTGTTCTACGAATGATACACTTGTCACATTCGTCCACATCACTTTTAAATTTCTTTCCTCTGCGTGGTTTGTTAGGCGTTACTAATCCCTTCCCAGTTACTTTGTTGCGATCATTTTCGTTTAAGATTCGTTTCAGAGTACTCTCTGACAACATCAGTAGCCGCGGAAACATGCTTTTGCACTTGATTAACATTCAACGCAAGAACACTGTCAGCTTTGAGATAATTTCTCTACTCTGACTATGAATCATTTTGCTTTCTCCAATATCCTTTCCAGTTTTCACCTCAGCTTCCGTTGAATAAAAACACTCTAAGCAGCACAGTTCAACAATCATCTCACTCGTGGTAAGACTATCTGCCCCCCCCCCCAAGAGGAGGAGAGGGAGGATGCCTCTCGCCGAGGTGGCTTAATCATTGGGGGTTTCACTGACACAAATAATCCTGTCATTCTTTTCCTTGAACTATCTCAAACTGTTGCTTTTTTAAATGAACTAAATGCAGACAGCAGTAAGTACCGAACACCCCTACTAATAAGCTCTGAAGTCGGACTATGGATAGAGGTAATTGTTAAGGCGGTTAGCCACTCGGATCTCTCTCAAACTCTCGCATCATTGCGCTGACGGCATACTTCTGCGCAGCTGAAGGCCAGAGCTCAAGCTAAACCGAATGGCCTTGTAGTACACTCACCTCAATTAGTATTCCGTCAGTTTGTTTCTTTATACAGCATATTTGCAGAAGATTCAATTCAATCTGCAGGTGCATCAATATACTCTGTATAAAACACAAATTTATTACTAACTTCGTTGACCCTGTACAGTGTTTTGTTTACAACGACCCCAGTGTTCGGTTTTAAACAAAGAAACGTGGGAGTGCGCAAGGAGACAAGCGTACGATGTGTAGTGCAAACAATCAAGTCAGTGGCGTATCGTAACAGTACATTCGCAATAATCTCGTAAACGATTACCTAGACTTTTTTGTACTTTTCGCCGTTTCAGTTTTGAGCTATCACTTCTGATACACCCTGTATATAGAGGTTGCTGTACGTGTTGTACGGGAATAACGATCGATTGATTTGGTTTATTTTACTTCGCATTCGAACACGGGACGTGGATAATGAACAAAGTTATCAAGTATTTTTAAAGCATTTGAATCGTGATTACAAAACTAAAATCATATTGACGTAACCAAAGATTAGTGTATTTCAGTCTTACCTCGTTAACTATCTGTTGTCCCAAATAACAAACAGCGTAGAGCTCTGGTATCATCCACACCATAAATGAAATGAAGAATGTTATAGATGCGACGTCATCATTCTGAAAAGAAATAATACTTACTTTAAAAAATCCTATATTGTGGTCATGTTATGTAGACTTAGTAGATTCTTAATTTAAACCTCGCATTTACTTTCTTTTTTACCTCCGCACAAAAATTTGAAATAGACATCTACTTAACGATCTGAAAGTCTAAATTTTCCTATGGCAGTTTTCACATCATAAAGAAATTTTATATTATAAACCGTATTTAATACCAGTATTTATAAAAACGAGAAATGATTATGCCCACATAGGGCCTCTCCGATGGCGCAGTGGTAGCGTTGTCGCCTTGTAATCAAGGAGTCACGGGTTCGATACCCGGTGGAGGCACATAGAGGTTCGGATCCCACTTTAAGCTGTAGGTCCAGTTCCGATTAGCCTTCCTGTGCATAAATTGGACTTAAAACACAAACTCAACGAATCAACCAAGATTATGCCCACACTTTCACCTCCGGAAACAGGCAAACAGATTTAAATTTTTAAAGAGATTTATTCAGTAATGCACAGTATATTTCTTCCGAATCTTCGCTACATAATAATAAAAATAATATATCAAATTTATAGATTTCTTGAACCATTTCGGAAGTTTCGAGGAGAGCATGGCGGTTTACTGGGCGTACACGCCGACAAATATTGTTTATGCCAATCTTACCCCCCCCCCCATAATTTAATTGAAGCAGGTGCTACAACATGGACTGCTATAGAGAACTGTTGGCTCATGTGGAATCTGCAGAAAGTCTTAATTCATGTTTGAATCCATAGGGCCAAATGTGTAGCTTTGAATGTTTCCTCTTGAAACATATTATTTGTGTGATGAAAATTTCATAAAATAATTGAGGATTCTGTGTGAAAATATTTTAGGTGTTTATTTCCTAAGATTTCTAATTGGAATTATTTCTTCTATTTACGATTTAATACTTTTGCATGCAGGAACTTTGCATGCAAAGAGGCCGTCAATTACGCAGAATTCTCTTCAGAAACGTTGTGATAGAAGTGGGAGTTGAGAATATTCTGTTTTGAAATATGGCATTGCTTTATTACATCAGGATTAGTATTTTTTTTTTAAAAAACAACATTATACACGTAAAGTTGCCTGTGCTTAATACCGCATTGCTGTGGCTTGAAGTTGCAGTGGTCACATATTTGTACGATATGTAACCGACGTTCGAAAAAATTACGAGCGCGCACTCCAAAAAAGAATAGTGGGAATAAGTACAACTTAATCAAATTCTCAATCAATCTTTTTAGTGTCAATCAAAAGTTACATATTGTGTTGTGTAATTATGTAATCAAAAATAGTTAATTTTGGACCAACGAATAAAGTTTGATGTACCCTGATATACAGGGCTACTATAAATGATTCATTCGATTTGAGAACACTGTATTTTCCTAAGTATTGCACATACAGATATGAATGATACATGCAAATAACTGTAGACTCACCAAGTTTTCCTCACATTCTACAAATGTTCTATGTGCGCCCCTCTGGCCACACAACACACACTCAAGCGGTAGTCGAGTTCCACCCATACATTTTGTAGCAATCCATTGTCCTTAAACTGCCGATACCATCGCAAAATGATCTGTTTACATGTTGATTCTTATGTGTACTCTCTTCTGAATGCACGATGCACTGCAATAACAGATGAACATCTCGCATATTCCAAGACGAAAACTCTTTTCTCGGTTTACCGCCATTTTGTACAGGCACTGCACTCGTGCTGCCAACTGGTGTGTTACGATGCAAACTTGGCGAGTTTACAGTTCTTTTCATGTATCATTCATATCTGTATAAACGCAATACTTTAGAAACTACAGTGTTTTGAAATCGAATGAATCATTTATAGTAGCCCTGTATATGTTTGTGTTTTCAGAGCTAAATTATAATTATAATTACAATTTATTTTTGAAATGTTTTTCTCAGGTGTGTACCTGCTACTGATAAAAGTGGCCCCCGCCCCCGCAAACGGAGAATGTCTGCATTTATGCTTTGCTTAGCTTTGAACCTCCCCTCAAATATCGGAAGAAATCGGCGCCTACGTTTGGAACTACTTGTCATCAGTTGATTACAGTGGCGGCGATTGGGTTACACAACTGGGGAGGGGAGGGCAAGGTGCCAAAGGACAGTTTACTTGCAAAAAGTGTGTGTGTGGTGTGGGGGGGGGCAACTGCACACCTACACCCCTAATCGCCGCCACTGGTTGATTATGTTCGAAAATTGATCTTGTCAGTTATATTGGACATTGTGAGTGTATAATCTGGTACAGAGGCTGTTCAACTCAATACTTGTTTGTCTTAAGTAAGTAAACTGTATGAGGGAGAAATTGCCGAACAATGTTCCTTGTTTCATTAATAATATATATACGTACCTTGACCACTCCGTATGCCAGGAAACACAGCATGAACTCGTCTATTAAGATCTGCAGACACGCGATGGGTGAAAATGCGCCTTCTATATCGTCCAGAAAGCTGCGAGAAAATATTTCGAAGTGGTTAACATTTGTTTTTGTTATGTCTGCAAATACTAAACACAGCAAAAATACGTTTATACAGCATTATATTTAGAATCAAATATGCAATAACAATAGTACGGTATTCTACATAAAGACAAAGATATTAATAGAAACATGTAGTACAGTACCGTGTATTACTTTACCATGTACATAGTATGAAATATTAAACCAATTCAATTTCATGTAAAAATAGAGATTATAGAATCATATATTATTACGCAAGTGATTCTATTGGATTTTTATTATTATACCTCGCTTTTCTGCCTCTTTTATCGAATCGCGACGATGAGGAAGAGAGGTGATAAGATGAAATTTGTGAAAGGACACTTGCGAAGAACACCCTTGCCGGGATTCGAACTCTGAAACTTTTTCGGCGAGTTCGAAAACGGCCAACGAACCGTCAATAATATATTCAAAGCGACACAAGTAGAAGCACATACGTCCCATAATTTCATATTTATTTATGTACTAGCTGATTACACGGCGTTTGCTCCTATTAGACAGGAAAATAATGAATTCTAACTATTAGTGTAAATTGTAACTAATTTTATTTACAGGTATTTAAAGTATAAGTACAGTATATAAATTATAAAGAAAAATCTTTTACAAATTCACTATAATATTAATTTGAATCAAAACTTGATTATAAACAACATTTTTAGTTTCACCTCCAGGACCAAGAATAAATAAATTGAACGGCATTGGGAGTGTCACTATTCATCTTAGCGACCCCGAAAACTATGGATTCCTCACTGATATCCGTCGTTTTCGATTATATTTACGTGTCACCCCCTTCCCACCCCCACCCCTAGGGGTGCCAGGGGTGTCTTAGCCCCACAGTATTTCTTTCCAGATTGTAAGTCATATGTGTACCAATCTTGGTTGAAATTGCTCCAGGCGTTCGAGAGTTATGCCGGAACAAACATACATACATATATACACACACATACATCTATTTATATATATATATATATAGAAGATTATGAATCTTGGAATATTATCTTGAATATTGGTTATCGATGCCACTAATTTTTATATCTGCAAAATATTTACTTCAGTCCAACGCTATGTTATGGGAAAATATGAATGTGTTAGAAATTTTGGGTTTATCGGAACGTAGGCCATTTTGCACTCTCCAGAATATACGAGGAAACTTATCTAAAACCCTTACTTAACTTTTTCTTAAAGGGTGTTAAGAGTCCCTTGACAAAGGTTGCAAGTGCAAGGTTGTAAAGGGAGGTGCACAGGACAAATACAACACATTAAATAAAACATTAATATGCTGACCAAGGCAAAATTTATTGTATAAAAAATATACCCTAAAAACGTAACGTTTCCACTCTCTAACAGGGTCTTCTTCAGACGAAGATTCACAATAAACGTTTTTAGTGTATATTTTTTATACAATAAATTTTGCCTTGGTTAGCATTTTAATGTTTTATTAACATGGAAACAAGGCTTAACAGTGTTACCATAACACATTAAAAAGGCAAAGCTAGTCTGAACACTTCCTCAGAAGCTCTTCTCAAGAAGCTAAAAATGATTTCCAAAACATTGTCATCATCTCCCAACATGGATGATAAACAATTGGTTAGATTAAAAGTTTGTTTGAGGAAAGTAAACTTGGAACATTCAACAAGAATATGTCGAACACTTAAGATAACATTACGTAACTTGGAACATTCAACAAGAATTTGTCGAACACTTAAGATAACATTACGTAACTTGGAACATTCAAAAAGAATATGTCGAACACTTTAACATAACATTACGTACACCACACATTGATATGTTCAGCCCTTGCAGCAAGTGACTATGGCTGAAATGGCTGTGCCAAATACGAAGCCGAATTAAAATGAACAAAAA
This sequence comes from Lepisma saccharinum, assembly GCF_977018435.1. Lineage (NCBI taxonomy): Eukaryota > Metazoa > Arthropoda > Insecta > Zygentoma > Lepismatidae > Lepisma > Lepisma saccharinum. The sequence continues at coordinate 14,042,668 of NC_139246.1, forward strand.
ATACCTGAGAATTACCTCTCGATTGAGTGATGAGTCATTATCCACTGCTCGAGTAACTCCTTCAACTCCTTGGGAACTTCCTCCTCTTGACTTCCTTCATTATCAACCACAATATCATCCGTGGCTGGACGCGTTCTTCTACGAAGCTCTTTATTGCCTATGGGACTGCTAGGAGGTGCGTATCTGTGAAGCTCGGATAACGATGAACTGGTAACTCCTACAGTTTTGCGAATTGTGTCTCCCAAAACTGCAGACATTCTCTTCAGATGCTTTAATTCCTGAAGCGCTCGAATCATGATTGAGTTATACAGCCCGGGTATAGGTAAATTTAGAGAACATGCAACCGTAAACTCTAGTGCCTGTGATGCTAGTGCGAGTCCATATATTAATGGCGTGTTGATCTTGAACGGGTACCACATGTCGAAAATTAATCCCAAATCCTCTACCAAGGGTGCGGTGCTGTTTCCTGCCCCGTCTTCAATTGTTTTGTCACTGGAAGATTTCATGTTGATGGACTTGGCGGATACAGTCGTGACAGCGAGGGTGCTAAGAAAGATGAACCATTTCCAGGATAGTCTGCCAGTTTCCTTGATCGATATTTTCAGCGAGGCTTTGCACTCGGCATTGTATATATCCTGCAATGTCTTTCTGTGAAATATATTCCATAAGTGTTTCCTCTTCACGATTAAGACTCCCGCTCGGAAGAGAACCTGCCAGATGTAGATGCAAATGGCTATGTTCATTGATAGCCTGTCGAAGCCTTGTGGGACAATCACGATCTGTATGAGCTGCTGACAACCGAAGATCACGATCACGACAAAGGACAGGAAAGTGACTATCGGTGGAATCCATTCTGGGACTCTGGACTTAGGATCTCTCAAATATGGAGTCCAGTTTAGAGAATATTTCATGATGACTGTGATGAATTTGCAAGAATCTTCGAAACTGTCACCGAATGACTCCATTCTGATGCTTGTGTCGTCAGCAAAGTGTAGAACCATGTAGTGATGGCAAGATGTACAAGGAGTTTGATTAGTTACCACCGATATACCCTACACTGTTGTAATTAATGAACAAGAAACAATTAGACGGAGAAAATTGAGACAAAGCAAACCTTAGAATTCCCTCTCCCATGGATAAAGATCATGGTAATTTTAGGCGGATTGGTTGAATGTGGTAACTCAAGTCATGGACAGCGATTATTACGCCACAGAGGTACTGAGTCCACACAACCTGCCATTAACATCGTTAATGCCCTTATTCTGTAATCTTCCATTGTCCGTCTCTTAACATTCAAAGAAAACTGTGAATTCATCATCTTTTACAACAATGCCCCGCCCATTTTTGATCTCGTAATTACTTCTAATTACAAAGCATACAAAAGTGGTTGTTACGAAAGATTTCGAAATGGATATGATTCTACGATCAATATCTGCTTGTCTTTTGAAAAAAAGTAGTATAACATGAGCTGTTGATGCAATAAGACTTTGTAACACCATTAAGCCTTGTTTCCATGATAACCAAAAACTCAATATGCTGACCAAGGCAGAATTTAATTTTATTTTAAAACATAAACTAGACGTTACGTTTCAACCTTCTAGCAAGGTCTTGTTCTGACTCTGTACCAAATACAAATGATATAAGGTACAAAACAGGAAGAAATATATATATATATATATATATATATATATATATATATATATATATACACACACACACAGAGTTCCGTGCGAATTAATCGGAACGATATTTTTATGCATGATAGAGTCTCAAACTTGACTATGGTTTCATGATGATGAATCTATGACAAATCGTGTAATACACATTATATAAAAGAAAGAAGAACATATTAGCTATTAAGAAATATTACGAATATGTAATTTATTGTTCCTGAACAGTGTAATTGATGAATTAGGGTATAAGTACAAAAAATACATAAAGTGTGTAGTTACTGTCGTATTTCAATTAATTCGCACGGGACTGTAGACCTCATTTCTGATTGGCCTACTTTATTTAAAATATTTTCTCAACGTTCATACATTTTTTAGTGGGCGAACTCACACACACACGTACAGTCCCGTGCGAATTAATTGAAATACGACAATAATATGGCTAATATGTTCTTCTTTCTGTTATATAATTTGTATTAAACAATTTGTCATAGATTCATCATCATGAAAAAATAGTCAAGTTTGAGACTCTATAATCCATAAAAATATCTTGTTCCGATTAATTCGCACGGGACTGTATATATACAGTATATACATGTATATACACACACATACACACACACACACACACACACGCACGCACACAAAAATCACTCCCCTCCAGACACAAGATAATTAGAAAGTTTCTTCTCTGGAACATTCCTTTCCAGGTGCCGGACCCTGTGGCCGAGTGGTAAGCACATCGCGCTCCGACGCCAAGGGTCCCGGGTTCGAATCCCGCTTAGGCTTGGTTGTTTGTGAATGTCCATTCATCAATTTCATCATTTCATCACTCATCCCCATCTTAGCAAATTAGCCAAGAGGCACAAAACGCGAAGTAAAATAAAATAAATAAATAAATCAATCAATCAATTCCTTTCCAGGTGTTCCAGCAGGTGGCCTTCTCCTGTCAACTGTTGTTTCATCTGACAGGCGATTTAGATAAACATTTCGTTTCATCTGGAACGTGGTTGGACTCCTTATCTCACACTCTTTTTCTTTATCCTTTCTTTCTTCATTCCTCTTCCTTCTTTTCTCCTCCTTCGCTCTTGTCCTTTCCACTGTTTCTAACACCTTCTTCCATTCTTTGTTTATCTTCAGTCCCCAATTCCAGTTCATTGTGTCTTCTTACCCTTTATTCTTTATTTCCTTTGCCTCCTTCCATTGGACTTTGCGACGGCACTCCTTTTCAGTTCTATCGGAAAATTTATGAACTAATGTTTAAACAAATTTTTTAAAAAAAATGAGACTGTCGATTTAACTGAAGACAGGAGCATTTCGTGCTAATAACGTACAACGTTTCAGCTAAAAGCTTAGATTATGTTTCTTGCATAGTAAGGGTTGAATAGTTGGAGCTACTTCATTGCATCAGTGAGAACATTGTATAATCTCGAGTTTATTTGTTACAGGATTTTATGTAATTTATATTGTAATATATTAGCATTTGATTCTGATTCCATTGCACCAAAGGCTATCTTTGCGACATTCGACGCTTCCTAACCCAAATAACTAATGTTTAATACAATTATCTTAACCAGGAGCATCAACTTATATGGACATGTGGGGCTCGAGTCAACCATTAATTTTCCTGTGAATATGTTTATTGTAGAATAAAGCCCCGGGCGCTTAAGAAAACAAAATGTTTCTTCATTATACATCTAAATAATTCCCAAAACTTTATTACTGACTGAGTATTATCAAAATATTTCATAAAAAAGTACTTGCATATCGAATATGATAATTTTCAGTGTTGTATATTATTTTCACTATCCTTGGCCACGTTGCTCTTTGGAAAGTAAAGAAGGCTAAGAAGTTATAACCAGGATGGCAAACTAAGCAGGCAAGAAAGCATAGATATTTCGTCATTTTCAAGAATTAGACACTAAACAAAGTTATCTGCGAAATAGGCACTTGTGACAAGAATATCCAAAAACAGCCACTATAAGATGCATGTATTCCTATCCGAAATGGTCTGAAACGGGTTTTAAACTAAAAACAGTGGCGGATATTAAGGGTGTGCACTTTTTGCTTCTTTTGCTCCCGTGCTATGCTAAACCTTATGTACCAAGGGAAAGTAAACTGTCCTTGCCCCTGCAGTTTTGGAAACCAATCGCCGTCACTGACTAAAATACATTTTCTGGGCAAGGAACAAATAACGCATTTTTGGATCAACTCTCAGGCTACTTATGACTAGGGCCCGGGACTATATGTCCTATAAAACTGTAAAATATGTATGTAATTATGTCATATAAATTGGAAAATATGTCAGAAAAATGCAGAAATATTCCCAATAAAGCCAAAAATATGCACAACAGGACTCTCGAATTTCTCCCATACCCGATAGAGTAGAGTAGGGGCTGTAATGTACCTAATGTTATTTTTACTTTTGACTGATTTTTGTGAAAATCGAAAAAAGGCAAGGAAATGAGAACGAAACTTCTTTACTTCCCGTGCAACAATGAGAGAGAACATTTTGCCTCAATAATGTTTGCATGGCTATCAATTGTCGGCGGGATAAAAAAAGTGAGGTATTATATTGTTCTGTACTAAGAATAGACGCCACCTTTCTTCCTCCGTAATTTCCATATCCTGCCATCGACAATATGAACTATCCGTTGTGCTAAAGCTACGAAGAAAAAATATGAAATAACCGATTATATGCGAGAGAATTACGAAATTATACAGAAATATGTCTTATTACAACAAAATTAAAGAAATATGTTGCAAAAACTCGAAATTGGTGTAACATGTCAAAATATGCTTTGTCAACTTTGTCTATTTCGGTTGATTTTCATCAGATATGTTGATTGATTGATTTGGTTTTTTAAGTCCACTTTATGCACTGTAAGGCTAATCGGGACTGGACCTACAGGTTAAAGTGGAATCCGAACCACTATGTGCCTCCACCGGGTATCGAACCCGGGACCCCTTGATTACAAGGCGACGACGCTACCACTGCGCCATCGGGGAGACTCTTCATCAGATATGTAAAGACCTCATCGAAATAATAGATCCGAAGCCAATTGAAAAATATGTTATAACATAAAGTACCGGGCCCTACATATGACATATATTATTGCATAAAATTATGTAACAAGTCTCGGAGTTCAGCCCACTCAACATTTTTCAAAAGTTGGTACGTACCACTGCTTGATTTATTGGTTTGATCTATTTTACTTCGTTTATGTGCCAATTTTGGCTAATTTGCGAAGATAGGGATGAATGATGATATGATGGAATTGATGAATGGACACTCACAAACAAACATGCCCAGGCCGGGATTCGAACCCGAAACACCTGGAATCGTAGCGCGATATGCTAACCACTTTGCCACGGGGTCGATGGCAGAAACAGTAATATGGTACCCCCTTCAGTTCACTAAATTTCATGTGCTGTTTAATTTTGTGAGTAATTAAGAAGTATCGAATTCGATTGTTGATTCAAATTAACAGTGAACGACCAAATCGATGATAATACTATTTCACCGAATGAAGTTGTTACTACATATGTTTCGTGGTTCACCAAATTACATGTTTAGTTTATTCTGAGATTTCAAAAGTTCAAGGTATAGGAAAACTCCGGGATAGAAAGCCATAGCTTTTTCAGTGTCCTACCAAACTGAGAATTTTTGATAAAAGAGGCTAAGTGACGTCCTTGAAGGTAAATCTTTACAGTGACATATTTCATTATTTTAAAAAAAAAATCGTTCGGGATTTTTCTTTAAAAATACCTGAGTATTGTCATCTCTACCTAGATACCTTGGGGAGCTGGCCATAGGATATGGGAACAGTTGGCCATTTACTTTTCGAAATTAAGAAGCTTAGCTAAAATGGATTATCACAGGGAGAGTAGCTTATTGTATTTGTTATGTATCAATTAATCAAACTGGGCTTCTGGAAAATCTGACTTTCAAATTTTAAGTCCACTTTATGCACATACAGTGTAATCGGGACTAGACTTAGAGTTTAATAGTGGGATCCGAACTACTATGTGCCTTCAGCGGGACTTGAATCTGGACAACTTGATTTCAAGGCGACGACGCAATTACAATCGAAGAGGTCCTCTTTATATAGTGATTGAGCGATACAGACAACACCAAACACAGTCCTAAAACCAACTCCATTATACATTAAATCATCCAATAAAAAATGTATTCATCCAGTGAACCGTAGTTCCTTATGAGGACTCAAGATATTATTTGAATATACCACAATCCCGAATGATTACTGAGGGTATACTTACTATACAAGGGAGAGTCAAATGCAAACCTTCATTTGTTTTTGTTTCTTATCTAGTAAATTTCTGTATGTAGGGTTGTACAAGTTGGCTGCATTTTAGCACAGACCTATTGGTGATCTATATATACGAGGGATATTTTTTTCAACCTCAGATCGGAGTGAATAGCAAAATGGGTATATTGGCAAAAGTTACGTACACGTATAATCTACTTTTCAACGTAATCACCAAGTAGATTCAGACATTTATCGTACCGATGCACCAGCTTTCCAATACCCTCTGCAAAGAAAAGTGCCGCCTGTCTGTTAAGCCAGGTATGCCGCTTTGATGTAGAACACCGTCCTTCCAATGACTTCTTCATCGCCCGGAAAAGGTGGGAAGTCACGGCGTCAGGTCTGGGATGTAGGGAGGGTGATCAAACACTTCCCAGTGGATTCGTTGAAGAAGGTCTTGGTTTGATGCAGCAACATGCGGTCCGGCATTGTCATGAAGCAAGACATAGCCCGAAGACAGCATGCCTCTCCGGCACACAGCTCATTCGACGGTGAATTTCCGCTGCATTGTGCCCCCTGCCTGTAGAAATCGTATCACACTACGCACCTCGCACTTGGCGGAAGAGTCGATTGTAGCCGACATCTCTACGCGCCCGTCGCTCAGCTTCAACTGAATCGTTGGCCTTGGCAGTGGTGCTGGTAGTGGCAGGGGGGACACCAATCACGCTGCTTGACGCCCCGCTTCCTAGCCCTTCACGGGCTTCCTGGCGGCATCATCGGAGGTTGAAAGAAAATAGCCCTCTTATTTTGAACTTTGAGTTAGTGCCTATATACTTTAAGATAAATAAGTATTTGTGGTCCACGTGCAATCACTTATGAGTCACTGCGAAGGCCTTTCCACCCATCTGCCTGCGAACTGAGGCCATTGTCGAACTTTCTCCTCCATTAGTAAACTTGATGTAAGCATATACATATTGAATTATCATGTGCTAGAAATTTCTGTAAACTTTAGACTGAGAGAGGTCAAGACACCCTTCCTCTACACAGGCGCAAGTGTGTATAGGAGGCGCCATGTTTAAAATAACAAAAATGGCGTTTTAAAACTCACTTGATTAGTGTTGCAGCCTTGAGGTCGTTTCGTAAATAACAGTTGATACCTCATGTAAATTTGAGCCCTACAACTTTTATTGGAGTTTTAAGGTTTTAATTTGACTCTTTTAATACATTCAGGGAGAGGGTAAATTCATGTGGTAAAATTATAAATCAGAACACAAAATTGTTTTGTTTTTTTTCAGATTTTTCATGCAAAATTTCATAATACAAATGGTGCAATTTTAGTGAAATGATACATGGACATGAACACTGAATGAAATAATGCAGACAATATGTTAGCTGAATACAACTACAATACTCTGAATTTGAGCTGTGCATTTATGGTTAATGACCAAGAGTTACACTTGACACATCATTTCTAGTATCTGGAAACAGCGTGAGTGCAAATTCTAAGAGAGCTAACTAACTTGTGGTATGAATAAAATATGGCATTTCATTATATAAGAAGGAAGATTTAATGAACACTTCCTGAAATTTTTATACTGCCATTAACCAACAACCTTTGAAGATTTATTATTCTTAGTTTTAATATTCAGTATTGATTGTAGGGTGTTCTGGAAGAGGCAGATAAATTACAAACTGCTATTTTCTGTTACTTTCATATAAATCACACTGAATCAGTTAATGCAATATTATAAGTATAATTCTATTTTGTGCATGGGCATCTAAACAGTGATGATCCCATATGTGACATGCCTGTAATGTTTGCTATTAAATTAATACACATTAGTAACAGTCTACTGTAAAATTGAATTTTTGGAATTTGTTTTTCCCCGAACACAATAGAATTTGTATATTCACACCATTTGATCCAAATTACCCATGAGATCAAATGGCATATATTGATTTGTTTCCTCTTTTCTTGATTATCCTTATGTTTATAAACATCGTATTAATGGTATCTTGTAGCATTCATTTACTGTAATAAACTCTATCTATCTCACTTATCTTAAGTACGATTTCTGTCCTCTACTGTAAGTCACCTCTTTCGACTACATATTTTTGACCAGCGTTAACTACAATATTACACATTTTGTACGTATCTTTTTATTTTTGGTAATTAATCCAGTTTGTCTTACAGAACCAGTGTTGATAACACTTTCTTCACGCACGTTTGACTCAATCTCGTGAATCAGAGAGTATCAAATCTTGAGTAATACAGAGTTATTCAGCATAATTGTCGGGGATTCCAATATTTTTTTCTGAGCAGGCCGTAAAACATTTGGCATTTATGATCGCACCAATTGATGAAGAAACTCCAAAAGCTTGCTTTCGTAATAGGTAGTGTCCTGTAGTTACACATTTGGCCACTAGGAGGAAGGTCTTACAAGATGGCGGGTCACGGCACTGAGAATGTGTTACCATTAACCAACACACCTATCTGAAAGTCTTCTATCGATCGTGATCCTCAGCTGTTAAAGCTCGAAGCAGCATAGTCAATATGGTTTCATTCTTAGTCGGTTTCGTTTTCCAAGTTTCCTCTGGTTTTCTAGGACTCCGTTGGAATTAATGGAAATATTAGTGATCCTCTTCTACTTCTGGTTTTTCCATTATGCAGGCACACTGTCTCCTGAAACTGCACGTATCACTGGGGAATGGAATTCGTCGTTGGTGAATGATAACTGACTGATGGAATTCAAGGACTAACAACGCCTTCTTAGAGTCGTGGCCCGCCATTGTAAACCCTGCCTCCTATTGGCCAAGTACGTAAGTACAGGACACTGCCTATCAGAAAAATCAGAATGTCTCCATCAATTTGTTCGGTTATAAACGACAAACATTTTATTATGATTTGCTCTGCGTAATCAATGTTGAATATACTCTTTCTCACACGTCAAGGAATCTTAGCTACCTCACTAACACTGTAGGTACTCATCTTTGTCACATTGCACTTGAGCACTTGATTCACTTCCACACTTCAACGCTACCCCACACTCACTCAGAACACTAGATTCATGCTCACACATACTTTTAGTACTCGATCCCTTTTTCTTCTATCATCATGGTAGCCAATTCTGTTAAGATTTTCTACCAGGATCATTTCTCTTGGACGGGATCGAGAAGAGACGAGACTTGCTGGAATCTCTGTTTCGATTCGAGTTGTAAATTTCTTTCTGATTCTCACGTTTTGACTTGAAAATGTCATCCACCTCGTTCTGACATCGATCTCAAAGGGCAAGTTACGGCCTCCTCTCGAATGTTGAAATCAAATCAGAAAACAATTCCTGCACGTAAAACTTCCATAGCGTATAGAGGTGAATTGGTCCCTCATAAAGATAAATATTTTCCGCGTGACGGCTTGTTTCGGCAGTACGATCCATAGAAATTCTGTCCAGAATATGTGGAATCGAGTAACATATGATCATAATTACGCGCTACAGGGTTGGCGTTAAAACTACTATAAACGAAACACATTTTAAAAACCAAACAAGCATTGAAGCTACATTTTGTTCAGGTAAAAAGTTTAAATACCACACCACAGTCTCGAATGAAACACACTGTCTCGGACAGAAATTTTTCTGTCACTGATTTCATATCGGTCTGTTTCATACTCCGTCTCGATTCGACGGTTTCATCGCGTTTTCAGTCTATTAGAATTTATATTTTTGGCTAATCGTGATGATCAGGATGAGTGATGATTAGATGAAATTCACGGAGGGCTTCTCACAAAGAACAGTCACAACCAGACAGGGACTCGACCTTTGGTGTCAAGATCAAAAGTCGACTAATTAACACGATCCTCCATTGAGCTGGGAGTCTTGTTCTCGTCTCGTCTTACAACGCATTTTGGGTATCATCTCTACTTTACTACAATCTTCCCCAACTGATAGCTGTACTGTAGCTTCTGTGTCTGCTTGTCATCTTCTAGGACAGTCCCTGCCCACTCCTGTTTGCTAGAAGGTTCTTCTTCATTTTCATTGGGCCAGGTTGATTAATTTTCTCGAGATTAGTATCCATGTGACTCACAATTGGCTTACGACGTATTGTCACATGGTCGACTTTCGTATTCTCCTCCATCAGTATATCTTGCCGAGTATTTTCCCCAAACTACAGTAATTGATTCGTCCTGACGTCAACGTTGAGGCAAGGTTTGGGGGATCCAATAGTACATTCCTTTCTGGGGATCCAATTCTGCACTACTTCTATTTTCTTTCTTAGATGTAACGAAAATTTAATTTTAGAAGTTGAATTACCACTTCCACGGTATTTTGTATCGCATTTCTTTGTTCACTTACTTTTACTGTCTTTTGATTGTGTAATAGTTAACAGTGCCACTCATCAAGTGTACTGTGGTCCCATAGAACCTTTCAATTTATTGCCAACATAATTAAGTTTATTCCTACGTTTCTGCAACATTCCATATTCGCTTTTAGAGCTTTGGGTGCTACTCTCACCCACGCTACTCAAAGGAGACACACTGCTAATTTTAGTAGTGTCATGTGTTTTATTATCCGGTAGCGTAGAATGCACGTTCCAATTGCCATGCCGACTTGCAACTTCAGTCTCTTGAAGTGTAAATTCGTCTGTCGGACTATCAGACTGCGTGCCGGTTTGCATCTCACTAAACGTCATATTAGTAGTTCCAAGGCTACGTTCGTCTTGCGTGATTGTTTTTATCTCTGTTAGGGTGGAATATTCCTTTGTGCTAGTATCTTGGCATTGTGTAGTCGTCACTGAGGTGGAGGCGCCTTGCGTATGATCCTCATCTTGTTTTGTTGATTTTCCGTTACTTTCAGTGTGAGTAGTGAATCCACCCCCGTGTGTAGCCTCATCGGTATGTGGTGTGTTTTCTTCGTCGCCAGGGGACTGTGTGTCACTCGTTGCTTGAGTACTGCCTTCTCCAGCACTCTGGTGGTTGGTAGTAAAACATGCGTGGCTTTTTCCTGTATCACCTGCGGCAGTGACTGTTTGGGGTGTTGAAACTGGAGTTGGAGTTCTTGTCACTCTGGTATTTTCTTCGTTCCCATGGAGTGTAAGTGGCTCTGTGTACGTTTCCGCTTGGTTTGTAGTCTTTAAACCATTCTTGTGCGTCAGTGTTGTACCTGTTGTAACTGAGTTTCCGTTAGTAGAATGCGACGGACTGGCATCTGGTGGGGGCGGGTATGTTACCGTCGGATATTGTATTGTGGAGTACGTTTCACTCTCGCTTCTTGTGTTCCAGCCGGTCTCTTGGTCAGAGGGACCAGTATGTGATATCGAATTGTCATCACCTTCCGTGATAGATCCTGTTCCACTTGGATTTTGATTTGTGGATGTAACAGCAGTTACATTCTGAACTGTGGATTCCTGAATTCTTCCGTGTTGTGTTGTATATTCACTTACATTTTCTACAGTTTTCTGGGTATCCGTCCCACTCACGTATTCACCAGTCAAACCAGTGTTATGATTGTTTTCCGTAGTGTATTCAAAGCCATTTTCGGATTTTAGAATGGAATATGTCCCGGTGGTTTCGTGGTTAGGGGTTTTGGTCTCCTTCATCGTAATTGGTTCGGTGTGACTCACAACGTGCGAGGCAAATACCGGGTCACTGATACCTATGAGTGTCGATTCCGTCGCAGTATATTCAAGCGTTGTTAATGGTGATTGCGCAGTGAACTGTTGATGGGTAAGAACGAACATATTGTCTTCCTCATTTGTGGTTTCTTGCTGTGTGACTTGCTGGCTATACGACTCTGTTACAATCAGGGTATGCTGAATGGAACTTTCCCCTGGCTGCTTACTCATCTCGGTTTCTCCTTCCGTTTCTGCAGCAGATCCTTCTCCGATGTGAGTTGCTTCGGTGTCAACTTCAGCTGGACTACTCAATTCAGACTCACTGTTATCCTGTGTTTCACTCGCGAATTGCGTAGAATACACCGTGAAGCTGCCTTGTTGATTTGTCAACTCTGTTTTCAAATCTTGGGTGTGACTTCCAGGTGGAGTTCCGGACTGCATCTCACTCACGTTCATCCTAGTCGTCCCAACGCTGCTCTCGTCTTGCGAATCTGTCTTCATCTGTGTTTGAGTGGAATGTTCTATGGGAGTAGTAGCTTCGCTATTGATCTCGTTCCGAGTTTGAGTTTGGCTTTTCGTCACAGAGATCGAAGCGCCTTGTGTATGATCCTCATCTTGTTTTGTTGATTTTTCAATATTTTCACTGTTGGTAGTGAGGCTAGCCAATTGGGTAGTTCCAGCGGTAAGTGGTGTGATTTCTTGGTCACCAATTGACTGTGTCGCACTTGGCATTAGGGAACTGCTTACTTCGTGGCTCTGGTGCTTCGTAGTAAATTCCGTCTGGCTTTCTTCCATAAAACTTGTCGTAGTGATTGGTGAAACTCGCGTACTTGCCTCTGTCTCTCTTTTAGTTTCTTTGCTGCCCATGTTTGTAACCTGATCTGTATACGTTTTAGCTTGGTTGGTAGTCTTTACATCAACCTGCTGTGTGAGTGTTGGAGCAGTTGTAACTGAGTTTGCGTTAGTAGTATGCGGCGGACTGTTATCTGGTGGTGTTGGATGTGATATTGATATCGGTGGATATTGTATTGTGGAGCGGGTTTCACTCTCACTTCCGGTGTTCCAGACAGTCACTTCGTCAGAGACACTTGCATATGGTATCGAATTTTCAGCTATCGTGATTGTTCCTGTTGCAATTTCGTTGTCTGGTTTTGTAGATGATCTATCTTGTACATTATTGTTCATCGTCGACATTGACACGTTGTCTTCCTGAAGAGGTGTTTCGGTCTGACTCGAAGATACTGTTTTGTGCTCGGTATCCGTAGTTCTCCTCAAAGTAGACTCGTTGTTGCTCTCTTCTCGGGTAGTGATGTGAGCTCTGGTTTGGGTGGTCAGCGATTGCGTTCCCTGCTGGGGACGGGACTCTGTTCCACTTGGATTTTGATTTGTGGATGTAACATCTGAATCACCATGAGCGGTGGATTCATGATTTCCTCCGGGTTGTGTTGTATATTCACTTCGATTTTCTGCAGTCTTCTCGGTATCCGTCTCACCCTCGTATGGACCAGTCAAGTCAGTGCTATGATTGTTTTCCGTAGTGTATTCAAAGCCATTTTCGGATTTTAGAATGGAATATGTCCCGGTGGTTTCGTGGCTAGGGGTTTTGGTCTCCTTCATCGTAATTGGTTCGGTGTGACTCACAACGTGCGAGGCAAATACCGTGTCACTGATACCTATGAGTGTCGATTCCGTCGCAGTATATTCTAGTGTTGTTAATGGTGATTGCGTAGTGAACGGTTGATGGGTAAGAACGGACATATTGTCTTCCTCATTTGTGGTTTCTTGCTGTGTGACTTGCTGGCTATACGACTCTGTTACAATCTGGGTGGGCTGAATGGAACTTTCCCCTGGCTGCTTACTCATCTCGGTTTCTCCTTCCGTTTCTGCAGCAGATCCTTCTCCGTTGTGAGTTGCTTCGGTGTCAACTTCAGCTGGACTACTCAATTCAGACTCACTGTTTTCCTGTGTTTCACTCGCGAATTGCGTAGAATACACCGTGAAGCTGCCTTGCTGACTTGTCAACTCTGTTTTCAAATCTTGGGTGTGACTTCCAGGTGGAGTTCCGGACTGCATCTCACTCACGTTCATCCTAGTCGTCCCAACGCTGCTCTCGTCTTGCGAATCTGTCTTCATCTGTGTTTGAGTGGAATGTTCTATGGGAGTAGTAGCTTCGCTATTGATCTCGTTCCGAGTTTGAGTTTGGCTTTTCGTCACAGAGATCGAAGCGCCTTGTGTATGATCCTCATCTTGTTTTGTTGATTTTTCAATATTTTCACTGTTGGTAGTGAGGCTAGCCAATTGGGTAGTTCCAGCGGTAAGTGGTGTGATTTCTTGGTCACCAATTGACTGTGTCGCACTTGGCATTAGGGAACTGCCTTCTCCGTGGCTCTGGTGCTTCGTATTAAATTCCGTCTGGCTTTCTTCCATAAAACTTGTCGTAGTGATTGGTGGAACTCGCGTACTTGCCTCTGTCTCTCTTTTAGTTTCTTTGCTGCCCATGTTTGTAACCTGATCTGTATACGTTTCAGCTTGGTTGGTAGTCTTTACATCAACCTGCTGTGTGAGTGTTGGAGCAGTTGTAACTGAGTTTGCGTTAGTAGTATGCGGCGGACTGTTATCTGGTGGTGTTGGATGTGATATTGATATCGGTGGATATTGTATTGTGGAGCGGGTTTCACTCTCACTTCCGGTGTTCCAGACAGTCACTTCTTCAGAGACACTTGTATATGGTATCGAATTTTCAGCTATCGTGATTGTAACTGTTGCACTTTCGTTGTCTGGTTTTGTAGATGATCTTTCTTGTACATTATTGTTCATCGTCGACTTTGACACGTTGTCTTCCTGAAGAGGTGTTTCGGTCTGACTCGAAGATACTGTTTTGTGCTCGGTATCCGTAGTTCTCCTCAAAGTAGACTCGTTGTTGCTCTCTTCTCGGGTAGTGATGTGAGCTCTGGTTTGGGTGGTCAGCGATTGCGTTCCCTGCTGGGGACGGGACTCTGTTCCACTTGGATTTTGATTTGTGGATGTAACATCTGAATCACCATGAGCGGTGGATTCATGATTTCCTCCGGGTTGTGTTGTATATTCACTTCGATTTTCTGCAGTCTTCTCGGTATCCGTCTCACCCTCGTATGGACCAGTCAAGTCAGTGCTATGATTGTTTTCCGTAGTGTATTCAAAGCCATTTTCGGATTTTAGAATGGAATATGTCCCGGTGGTTTCGTGGCTAGGGGTTTTGGTCTCCTTCATCGTAATTGGTTCGGTGTGACTCACAACGTGCGAGGCAAATACCGTGTCACTGATACCTATGAGTGTCGATTCCGTCGCAGTATATTCTAGTGTTGTTAATGGTGATTGCGTAGTGAACTGTTGATGGGTAAGAACGGACATATTGTCTTCCTCATTTGTGGTTTCTTGCTGTGTGACTTGCTGGCTATATGACTCTGTTACAATCTGGGTGGGCTGAATGGAACTTTCGCCTGGCTGCTTACTCATCTCGGTTTCTCCTTCCGTTTCTGCAGCAGATCCTTCTCCGTTGTGAGTTGCTTCGGTGTCAACTTCAGCTGGACTACTCAATTCAGACTCACTGTTATCCTGTGTTTCACTCGCGAATTGCGTAGAATACACCGTGAAGCTGCCTTGCTGATTTGTCAACTCTGTTTTCAAATCTTGGGTGTGACTTCCAGGTGGAGTTCCGGACTGCATCTCACTCACGTTCATCCTAGTCGTCCCAACGCTGCTCTCGTCTTGCGAATCTGTCTTCATCTGTGTTTGAGTGGAATGTTCTATGGGAGTAGTAGCTTCGCTATTGATCTCGTTCCGAGTTTGAGTTTGGCTTTTCGTCACAGAGATCGAAGCGCCTTGTGTATGATCCTCATCTTGTTTTGTTGATTTTTCAATATTTTCACTGTTGGTAGTGAGGCTAGCCAATTGGGTAGTTCCAGCGGTAAGTGGTGTGATTTCTTGGTCACCAATTGACTGTGTCGCACTTGGCATTAGGGAACTGCTTACTTCGTGGCTCTGGTGCTTCGTAGTAAATTCCGTCTGGCTTTCTTCCATAAAACTTGTCGTAGTGATTGGTGAAACTCGCGTACTTGCCTCTGTCTCTCTTTTAGTTTCTTTGCTGCCCATGTTTGTAACCTGATCTGTATACGTTTTAGCTTGGTTGGTAGTCTTTACATCAACCTGCTGTGTGAGTGTTGGAGCAGTTGTAACTGAGTTTGCGTTAGTAGTATGCGGCGGACTGTTATCTGGTGGTGTTGGATGTGATATTGATATCGGTGGATATTGTATTGTGGAGCGGGTTTCACTCTCACTTCCGGTGTTCCAGACAGTCACTTCGTCAGAGACACTTGTATATGGTATCGAATTTTCAGCTATCGTGATTGTTTCTGTTGCACTTTCGTTCTCTGGTTTTGTAGATGATCTTTCTTGTACATTATTGTTCATCGTCGACTTTGACACGTTGTCTTCCTGAAGAGGTGTTTCGGTCTGACTCGAAGATACTGTTTTGTGCTCGGTATCCGTAGTTCTCCCCAAAGTAGACTCGTTGTTGCTCTTTTCTAGGGTAGTGATGTGAGCTCTGGTTTGGGTGGTCAGCGATTGCGTTCCCTGCTGGGGACGGGACTCTGTTCCACTTGGATTTTGATATGTGGATGTAACATCTGATTCACCATGAGCGGTGGATTCATGATTTCCTCCGGGTTGTGTTGTATATTCACTTCGATTTTCTGCAGTCTTCTCGGTATCCGTCTCACCCTCGTATGGACCAGTCAAGTCAGTGTTATGATTGTTTTCCGTAGTGTATTCAAAGCCATTTTCGGATTTTAGAATGGAATATGTCCCGGTGGTTTCGTGGCTAGGGGTTTTGGTCTCCTTCATCGTAATTGGTTCGGTGTGACTCACAACGTGCGAGGCAAATACCGTGTCACTGATACCTATGAGTGTCGATTCCGTCGCAGTATATTCTAGTGTTGTTAATGGTGATTGCGTAGTGAACGGTTGATGGGTAAGAACGGACATATTGTCTTCCTCATTTGTGGTTTCTTGCTGTGTGACTTGCTGGCTATACGACTCTGTTACAATCTGGGTGGGCTGAATGGAACTTTCCCCTGGCTGCTTACTCATCTCGGTTTCTCCTTCCGTTTCTGCAGCAGATCCTTCTCCGTTGTGAGTTGCTTCGGTGTCAACTTCAGCTGGACTACTCAATTCAGACTCACTGTTTTCCTGTGTTTCACTCGCGAATTGCGTAGAATACACCGTGAAGCTGCCTTGCTGACTTGTCAACTCTGTTTTCAAATCTTGGGTGTGACTTCCAGGTGGAGTTCCGGACTGCATCTCACTCACGTTCATCCTAGTCGTCCCAACGCTGCTCTCGTCTTGCGAATCTGTCTTCATCTGTGTTTGAGAGGAATGTTCTATGGGAGTAGTAGCTTCGCTATTGATCTCGTTCCGAGTTTGAGTTTGGCTTTTCGTCACAGAGATCGAAGCGCCTTGTGTATGATCCTCATCTTGTTTTGTTGATTTTTCAATATTTTCACTCTTGGTAGTGAGGCTAACCAATTGGGTAGTTCCAGCGGTAAGTGGTGTGATTTCTTGGTCACCAATTGACTGTGTCGCACTTGGCATTAGGGAACTACCTTCTCCGTGGCTCTGGTGCTTCGTATTAAATTCCGTCTGGCTTTCTTCCATAAAACTTGTCGTAGTGATTGGTGGAACTCGCGTAATTGCCTCTGTCTCTCTTTTAGTTTCTTTGCTGCCCATGTTTGTAACCTGATCTGTATACGTTTCAGCTTGGTTGGTAGTCTTTACATCAACCTGCTGTGTGAGTGTTGGACCTGTTGAAACTGAGTTTGCGTTAGTAGTTTGCGGCGGATTGTTATCTGGTGGTGTTGGATGTGATATTGATATCGGTGGATATTGTATTGTGGAGCGGGTTTCACTCTCACTTCCGGTGTTCCAGACAGTCACTTCTTCAGAGACACTTGTATATGGTATCGAATTTTCAGCTATCGTGATTGTAACTGTTGCACTTTCGTTGTCTGGTTTTGTAGATGATCTTTCTTGTACATTATTGTTCATCGTCGACTTTGACACGTTGTCTTCCTGAAGAGGTGTTTCGGTCTGACTCGAAGATACTGTTTTGTGCTCGGTATCCGTAGTTCTCCCCAAAGTAGACTCGTTGTTGCTCTCTTCTCGGGTAGTGATGTGAGCTCTGGTTTGGGTGGTCAGCGATTGCGTTCCCTGCTGGGGACGGGACTCTGTTCCACTTGGATTTTGATATGTGGATGTAACATCTGATTCACCATGAGCGGTGGATTCATGATTTCCTCCGGGTTGTGTTGTATATTCACTTCGATTTTCTGCAGTCTTCTCGGTATCCGTCTCACCCTCGTATGGACCAGTCAAGTCAGTGTTATGATTGTTTTCCGTAGTGTATTCAAAGCCATTTTCGGATTTTAGAATGGAATATGTCCCGGTGGTTTCGTGGTTAGGGGTTTTGGTCTCCTTCATCGTAATTGGTTCGGTGTGACTCACAACGTGCGAGGCAAATACCGTGTCACTGATACCTATGAGTGTCGATTCCGTCGCAGTATATTCTAGTGTTGTTAATGGTGATTGCGTAGTGAACGGTTGATGGGTAAGAACGGACATATTGTCTTCCTCATTTGTGGTTTCTTGCTGTGTGACTTGCTGGCTATACGACTCTGTTACAATCTGGGTGGGCTGAATGGAACTTTCCCCTGGCTGCTTACTCATCTCGGTTTCTCCTTCCGTTTCTGCAGCAGATCCTTCTCCGTTGTGAGTTGCTTCGGTGTCAACTTCAGCTGGACTACTCAATTCAGACTCACTGTTATCCTGTGTTTCACTCGCGAATTGCGTAGAATACACCGTGAAGCTGCCTTGCTGACTTGTCAACTCTGTTTTCAAATCTTGGGTGTGACTTCCAGGTGGAGTTCCGGACTGCATCTCACTCACGTTCATCCTAGTCGTCCCAACGCTGCTCTCGTCTTGCGAATCTGTCTTCATCTGTGTTTGAGAGGAATGTTCTATGGGAGTAGTAGCTTCGCTATTGATCTCGTTCCGAGTTTGAGTTTGGCTTTTCGTCACAGAGATCGAAGCGCCTTGTGTATGATCCTCATCTTGTTTTGTTGATTTTTCAATATTTTCACTCTTGGTAGTGAGGCTAACCAATTGGGTAGTTCCAGCGGTAAGTGGTGTGATTTCTTGGTCACCAATTGACTGTGTCGCACTTGGCATTAGGGAACTACCTTCTCCGTGGCTCTGGTGCTTCGTATTAAATTCCGTCTGGCTTTCTTCCATAAAACTTGTCGTAGTGATTGGTGGAACTCGCGTAATTGCCTCTGTCTCTCTTTTAGTTTCTTTGCTGCCCATGTTTGTAACCTGATCTGTATACGTTTCAGCTTGGTTGGTAGTCTTTACATCAACCTGCTGTGTGAGTGTTGGACCTGTTGAAACTGAGTTTGCGTTAGTAGTATGCGGCGGATTGTTATCTGGTGGTGTTGGATGTGATATTGATATCGGTGGATATTGTATTGTGGAGCGGGTTTCACTCTCACTTCCCGTGTTCCAGACAGTCACTTCTTCAGAGACACTTGTATATGGTATCGAATTTTCAGCTATCGTGATTGTAACTGTTGCAATTTCGTTGTCTGGTTTTGTAGATGATCTTTCTTGTACATTATTGTTCATCGTCGACTTTGACACGTTGTGTTCCTGAAGAGGTGTTTCGGTCTGACTCGAAGATACTGTTTTGTGCTCGGTATCCGTAGTTCTCCCCAAAGTAGACTCGTTGTTGCTCTCTTCTCGGGTAGTGATGTGAGCTCTGGTTTGGGTGGTCAGCGATTGCGTTCCCTGCTGGGGACGGGACTCTGTTCCACTTGGATTTTGATTTGTGGATGTAACATCTGATTCACCATGAGCGGTGGATTCATGATTTCCTCCGGGTTGTGTTGTATATTCACTTCGATTTTCTGCAGTCTTCTTGGAATCCGTCTCACCCTCGTATGGACCAGTCAAGTCAGTGTTATGATTGTTTTCCGTAGTGTATTCAAAGCCATTTTCGGATTTTAGAATGGAATATGTCCCGGTGGTTTCGTGGCTTGGGGTTTTGGTCTCCTTCATCGTAATTGGTTCGGTGTGACTCACAACGTGCGAGGCAAATACCGTGTCACTGATACCTATGAGTGTCGATTCCGTCGCAGTATATTCTAGCGTTGTTAATGGTGATTGCGCAGTGAACTGTTGATGGGTGAGAACGGACATATTGTCTTCCTCATTTGTGGTTTCTTGCTGTGTGACTTGCTGGCTATAAGACTCTGTTACAATCTGAGTGAGCTGAATGGAACTTTCCCCTGGCTGCTTGCTCATCTTGGTTTCTTCGTCCGTTTCTGTAGCAGATCCTTCTCCGTTGTGAGTTGCTTCGGTGTCAACTTCAGCTGGACTACTCAATTCAGACTCACTGTTATCCTGTGTTTCATTCGCGAATTGCGTAGAATACACCGTGAAGCTGCCTTGCTGACTTGTCAACTCTGTTTTCAAATCTTGGGTGTGACTTCCAGGTGGAGTTCCGGACTGCATCTCACTCACGTTCATCCTAGTCGTCCCAACGCTGCTCTCGTCTTGCGAATCTGTCTTCATCTGTGTTTGAGTGGAATGTTCTATGGGAGTAGTAGCTTCGCTATTGATCTCGTTCCGAGTTTGAGTTTGGCTTTTCGAAGCGCCTTGTGTATGATCCTCATCTTGTTTTGTTGATTTTTCAATATTTTCACTGTTGGTAGTGAGGCTAGCCAATTGGGTAGTTAAAGCGGTAAGTGGTGTGATTTCTTGGTCACCAATTGACTGTGTCGCACTTGGCATTAGGGAACTGCCTTCTCCGTGGCTCTGGTGCTTCGTATTAAATTCCGTCTGGCTCTCTTCCATAAAACTTGTCGTAGTGATTGGTGGAACTCGCGTACTTGCCTCTGTCTCTCTTTTAGTTTCTTTGCTGCCCATGTTTGTAACCTGATCTGTATACGTTTTAGCTTGGTTGGTAGTCTTTACATCAACCTGCTGTGTGAGTGTTGGAGCAGTTGTAACTGAGTTTGCGTTAGTAGTATGCGGCGGACTGTTATCTGGTGGTGTTGGATGTGATATTGATATCGGTGGATATTGTATTGTGGAGCGGGTTTCACTCTCACTTCCGGTGTTCCAGACAGTCACTTCGTCAGAGACACTTGTATATGGTATCGAATTTTCAGCTATCGTGATTGTAACTGTTGCACTTTCGTTGTCTGGTTTTGTAGATGATCTTTCTTGTACATTATTGTTCATCGTCGACTTTGACACGTTGTCTTCCTGAAGAGGTGTTTCGGTCTGACTCGAAGATACTGTTTTGTGCTCGGTATCCGTAGTTCTCCCCAAAGTAGACTCGTTGTTGCTCTCTTCTCGGGTAGTGATGTGAGCTCTGGTTTGGGTGGTCAGCGATTGCGTTCCCTGCTGGGGACGGGACTCTGTTCCACTTGGATTTTGATTTGTGGATGTAACATCTGATTCACCATGAGCGGTGGATTCATGATTTCCTCCGGGTTGTGTTGTATATTCACTTCGATTTTCTGCAGTCTTCTTGGGATCCGTCTCACCCTCGTATGGATTAGTCAAGTCAGTGTTATGATTGTTTTCCGTAGTGTATTCAAAGCCATTTTCGGATTGTAGAATGGAATATGTCCCGGTGTTTTCGTGGCTTGGGGTTTTGGTCTCCTTCATCGTAATTGGTTCGGTGTGACTCACAACGTGCGAGGCAAATACCGTGTCACTTATACCTATGAGTGTCGATTCCGTCGCAGTATATTCTAGCGTTGTTAATGGTGATTGCGCAGTGAACTGTTGATGGGTGAGAACGGACATATTGTCTTTCTCATTTGTGGTTTCTTGCTGTGTGACTTGCTGGCTATAAGACTCTGTTACAATCTGAGTGAGCTGAATGGAACTTTCCCCTGGCTGCTTGCTCATCTCGGTTTCTCCGTCCGTTTCTGTAGCAGATCCTTCTCCGTTGTGAGTTGCTTCGGTATCAACTTCAGCTGGACTACTCAGTTCAGTCTCACCGTTATCCTGTGTTTCACTCGCGAATTGCGTAGAATACACCGTGAAGCTGCCTTGCTGACTTGTCAACTCTGTTTTCAAATCTTGGGTGTGACTTCCAGGTGGAGTTCCGGACTGCATCTCACTCACGTTCATCCTAGTCGTCCCAACGCTGCTCTCGTCTTGCGAATCAGTCTTCATCTGTGTTTGAGAGGAATGTTCTATGGGAGTAGTAGCTTCGCTATTGATCTCGTTCCGAGTTTGAGTTTGGCTTTTCGTCACAGAGATCGAAGCGCCTTGTGTATGATCCTCATCTTGTTTTGTTGATTTTTCAATATTTTCACTCTTGGTAGTGAGGCTAACCAATTGGGTAGTTCCAGCGGTAAGTGGTGTGATTTCTTGGTCACCAATTGACTGTGTCGCACTTGGCATTAGGGAACTGCCTTCTCCGTGGCTCTGGTGCTTCGTATTAAATTCCGTCTGGCTTTCTTCCATAAAACTTGTCGTAGTGATTGGTGGAACTCGCGTACTTGCCTCTGTCTCTCTTTTAGTTTCTTTGCTGCCCATGTTTGTAACCTGATCTGTATACGTTTCAGCTTGGTTGGTAGTCTTTACATCAACCTGCTGTGTGAGTGTTGGAGCAGTTGTAACTGAGTTTGCGTTAGTAGTATGCGGCGGACTGTTATCTGGTGGTGTTGGATGTGATATTGATATCGGTGGATATTGTATTGTGGAGCGGGTTTCACTCTCACTTCCGGTGTTCCAGACAGTCACTTCTTCAGAGACACTTGTATATGGTATCGAATTTTCAGCTATCGTGATTGTAACTGTTGCACTTTCGTTGTCTGGTTTTGTAGATGATCTTTCTTGTACATTATTGTTCATCGTCGACTTTGACACGTTGTCTTCCTGAAGAGGTGTTTCGGTCTGACTCGAAGATACTGTTTTGTGCTCGGTATCCGTAGTTCTCCCCAAAGTAGACTCGTTGTTGCTCTCTTCTCGGGTAGTGATGTGAGCTCTGGTTTGGGTGGTCAGCGATTGCGTTCCCTGCTGGGGACGGGACTCTGTTCCACTTGGATTTTGATTTGTGGATGTAACATCTGATTCACCATGAGCGGTGGATTCATGATTTCCTCCGGGTTGTGTTGTATATTCACTTCGATTTTCTGCAGTCTTCTTGGAATCCGTCTCACCCTCGTATGGACCAGTCAAGTCAGTGTTATGATTGTTTTCCGTAGTGTATTCAAAGCCATTTTCGGATTTTAGAATGGAATATGTCCCGGTGGTTTCGTGGCTAGGGGTTTTGGTCTCCTTCATCGTAATTGGTTCGGTGTGACTCACAACGTGCGAGGCAAATACCGTGTCACTGATACCTATGAGTGTCGATTCCGTCGCAGTATATTCTAGTGTTGTTAATGGTGATTGCGTAGTGAACTGTTGATGGGTAAGAACGGACATATTGTCTTCCTCATTTGTGGTTTCTTGCTGTGTGACTTGCTGGCTATACGACTCTGTTACAATCTGGGTGGGCTGAATGGAACTTTCCCCTGGCTGCTTACTCATCTCGGTTTCTCCTTCCGTTTCTGCAGCAGATCCTTCTCCGTTGTGAGTTACTTCGGTGTCAACTTCAGCTGGACTACTCAATTCAGACTCACTGTTATCCTGTGTTTCACTCGCGAATTGCGTAGAATACACCGTGAAGCTGCCTTGTTGATTTGTCAACTCTGTTTTCAAATCTTGGGTGTGACTTCCAGGTGGAGTTCCGGACTGCATCTCACTCACGTTCATCCTAGTCGTCCCAACGCTGCTCTCGTCTTGCGAATCTGTCTTCATCTGTGTTTGAGTGGAATGTTCTATGGGAGTAGTAGCTTCGCTATTGATCTCGTTCCGAGTTTGAGTTTGGCTTTTCGAAGCGCCTTGTGTATGATCCTCATCTTGTTTTGTTGATTTTTCAATATTTTCATTGTTGGTAGTGAGGCTAGCCAATTGGGTAGTTCCAGCTGTAAGTGGTGTGATTTCTTGGTCACCAATTGACTGTGTCGCACTTGGCATTAGGGAACTGCCTTCTCCGTGGCTCTCGTGCTTCGTAGTAAATTCCGTCTGGCTTTCTTCTATAAAACTTGTCGTAGTGATTGGTGGAACTCGCGTACTTGTGTCGGTCTGACTCGAAGATACTTTTTTGTGCTTCGTATCCGTAGTTCTCCCCAAAGTAGACTCGTTGTTGCTCTCTTCTCGGGTAGTGATGTGAGCTCTGGTTTGGGTGGTCAGCGATTGCGTTCCCTGCTGGGGACGGGACTCTGTTCCACTTGGATTTTGATTTGTGTATGTAACATCTGATTCACCATGAGCGGTGGATTCATGATTTCCTCCGGGTTGTGTTGTATATTCACTTCGATTTTCTGCAGTCTTCTCGGTATCCGTCTCACCCTCGTATGGACCAGTCAAGTCAGTGTTATGATTGTTTTCCGTAGTGTATTCAAAGCCATTTTCGGATTTTAGAATGGAAAATGTCCCGGTGGTTTCGTGGTTAGGGGTTTTGGTCTCCTTCATCGTAATTGGTTCCGTGTGACTCACAACGTGCGAGGCAAATACCGTGTCACTGATACCTATGAGTGTCGATTCCGTCGCAGTATATTCTTGCGTTGCTAATGGTGATTGCGCAGTGAACTGTTGATGGGTAAGAACGGACATATTGTCTTCCTCATTTGTGGTTTCTTGCTGTGTGACTTGTTGGCTATACGACTCTGTTACAATCTGAGTGGGCTGAATGGAACTTTCCCCTGGCTGCTTGCTCATCTCGGTTTCTCCGTCCGTTTCTGTAGCAGATCCTTCTCCGTTGTGAGTTGCTTCGGTGTGAACTTCAGCTGGACTACTCAATTCAGACTCACTGTTATCCTGTGTTTCACTCGCGAATTGCGTAGAATACACCGTGAAGCTGCCTTGCTGACTTGTCAATTCTGTTTTCAAATCTTGGGTGTGACTTCCAGGTGGAGTTCCGGACTGCATCTCACTCACGTTCATCCTAGTCGTCCCAACGCTGCTCTCGTCTTGCGAATCTGTCTTCATCTGTGTTTGAGTGGAATGTTCTATGGGAGTAGTAGCCTCGCTATTGGTCTCGTTCCGAGTTTGAGTTTGGCTTTCCGTCACAGAGATCGAAGCGCCTTGTGTATGATCCTCATCTTGTTTTGTTGATTTTTCAATATTTTCATTGTTGGTAGTGAAGCTAGACAATTTGGTATTGAAGCTAGCCATTTGGGTAGTTCCAGCGGTAAGTGGTGTGACTTCTTGGTCACCAATTGACTGTGTCGCACTTGGCATTAGGGAACTGCCTTCTCCGTGGCTCTGGTGCTTCGTAGTAAATTCCGTCTGGCTTTCTTCTATAAAACTTGTCGTAGTGATTGGTGGAACTCGCGTACTTGCCTCTGTCTCTCTTGTAGCTTCTTTGCTGCCCACGTTTGTTACCTGATCTGTATACGTTTTAGTTTGGTTGGTAGTCTTTACATCAACCTGCTGTGTGAGTGCTGGACCTGTTGTAACTGAGTTTGCGTTAGTAGTATGCGGCGGACTGTTATCTGGTGGTGTTGGATGTGATATTGATATCGGTGGATATTGTATTGTGGAGCGGGATTCACTCTCAATTCCCGTGTTCCAGACAGTCACTTCTTCAGAGACACTTGTATATGGTATCGAATTTTCAGCTATCGTGATTGTTCCTGTTGCACTTTCGTTCTCTGGTTTTGTGGATGATCTTTCTTGTACATTATTGTTCATCGTCGACTTTGACACGTTGTCTTCCTGAAGAGGTGTTTCGGTCTGACTCGAAGATACTGTTTTGTGCTCGGTATCCGTAGTTCTCCCCAAAGTAGACTCGTTGTTGCTCTCTTCTCGGGTAGTGATGTGAGCTCTGGTTTGGGTGGTCAGCGATTGCGTTCCCTGTTGGGGACGGGACTCTGTTCCACTTGGATTTTGATTTGTGGATGTAACATCTGATTCACCATGAGCGGTGGATTCATGATTTCCTCCGGGTTGTGTTGTATATTCACTTCGATTTTCTGCAGTCTTCTCGGTATCCGTCTCACCCTCTTGTTTTGTTGATTTCTCATTATTTTCACTGTTGGTAGTGAGGCCAGTCAATTGGATAGTACCAGCGGTATGTGGTGTGATTTCTTGGTCCCCAATTGACTGTGTCGCACTCGGCATTAGTGTACTGCCTATTCCGTGACTCTGGTGCTTGGTAGTAAAATCCGTCTGGCTTTCTTCCACAGAACTTGTGGTAGTGATTGGAGTTCGTGTACTTGCCTCTGTCATTCTTGTAGTTTCTTCGCTTCCCATTTGCGTAACGGGCGCTGAATTCACTTCTGTTTCTTTATTTGTCTCTATATTTGTCTGTGTCAGAGTTCCATCTGAATGCGTTGTGAGGTTGTAATGGGTAACGAGTGTCCAGCTTACTTCTGGGTTTTTCGATCCTGTCTGTGTCGCTTGATGGGAAGATGATTCTGTCACATTCTCGGTGTGTATTGTGGGTTCTAACGTACTCGTACTTTGCTTCGAACTTGTTTCAGTTTCTTGGTACATATCTGCAGTAGACGTTGTGATATCTATTTTATGGATTTTAGTGCTATCGTAATCTATTTGACCGCCATATACATTATTTGTTTCTTTTTCTTTTCCAGGTACGAAATTCTCCTCTGACTTATCCAAATTTTCAAGGTTGTCTTCTTTCCCGTTCTCATCCTGGTAGCTCATATCTGTTTGTATCCATTCTTTATCATCCTCTTCTTGGTAAATTGTTTCTATCGTACTACTCTCGTTTTTTATTTTTTGTTTTTCTTCTAAGCCAGTATGTGTTAAATGTTCCTGTCCCCAGTTTTGGTTATTTGTTTCTAAGTTATCCTGGTTATTTTCATTTATGTTATTCCAGTGGCCTTCTGCACCACTCTCATCTTCTGTTGTAGGCCAAGGCCGGTTAGTCGAAATGTCTGAACTCTCTTGTGTGGAGTTTAAGTCTGGGTTATTTGAATGTGATACACTTGTTTCTGCCTCTTCTTCGGATATTCCACTCCAATCTTCTTCACTGAAGACTGCATAATTGTCATCTGGGTAAGTTTCCTCATCCCAACTCCAATCCTGGTCATCTATTGTTGTGTCACTTTGGTCGTTATTACTCTCCTCCATATAACTCCAATACTCGCTACTTTTCCCTGCGTGACTGTGGGCTTCATGTTCTTTTGAATTGCTCCAACTTCTACTGCCTGATTCTATCGTATTATCATGTTCGGAATTCGAAAACTCGCTACTTAGACCTGCCTCACTGTCATCTTGGTAACTTTCATTTGAACCACTCAAACCTTGGTTGTTTGATTTATTCTCACTCTCATGTTCGGAACTTTGTTCGGTCTCTTTCAAGGTTTGGTTATTCACTATCGCTTCACTGAGATCATAATTGTCTTCCACTTCACTGTCATCATAGTATTCTTCTATTGAATTGTCATATTGGTTACCTTCGGGATTCAGGTTCGTTACATCATCCTCAAATGTATAAAAATCTTGATTCTGTTCTCGTATTCCTTCGCTACTTCTGGAGTCATCAGAACCCATATTATCTGCGTTGGTTTCCGCTACACCTATCGCATTGTGTTGTTGTTCAGAAATTATATTTGAAGTGCCTGGAGTTTCCACGTCTGGCTTGTCTTTTTGTTTAATTATTTCTGGCACAACCCCTATTTTTCTTCCATCCCTTTTATTTCTGCGCTGCCTTGCTTTACCTCCCCCGCTATCTCGCATGTCTGAATACGTCGGTTCTTTCACAGCTCCGACTTTAGGTACGTATCCGCACTTTCTACCACCATCTGGTCCTCTAAGCGTTTGCAGAAGTTTGGATGATGAAGCAATATCTTCTTTCGAAACTTTTCTACTGACTTTTATTTCCTCACTGCCTGTTTTTTTTGTAACTGAGAAGGATGAAAATCGTCCTTTACTTCCGCATCCGCTGGAATTGGCCATATCGTAGTTCAGTTTTCGCAATGGAAAAGCTTCGTTGCAAGCCAAATCTGAAATAGGCAAAACATTTTACATAGAAAAAGATATACCAAATCGAATATCAAATTTGTTGATTGATAAGGAGGGTTATACATTTAAATACTTCTAAACGGACTTCACTCAGATTCCTAAAAATATATGGCTTTAATAATAACAATAATTGATTGGTTTCGCAATCTTACATTTCTGAAGAGACTCGGAAAAGGTTAAACGAGCCAATTAAATAAATTTGTTTTCAATATCAAATTGAAGCATTGCACCTATTTCTTTCTCTCTCTCTCCTTCCCCTCTCTCTTCTTTTCCTCTCTCTCTCCCCTCTCCCTGTCTCTTTTTCCCCTTTCTCTCTCCTCCCCCTGTCTCTCTTATTTTCCTCTCTCTCTCCTCCCCCTGTCTCTCTTCTTTTCCCCTCTATCTCTCCTCCCCCTGTTTCTCTTTCTTCCTCTCTCTCTCTCCTTTCCCTGTCTCTCTTTTTCTCCTCTCTCTCTCTCTCTTCCCCCTCTCTTCTTTTCCTCTCTCTCTCCTCTCCCTGTCTCTCTTATTTTCCTCTCCTCTTTCATCAAAAGAGACAGAGAGAGAGGGAGAGAGACGGAGAGGGCTCTCTTTAATTCCTCTTTCTCTTTCCCTCTTTATCTTCTTTCTTCACTTTTTCCTCTTTCTACTTTCTCTCCCTTTCTCTTTCTCGCGAGAAAGAAAGGCGAGAGAGATAATCGAGGGAAGATAGGGAAGAGTTGAGAGAGAGAGGGAGAGAAGAATGAAGAAAAAGAGAAGACAAGAGAAGAGGAAGAAAAAGAAAAAGAGGACGAGAGAGGAATTCTCTTTCCTTTTCCTCTCGCCTTTTCTTCTCTCTATCTCTCTCTCTCTTCTCACCCTCTCTCTCTCTCCACGGTAAGTGGAACGAAAATTGGCACTTGAATGCGTTCCATATGCAACGTACATTAGTGTTTATTACCATGCGGTGCTGCAGTTTGGAAGCAGGATTGCTCTCTAGTCCAACACTTGGTATGTGCGAGGGCTTCCCCGATGGCGCTGTGGTAGTGTCGTCGCCTTATAATCAAGGGGTCCCGGGTTCGATACCCGGTGGAGGCACTTGGCACAGTGGTTCGGATCCCACTTTAAAACTGTAGGTCCAGTCCCGATTAGCCTTAATGTGCATAAAGAAACACCAAATCAAAAACCTGGTATGTGCGGGATTTAATCCAGGATATAAACCTGGATTTCACCTCTTCCGTACGATTCGTGACCAACCTCGTTGTTTTGCCAGACCGATACCTCCAGGATTCAGTCGTTTGCCAGAACCGATACCTGCAGGATTCAGTCGTTTGCCAGACCGATACCTGCAGGATTCAGTCTTTTACCAGACCGATACCTGCAGGATTCAGTCGTTTGCTTCATGCATCTTTCCCACGTTGTGATCAGAAATAAGGAATATGATTGGTGGGAATTTTTCCTTCTCTCCTACCACCCTTTTCCGAAACGTAGGCTCAAGGATAACAGAATATTATTTTATATCCCGGGTGCTTCTGGAGGAATCTTTCCGCCAGATCTCCCTTCAAATACAGGGTGCACCTAAAGCTCCCAGCCCTTGATAATGCTCCGTAAGACCGCGTGCGGTTGCGCTGTGAGTCATACTCCCTTTAGAAAGTGGCTTAGCTTATAGATGCATGTAAAAGCACGCGGAGAAGAATCTGAAGGAAGCTCTGTTGTCAATTTTTCACCTCCAATTTTTGTGGAGGAAGAGAAAAGGGTAAACAAAGCGTGGAGGAAAGAGAATTAGATAAACCCGTCACATTTTTGGATTCATTGATTGATATGTTTTATTTTTCGTTGTTTTTCTTCTACTTTTGGTTTCGATCGATTGAGTTGGTGTTTTAAGTCCACTTTATGCACAGTAAGGCTAATCGCGACTGGGCCTACAGTTTAAACTGGGATCCGAACCACTGTTTGCGCTACCACTGCGCCATCGTAGAAGCCCTTTCACATTTGGCTAATCACGAAGAGGAGAACGTATTAATTAATTAATTAAATTCAATTCCGGTCCAGGAGAGAAAATCAGCAAGCGTAAATGGGTTCTGGACCGTAAAGAACCTCTTTATCTGTAAGGTATTTGAATTCGGTCCAGGAACCTTCTCTTCCGATCAATTTAGATACGGTCCAGGGACCTGTTTTCTGAATGAATTTAAATACGGTCCGGGAACCTTTTATCCGAACCAATCTTCATTCTGTCCAGGAACCATTATTCCAGGATGAATTTAATACGGTCCAGGAACATTTTTTCCAGAATGAATTTCAATTCGGTCCAGGAACATTTTTTCCAGAATGAATTTCAATTCGGTCCAGGAACATTTTTTCCAGAATGAATTTCAATTCGGTCAAGGAACATTTTTTCCAGAATGAATTTCAATTCGGTCCAGGAACATTTTTTCCAGAATAAATTTCAATTCGGTCCAGGAACATTTTTTCCAGAATGAATTTCAATTCGGTCCAGGAACTTTTTTCCAGAATGAATTTCAATTCGGTCCAGCAACCTTTTTTCCAGAATGAATTTCAATTCGGTCCAGCAACCTTTTTTCCAGAATGAATTTCAATTCGGTCCAGGAACCTTTTTTCCAGAATGAATTTCAATTCGGTCCAGGAACCTTTTTTCCAGAATGAATTTCAATTCGGTCCAGGAACCTTTTTTCCAGAATGAATTTCAATTCGGTCCAGGAACCTTTTTTCCAGAATGAATTTCAATTCGGTCCAGGAACCTTTTTTCCAGAATGAATTTCAATTCGGTCCAGGAACCTTTTTTCCAGAATGAATTTCAATTCGGTCCAGGAACCTTTTTTCCAGAATGAATTTCAATTCGGTCCAGGAACCTTTTTTCCAGAATGAATTTCAATTCGGTCCAGGAACCTTGTTTCCAGCATCAATTTAAATAAGGTACAGGAACCTTTTTTCAACGTAACAAAACGCAACTTGGACCGAATTTAAATTGTGCGAGAGAAAAAGATTCCGGTCCTGTAGCGGAACCCAATAGAACCCATTAGAATTTATGGGTTCCTGGAGCTATAACAACCCTGGTGCTAACCTCTTCGCTACGAAAATCGGCGTCCCATTCTTGATTTGCCACCAAAGCATAGGAAGAACATAATTTGAGATCGGTGCATTTCATGTCGTGATGAATATGGGAGATATTGGAGAGACATCTCGATCACAAAATAATATCATCGAATATGCCCCAGCTGATCTCCGTTGCGAAAATGCAGAGTGGTTGGTACAACGCTTCATCGCCAAGGGTCCGGGTTCGAATCGCGGCCTGGACATCGCTGTTCTTTTCGAGTGTTCCTTCATCAATTTCATCCTGTCATCACTCATCCTCGTCTACCGAGTAGTCAAAGTGACTGAAAAGCGAAGTAAGATAAACCAAATCGGCCTCCCAGATGGCGTAGTGGTAACGTCGTCGCCTTGCAACCAAGGGGTCTCGGTTTCGATACCCGGTGGAGACACATAGTGGTTCGGGTCCCACTTTAAACTGTAAGTCCAGTCCCGATTAGCCTTCCTGTGCATAAAGTTGACTTAAAACCAAAACCCAAAACTCAAGACAAACCAAACCAATCATGGGCGTCCGCAGGATTTTTTCGACTGGGGCAAACAAGTCACATTTTCCCCCAAAAGTGTGTAGTTCCCTAAGAAAAACATAGTTTAAATTTGAATTTAAGGTGTAAATGCAATAATTAACACATATTATTGCCCCACCCCAATGAAACCAATCAATCAACCAACCACTCTGAGAAGTTCCCACAATAACTCGAAGATGATGCATTAGCGGATATCAGAATCCTTCTTCTGTCGACTCGAGCTACAGAGTGGTCGTTCTTCTATCGTATGGCACAAGGTGAAACAGGCTTCCTATACCCTGTCCCAGATAATTCTGGAGCATTGCCGCGCATAACGTCAGAGAAGGGGAGGAAATCGAGTGGGCAGTGCGAAGCAGTACACGCTACTGCGAAGGCTGGTAACGGCCATCGTTTCCCCCTCCACGCAATCCCGTTCCCTCTCACGTGTTCATTGCTGGAGCCATCTCGCGTTACTACTTGCGCAGACACCCTGGACTGCATTTTGCAGACTAACGAGGCTCTGGCGACTGGCGTGCGCTGAGCGTCCCTTTGCAGCCTCAGCTTTTAACCAAAGTCAGAATATTTCAATATTTTAGTTACACAACATTACATTAGGTTCAAATTAGCCTAAGTGCTGACGAACCCAAAATTTTAAATTCAAATTCAAATGCAACTTCTTGCGAGAAACTTCTTTTCGTTCGGCTGCTCCCAAAAATAGCTGGGAGAGTATAGTAGACCGAGGTCCCTAGTGGCACCCGTTTTAAGGCTCTTATTGTTTAAAAGTGTATCCAACCTAGATCATTCAATTCAACAAACTCGACTCATCTTGGTGTTGAATGCAAGCGAGTAGGTACAGGTGTTAATGGGGTCAAAATAATAGACTAGACGGAGAAGTAACATTTACCTCAACTCACCTTTCTTAATGATTCCAACAATTAGTGCAAACGTAATTAAACGCTGCATGGTTTTCTTGTGAGCGACCAAGTTTCTGAAAGTAATGAAAAAACCTGTTAATATGTACGAAGTACAAAATTCTAAGAAACGCTAAACATACGATACAAGTTCTGTCAATCGACGGTTCGTTGGTTACCATAACCACTTCTATTCAGTTTTTTTTTAGCTAAGAGCCATATTTAATTTCGTAGTAGCTCGTCAATTGTTTTCAAAATGACTGTTCGTACCAGAGGATGGAGCTGTAACCACTTGCACCGCACAGAAAGGTCTCAAAATTACCAATGGATCTCCGAATATATGCAAGGTAAATAAGTTAAAATGAATTTTTGGACTATGTGAAGGCGTTCGATAAATTGTAGCCTGCTGGACTGTTAGGCAGGGTTGTTAAAAGTCCAGGAATTTAAAAAAAAATCAATTCCGGTCCAGGAGAGAAAATCAGCAAGCGTAAATGAGTTCTGGACCGTAAAGAACCTCTTTATCTGTAAAGTATTTCAATTCGGTCCAGGAACCTTTTTTCCCGATCAATTTAAATACGGTCCGGGAACCTTTTTTATGAAAGAATTTCAATTCGGTCCAGGAACCTTTTTTAGGAAAGAATTTCAATTCGGTCCAGGAACCTTTTTTCAATGCAACAATACGCATCTTGGACCGAATTTAAATTGTGCCCGAAGAAAGGTTCCGGTCCGTAGCGGAACCCAATAGAATCCATTAGAATTTATGCGTTCCTGGACCTTGAACAACCCTGCTGTTAAGTAAGCAGTCAGATGATCAGTTTTCCCCTCAGCAACCTATATCTCATCGACGTGTACTTGTGTACTTGAAAAATAGGTCTTTCCACACTGCCTCCGGACCTGTTCATCATTCATTGTCCACCCTATCAGGACAGGAGTACGTCATTCTCTTTTATATTTGCCCTATATCCTCCTGA
The DNA here is from genome assembly GCF_977018435.1 of Lepisma saccharinum. NCBI lineage: Eukaryota > Metazoa > Arthropoda > Insecta > Zygentoma > Lepismatidae > Lepisma > Lepisma saccharinum. The sequence goes on from NC_139246.1 coordinate 14,075,813, forward strand.
TATACCCATAGTGAGCAACTGCTCCCCTACTACATACGTTGAGTATGATCGTAGTGATGTAGTCGTACAGTCACGGACACTTCTGGGTTGTAACAATCCCACTGAAAGTCAATAAGATTGATGCAACACAGAAACTGAATCACAATGGCATGAAACAGCAGTAGTAAATGCGTTAAGTCATACAATATGGCCGGTCGAGAAGACCTACTATAACGGCTGGGGATACGTCGGGCTGACCCCCCGACTATTCCAATACTGGTTGAAGATCTCCACGCTTAGAGGTGACGAAAGAAAGTGTGGGAGGGAGACCGGCAGTCGGTAGGTATGCCTAGGCCCTTCATGGGCTGTTGCGCAACGGATACAATATGGTGTGATAGTTGTTAACATTATCTTTATCATCATCATCATCATCATCATTATGTATAACTAGTAACACGGAGTTAATTCATAACAGTTACTATAATACATGCCCCAGTTGATCTCTAAGTGGAAGCACTACTGTAGTTGATAAAATAAAATAATTATGGGCGTAAGGGGTCACCAACTTCAGAGGCACCTAGATGTAGCACAGCCTGGACTTTATTCTTGCAGACTAACGAAGCTCTGGTGACTGGACTCGCAGCCAGGATAATCTTTCGTGTGACTTATGTTCTGTGCTGTCCAAATGCGTTTGTGATGATCAATTTTGACTTACTTATCACCTGCCGCCCCCCCCCCCCTCCCTCGGTTGCGGAGTGCTTAACACAGTATGATTTGGATCCCGGATTCGAATCCAACCATGGGCATGGCTGTTCTTTCTGAGTGCCCCTTCATCAATTTCTTCATATCATCACTCATCCTCATCTTCGCGATTAGCCAAAAGTGTCAGAAAAGCGACCTAAAGTAACACGAGTCAATCATTCCATTCCGGTTGATTGATTGATTTCACTTGGCTTTTCTGCCACTTCTGGCTGCTCGCAAAGATGTGGATGAGTGATGATATGATGAAATTATTGAAGAGACGCACACAAAGAACAGCCATGTCCAGGTCGGGGTTCGAGCCAGGAACCCCTTGCGTCTTGCTTACCACTCTGCAATGGAGACCGCTTGGAAGAGTATCTTAAATTATATTCTACTTCTTTCTTATGTTCGCGTTAACTAACTAACTCTCTAGCCTTCTTAAACCCGAAGGTTCATGGCTGCAGCAACACAGGCCTTCCATCTGTCCCTATCCTGAGCAAGATCTATATACTCTTTTCCATCCCTACCGATTTCCTTTAGGTCCATCTCAACGTTGTCCCTCCATCTTCGTCTTGGCCTTCCTACAGGTCTCTTACCATCAGGTTTCCCAACAAGAATCCTGTAAACTCCTCTTTCCTCTCCCATTCGTGCCACATGGCCTGCCCACCTAAGTCTTCTTGATTTAATTATTCTAATAATATCTGGACATGAATAAAAATTATGTAGTTCTAAATTATGTAACCTTCTCCACGCACCTGTCTCCTCATCCCTTTTAGGTCCAAATATTTTCCTAAGGATCTTATTTTCAAATACTCTCAATTTATGTTCCTCTTTCAATGTAAGGGACCAAGTTTCACACCCATTTAATACTACAGGCAAAATTACTGTTTTCTATATTTTAACTTTTAGTTTCTTAGATATTAAACAAGAAGACAAAAGTTTATGAAGAGAGAAGTAACATGCATTTCCTGAATTAAGAATACTTTTTATTTCATTTCCTCTTTAATATAATTTTCATTTGTTAATACGTATTACTCCTAAGTATTTGATTTTTGAAACTGGTTCAAACGAGTTCGCGTTAAATATGTATTTAGTATTTTTGACGAAAATGCAATACTGGGAGAAATTTTGATATGAGGCAGATATTCATCAGCAAAAAGGACACTATGACCACAATACACTATATATTGGAAATTACAATAGCTGAATAGATTACATTAAAATAAATTAAACTTTCTTTAATAATGTAAACAATTGTGTCCATTTTGATGTTTATCGAATGGAAAAGAAAGACGTTTAAAATTTTTCGAGTTATGAAATTAATCCTCTTACAATCATTTTCAATCAAGTTGTGGGCAAAAGCATAATTTGGTCAGAAATTGTGGGTTAGTAGTACCTCTCGAACGAGTGCCCTAAGGTCAACTACATGTAATATTTAATACTAATATGAACTAAAATATTCCTTACCTAGGTTAATATAGGTTTTTACGTTTTTCGGACGGCAAGTCCTATTCTTGGTGGGTGTCGCAGAAATATATGTTTGTAGAGTAGAAAATGGATCTCATTATGCAGAACAGGGTTTGCAATTATTATACACGCTTTCTCTACAAACTCTGTAGGGTGCATTTGCTTTCTCGTGATAAGTTACAAGCGTATGAGTAGTTAATTACAATTTTCTCGCTGGCTCTACATATGCTGTGGTGTTATCTTGATACGATTTCACAACAAAACGAAAGGGGTCTGTCTATTAGTGTCAACGACCCGGTGTTCTGAGGTAGTTTCTAAGCTTTCTAAACTTACCTAACTTTCGACTTCAGATATTAACGTTCAGGTGTCATATAAAGTGAATATGTGAGTGACTTATCCCTGCAAATCCAGATTTTTCTTCAGAGTTTTCTGGAGTATTAAGCTTGGAGAAAATCCTCACTTTAGTCAATGAAAATGCCATTGAATTGAACCCCCAATGGCTTGGAACCTTCTCCACTGAAAATGTCATTGAATTTTTCCCCCAAGGGCTCAGAACCTTCTCCACTGAAAATGTAATTGAATTTATCCCCCAAGGGCTCAGAACCTTCCACACTGAAAATGTCATTGAATTTATCCCCCCAATGCTCAGAACCTTCTCCATTGAAAATGTAATTGAATTTATCCCCCAAAGGCTCAGAACCTTCTCCATTGAAAATGTCATTGAATTTATCCCCCAAAGGCTCAGAACCTTCTCCACTGAAAATGTCAAATTGGCTCAGATCCTTCTCCACTGAAAAGTCATTGAATTTATCCCCCAAGGGATCAGATCCATCTCCACTGAAAATGTCATTGAATTTATCCCCCAAGGGCTCAGATCCTTCTCCACTGAAAATGTCATTGAATTTATCCCCCAAAGGCTCAGAACCTTCTCCACTGAAAATGTCATTGAATTTATCCCCCCAATGCTCAGAACCTTCTCCATTGAAAATGTCATTGAATTTATCCCCCAAAGGCTCAGAACCTTCTCCACTGAAAATGTCAAATTGGCTCAGATCCTTCTCCACTGAAAAGTCATTGAATTTATCCCCCAAGGGCTCAGATCCTTCTCCACTGAAAATGTTATTGAATTTATCCCCCAAGGCTGAGAACCTTCTCCACTGAAAATGTCAAATTGGCTCAGAACCTTCTCCACTGAAAAGTCATTGAATTTATCCCCCAAGGGCTCAGATCCTTCTCCACTGAAAATGTCATTGAATTTATCCCCCAAAGGCTTGGAAACTTCTCCACTGAAAATGTCATTGAGTTTATCCCCCAAAGGCTTGGAACCTTCTCCACTGAAAATGTCAAATTGGCTCAGAACCTTCTCCACTGAAAATGTCAAATTAGCTCAGAACCTTCTCCACTGAAAAGTCATTGAATTTATCCTCCAAGGGCTCAGATCCTTCTCCACTGAAAATGTCATTGAATTTATCCCCCAAAGGCTTGGAAACTTCTCCACTGAAAATGTCATTGAGTTTATCACCCAAAGGCTTGGAACCTTCTCCACTGAAAATGTCAAATTGGCTCAGAACCTTCTCCACTGAAAATGTCAAATTAGCTCAGAACCTTCTCCACTGAAAAGTCATTGAATTTATCCCCCAAGGGCTCAGAACCTTCTCCACTGAAAAGTCATTGAATTTATCCCCCAAGGGCTCAGATCCTTCTCCACTGAAAATGTCATTGAATTTATCCCCCAAAGGCTTGGAAACTTCTCCACTGAAAATGTCATTGAGTTTATCCCCCAAAGGCTTGGAACCTTCTCCACTGAAAATGTCAAATTGGCTCAGAACCTTCTCCACTGAAAAGTCATTGAATTTATCCCCCAAGGGCTCAGATCCTTCTCCACTGAAAATGTCATTGAATTTATCCCCCAAAGGTTTGGAAACTTCTCCACTGAAAATGTCATTGAGTTTATCCCCCAAAGGCTTGGAACCTTCTCCATTGAAAATGTCAAATTGGCTCAGAACCTTCTCCACTGAAAAGTCATTGTATTTTGTCCCACAAAGGCTCAGATCCTTCTCCACTGAAAATATAATTGAATTTATTCCCTAAAGGCTCAGAACCTTCTCTAGAGGTCACATGGTCGTTAACGAGAGTCGGTACTGCATCCTCATTTCAGTCTATACGTTAGTTTTCGAAGACTCACAATCATCTTCATATGTCAGCTGATACTTAGCAAGAGATAAATCTTCATTTCGGGCTGAACAATGATATGAAATTATCTCTCTGAAGCTCGAAATCATCTTCAGACCTCACATTTTTGTTAACAACAGACAGCATCTTCATTTCAGGTCCCGGCGATGCAATTGCTGTCTATAATCTTCTCCAAACCCCAGCTGGTCGTTAAATAGATACTACATCTTCATTTCAGTTCATGTCTAAAGCTGGGAATCTTTACCAGAGCTCACATGCCCGTAAAAAGATGCAATTCCTTCATTTCAGTCTAGGAGATAAAAATATTGATATCTCTCGAAGACTAAAAGTCTTCTCCAGAGCTCACCTAGTTGTTAACGAGATGCAGCATCTTCATTTCAGCCCTTGGCGATGAAATTGACGTCCAGAATCTTCTCCAAAACTCAGATGGTCGTTAACGATAGACACGTTCATTTCAGCTCCTGATACACTCGCACACAACGTTCATTCAAAGTAATTGTTGGGGCTTTCGTGGCCTATGATTTGAAAACCAGAAACAGCGAAATAAAACTGCCTGCAGAATATGAAAGGGAATCTGGGCCATTTTGGAGGTGATGTGATCAACACCACGCTCCAGTCATGTTTATCCCCCAGGTTACCATTGATTTGAGGCTAGATGAGCCCCAGAGCCGCTTTATGCAGGGACACCGGAAAAATTCTGACCTTTGATCACCCACCCCGGGAATCGAACCAGAGTCTCCCGCGTGGCAGTCGATGCCCTACCGATTAGACCACCTGGCTAATGGAGACTATGAGGATGAGTGATGTTATCGTATCGTTCTCTTAGGAACCCGGGGATCTTAACCTGGGACCATCAGATGTCCCAAGCGTTGCGATAGCACTTTGCATCGTAGATACTCGCTTGGCAAATAACACTTATGTTGAGGTTGTACTTGTATAGCAGTGAATGGCAATGAACACACAATATACACTAATTTGGACTTTAGGTCTGACTACGATTGTATCGGCATGATGTTAGGAAAATATCTCATTCAACTAGATGCTGATGTTCTCGAAGTCTTGTGGTATGGAAGAAGAACATAGACTCGTTCTTTCCGATGTCGTAGGGTAGGTTGAGTGTAACTGCACCCACTTGGTGTCAGACCTGCATCAGGCCTTCAGACCGATGTGCGTAGCAAGACCACTCTCTCTCCAGTCGTGTCTATAATCCCCTGCTCTCTGTTCAGATCTCACTGATCAACTGACGAACTGACTCTGATCCCCCTCTATCAGAATACACACTATTTATCCTCCAAGGATTGCTGAGTAAAGATATTACATCAATCTTTGTGGGGCACCAGGTTAACAAACAACTTTGAGGAAGTAAAGATGTGCATCGACCTGGTGTTTACAACAACAATCCTTGGAGGATAAATAGTTTGTATTCTGATAGAGGGGGATCAGAGTCAGTTGATCAGTGAGATCTGTGCACCTGACTAATGGAGACTATGAGGATGAGTGATGATATGATAAAAAGACACAAAGAACACCATTTCCCAGGCCGGGATTCAAACCCAGGACCCCTGATGTCATAGCGTGCTCCGCTAAAATTAAGAGGAATGTAGGGCGATGGTATCCCCCCCCGCTAGCATATTTTTCGCAAAGCAACCCACCAGCTCATTATTATCAACATGTTAAGCCATAGCATACCCAAACTAACCCCAAGTCTTGACCAAACATCCTCGTAGCCAACATTTGCTTCAAGCACTGACACTACTTAAATTTAATGGCAAGTGCATGCGTCTATAATTCGCAGCTATTTTTAAGCTAATGTAAGCTCTAATGGCCTTTATTTAATGTCAACCATTGATGCCTTTCACTTACTAGTTTTCGAAAGCACCCCATTTGCAATTACTAGTTTTGAAAACTATCCAAGTTGAAATTACTGATTTTGAAAACTATCCAAGTTACAATTACTGGTTTTGAAAACTATCCAAGTTGCAATTACGGATTTTGAAAACTATCCAAGTTGCAATTACTGATTTTGAAAACTATCCAAGTTGCAATTACTGATTTGGAAAACTATCCAAGTTGCAATTACTGATCTTGAAAACTATTCAAGTTGCAATTACTGATTTGGAAAACTATCCAAGTTGCAATTACTGATTTGGAAAACCGACTCAGATTCACTTCGAGGTGAGTTGGTTAGTTGCGGATAATTAAAAAAAAAACTTTTGTAGAAAGTAAAGTTTTTAATGTAAGATAATGAACACCGATGTCCTTCCTCAGAATACATGAATTACATACGTTGCTACGTAGAAATAGTCAGTACAAATGTTTAAAGAAAAAGTGAATTGAGGTGGTGATTCAACACAGGGCTTTACACATACACACTGCTTCGCTCGCTCCAGAGATTCCAGGAACAGAGAATAGTTCCCCCCACTTGAGTAGCTGGTGTAGTGGAGATTCGTTTTTCTGTCTTCTCCAGTGATTGAGCAGAGCCTGGTTGCACAGCCATTCCTTTTCGTTGGAATCTTCTTCTCCAGAGGTGTATGGTAAGTAGAGAGCGGAATTTTATGTTAAAGTTTTTTTTTTGCTTCGGAAGACGGTCGCCTCCATTATGGCTGCAATGTAATCCGCAAAGTCTTATTTCACATAATTTTATTTTTAGCACATAAAACACATATTTCTAAGGAAAGAACATAACATGTACATATGATATATTAGACATTCCAAACAAAATAAAGTTTCCGAATTCTTTCTGCAAACGCATATTTGGAGTTAATGCATAAAATATACGGAAATGCAAGGTATATTATACCCTGTCCCAGTTAACTGTGGGGCAAAGCCGCGCATATCGTCAGAGAAGCGAGGGAAATCGAGTAGCCAGAGCGAAGCAGTACGCGATGCGGGGAAGGCTGGTAACGGCAGTCGCTTTTCCCCTCCACGCAATTCCCGGGTTTCGGCACCATATAACATTACTAAGTTTCGTTCCCTCTCACGTGGAGCCGTCTCGCGTCACTAGTTGCGCAGAGACATGTTTTCGTTTGCCTGCTGCACACTTAGTTGAGACAGAGTATAATAAGCTATTATCCTATTTGAGACTTCTGGAGCGTATACAATGGCGCTGTACTACTGATCTACAGTTTAAAGTGGGATCCGAACCACTATGTGCCTCAACCGGATATTGAACCCGAGACCTCTTGATTACAAGGTCCCCGAACATTAAAGAGAAATTAATGCTGTAGGTGTGCAATATGCATGATATCTCGCACTTCAAATGTGCGCGTGTGACTACGTGGGGTGTGGAAAGGTCGTTTTCACAATACAAGTCATATTATAATCGGCGTGCATTTTCAATGGACAATTCTGAAAATGTGCTTTATTGTTCATTGTAATCAATAGAATACTACAAACAACTAACGTCCTGCTGTCTCTGTCGAGTATCTATTTATTTGTTTGACAGAATTTTGATTTTTGAATGAATATATTCTTGACACTTTACAACATATTTCCGCTGTTTTTAGAACAAGAAAATATACTTTCCAGTTTTTTAGAACCTAAAAATCAGCTCCCTTTTGATCCACTCATTTTTCGGCATGTTCCCTGCTGTTGTTGACATCTGACACGGTCTACACTGACCCTATTCCCCCGACATGGCTTTCTAGTGAGATATGACATACACAACTACCTGTATCTCCTCACTTGTACAAGGTTTATATTTAATACACTTCCTTAAATGTGCCTTCATTTCCTTACCTACTATCTTTATGTGTGAAACAATATTCAAATTCTTCAGACAGACTGTTAAACTTTAAAGGTTAAATATTGTAAATTTTACGATAACTTGTAGCGCTCCAGTTAATGAAAATTGTTGTCGTTTATATGATTGTTAGACTACAACTCCATATCAACTGTGCATTTTTCATTTGTAAATTTTAACTTAGATGAATTGTTACAAAATATTTTATGAAGTGCATTTTGATCTAAAAGTAATAGTAGATTGGTGTAAAATTGATTTATATTTATTGATTGATTGATTTAGTTTATTTTACTTCGCGTTTTGTGCCTCTTGGCTAATTTTCCAAAGATGGGTTTGAGTGATGAAATTGGTGAATGAACATTCACAAACAACCAAGCGGGATTCGAACCCGGACCCTAGGCGTAGCAGCGCGATGTGCTAACCACTCGGCGATTAAAAATTCATTAAATGAAATAGTATGTACCCAAAGAAAGCAATCTTACCTTTACAGAAAATATAGTGGGACAGACGACATTTCTTTCACTATACCCTGTACAGTACCAGCTAACTGTAGACCAGGCGAACGAGAACAAGTCTCTGCGCAAGTAGTGACGCGAGACGGCTCCACCAATGAACAGTGAGAGAAACGGGATTGCGTAACGGGCGACGGGAGTTTCCCGATTTCCTCATTCGCTATGCAGCGTTGCAAACTTTTGAAAACGATAATACCGTACTCACATGGCAAACGGGCCGTATTATCTCCAGGTCCGTACGCTTGGTTTTAGAATGTCTTAGGGAAATATTAGGGATAAAAGAGCAAGTGCAAATTTTGACAAGCCGTGCATTTAGCGTACGGACTAAGGTCTGGACCTTACGGTTGGCAACACTGCTCTTTCACCACTCGATTTTCTTCCTCCTCCTCTGCCGCTATGCGCGGCACTGCTCCACAGTTAGCTGAGACAGGGTATAGTTTGAGGCGAGTTCTGAACCACCATATCGTCGTGCGAAATCCAGAGGGACGTAACTCCAGTTTAACAAATTTACAGGAGAGAGAAAATAATGTATTCTTAGGAATATGTCTTACTCTTATAAAGAGTCAGTAAATTGGGGATAAGTGACACCCTTACTGCTAAGTTTAGAAGTGGAGATATGTTGATCTAACTCCAAATAGAGCACTTAAGAAGAGTTTATTTCAGCAAGACTGAAAACCACATTTTGGGATTACGTTACTCAGGTTCTCTCACAACGATATGCTTCAACCGGGTTACGAACCAGGTGCCCCTCTATAGCGATGACATTATCACTACGTCTACTGTATTCTGTATACCGTATAAAAACCCACTGGGTTTTTGGGATCTAATCTAGCTGTGCCAGCCTAAAGCTACTCGCTTACCTTTTACATGTAAGGGGACTCATTCCTGTGAAATAAGGAGAACACGAACGATATTAAATATTTAACACTTCTATGGACTGGACATGGCAGGGTCATGATAACAATAGAAATAATGTTGGTTTACCTGTAGATTCCTGTAGAGATGATCGTCTCCGCTGATTTGGTAGATAAGGCTCGATCCTGAAATGGAACGTCTTTAAGGGAGAGCAACTCCCCACTTCTAACTTCAGCGTAGCACCGATATTCAACGTACAGCTTGGAGACAACAACTGTTTACTCTATAAGTTTCGGACTACAACTGACGCTGAGATCTGCTATCGCGATCTATTTAAAGGGGATTCAAATAACGGATCGTTAAAGCCGTTGAGTCAGTTCCATCCTGCCGTTAACCGTGCTTTTTGCATAAGGCTGACGTTACGTTATTTCGACTGATTTCCTATCGATTCCCGTGTCAGCGGAGTTAAGGATCCGCTGAACGTCGCCGTGTAATATACTGGTAACAAGTTACTTCCAGCGCCTCAGCCGGACCCTTGGCGTCAGGAGTCCCGGGTTTGAATCACGCCTTTCAAGTGATACGATACATGTAAGTACATATGGGATGCAATGTTTTTAAAAGTAACACATTTACTTTACAGTTACCCAATTCTAGATAAAATGTAACTCTGCATCCACGAATTTCAAATATGTCATTCTGCTGCTTTCACCATTGATCATAAAAAAAAAATAGCAATACTTTTCATTAAATTATAGTTATCCTCATCCACTTTCAGATATAAAAATATATGAGAAAAATAAAATTCAATTTCTTAATTATTTTTTATACCAAGAAGCTATAGCATGTCCTGGATGAATATGGGTGATGATATATTCTTGTTTCCAAAATAAACATGCTTGGAGCACATGCAGGGACGATTTTGGCCATTGGTTCAGGCGAAAATTTGGTTCAACACATTGATAAAATACGGTTCCCGAGAGCTTGCTTCCATGCAAAAACAAATAAAAGTAACTGTAGGGGCCTCCTCGATAGAGATGTGGTAACGTCGTTTCCTTGTAATCAAGGAGCCCCTTGTTCGTTACCGGGTGGAGACACGCTGGTTCGGATTCAACTTTAAACTGTAGGCCCAGCCTCGATTAGCCTTTCTGTGCATAAAGTGTACTTAAAACAACAAATCTAACTAACTAACTATCTAACCTTCTTAAACCCGAAGGTTCATGGCTGCAGCAACACAGGCCTTCCATCTGTCCCTATCTTGAGCAAGATCTATATACTCTTTTCCATCCCTACCGATTTCCTTTAGGTCCATCTCAACGTTGTCCCTCCATCTTCGTCTTGGCCTTCCTACAGGTCTCTTACCATCTGGTTTCCCAACAAGAATCCTGTAAACTCCTCTTTCCTCTCCCATTCGTGCCACATGGCCTGTCCACCTAAGTCTTCTTGATTTAATTATTCTAATAATATCTGGACATGAAAACAAATTATGTAGTTCTAAAATATGTAACCTTCTCCACTCACCTGTCTCCTCATCCCTTTTAAGCCCAAATATTTTCGTAAGGATCTTATTTTCAAATACTCTCAATTTATGTTCCTCTTTCAATGTAAGGGATCAAGTTTCACACCCATATAATACTACAGGCAAAATTACTGTTTTGAATATTTTAACTTTTACTTTCTTAGATATTAAACGAGAAGACAAAAGTTTATGAAGAGAGAAGTAACATGCATTTCCGGAATTAAGAATACTTTTTATTTCCTCTTTACTATAATTTTCATTTGTTAATATTACTCCTAAGTATTTGTATTTGGAAACTGGTTCAAACGAGTTGATATCAATAATTAGATTTGATTATTACCTAACACTTGGTTTCGGCCTGTAAGCATATATTTAGTTTTCTCTTTGTTAACTTCCAAACCTATCTTTTTAGCAGTTTTGAAAAATATTTTAGCATTATTCTTAATTGTATTTTTATCATCCCCTAATAAGTCTACATCATCTGCATATGCTAACAACTGAGTCATATCATTTAATTTTAGTCCTTCTTTAGTTTCTTATACCTTCCTAACAGCATATTCTAAGGCAAAATTACAGAGGAATGGAGATAATGCATCTCCTTGTTTTAACCCATCATGAATTGTAAATTTGTCAGACACATTAATACCCACACGAATTTTACTTTCTGTTTCACTTGTGCATACTTTTGTCATACTAACAAGCTTCTTAGGTATTCTAAACTCTACTAATATATTATATAATTTATCTCTTTTAACCGAATCATATGCTTTTTTGAAATCAATGAATAGCTGATGGACATTTTGATTATATTCCCACTTTTTTTCGAGTGTCTGTTTAATGTGAAAAATTTGATCTGTTGTTGATCTGTTACGTTTAAATCCACATTGATAATCACCTATAATTTCATTAGCATATAGAGTTAGTCTTGTTAAAAGAATGTTAGATAATATTTTATATGTTGTTGAGAGTAGAGAAATTCCACGGTAATTATTGCAGTTCATTTTATCACCTTGTTTAAACACAGGAACAATTATGGATTCTTTCCACTGTTGAGGGATTTCTTTTTTATTCCATATTAAACAAATTAATTTATGAATTTGACATATTAACGATTTCCACCATATTTATTTAATTCAGCTGGTATTAAATCAATGCCAGGTGCTTTGTTATTCTTTAGCCTCTTAATAGCATCTTTAACTTCAGTCAAGTTAGGTTCTGGAACTAAAGGTTCTGCTGTGTAGACTTCATTTACTTCTGATTTATCTCCTACATGGACATTTAAAAGGTCATTAAAGTAGTTCTTCCATCTATTTAGAATATCGCTTGTGTCAGCTAGAAAATCACCGTCTTTATCTTTTATCAAGTTTACTTTAGGTTGCCACCCCTTTCTAAATTCATTTACACCTTTATATAAATCTCTGATATTTTTGTTTTTGCTGTTTGTTTCAATTTCGTTAATTTTGATTTTCAAGTAATCTCTTTTTTACTTCTAAACGTGCGGTTAACTTCTCGCTTTATTATATTATAATTGCTTAGATTTGTATCATCAGAGTTATTTAACCACCTAAGTCTAGCCTGATTTCTTATTTCTATTAGATTATGACATTCATTATCAAACCATGGCTTACTTTTTCTTGGTTTATGGTATCCTATAGTTTCTTTAGCTGCTGATTCTATTGTATTACGTATGTGCTCCCAATTTTTATTTATGTCTGTTTTATTTATATTTTCATCATAATTTAAATCCTGCAAAACATCAAATCTATTTGACAGTTTAATTTGGTAATCTTTCTTAATTCTTTCATCAGCAAATATTCCTGTATTAAATTTTATAACTTTTAGATTTTGTTGCTTATGATTTATCACTGCTAGTCTTTCTCTTAATTTAGCAATTACTAAATAATGGTCACTTGCATAGCCAGCACCTCTATGTGTGCGAACGTCAATTATACTAGTATGCCTTCTCTTATCAATGGGAATATGATCTATCTGATTATGAGTTTTACCATCCGGAGAAGACCAGGTATATTTATGGATATCTTTATGTTTAAAAGTGGTACTTTTCACAATTAAATTCTTCGAGGTTGTAAAAGTAATCAATCAATCAAAAAAGTAACTGTATAAGCAAATCTAGTGAAACAGTTACTAATTTCGGAAGGGAACTATTCTCGGTCCGCTATAAAAGCAAAGTCAATTTAATGAAAAGCACATGGTTTCTTCGAAATCCTATTGGTTGTTGGAGTGGCATCTGTGCAGGTATTATGAGCGTAGGAATACAACCAGTGTTTTGGGAGAAGATTGAACAATGAAACGCCAGCATTACATGGCTAGCTGATTGCTGATAATTCATTTTTCATAACATCACTAGAGAAGAAGAACCTTGCTAATAGTTGAAAGATTTATTCAATATTCTGTTAGGCCCAGGCGTTACCAGTTCTTGCCATAGTTAAGTTACAAGACATAAGACATACTAAGTATTACACAGAATAAAGTACAAAGTCGTACATTATAGTAGTCTATTGTTTTGGAGTACAATAATTTCTCTATGGAAAATATGGTGTTTGTACGTAAAGACCCTATCATTGTTCTTAGTTCGTTCTACATTGTTGATTAATCATGAGTGACTATTGTTTTTGAAATGTCCTTTGTATTGTTTGATCTATCAAAGAAATAAAAAAATTGAAAGAGTAATATCAAGAAAAGATTCAAGAATATGTAATTAACTAGAATTTCGTTAACTTATACTGATTTCCACAGAAACATTTTGAAAGAGTTTAAAGAAGGATGAAGTTCAATTTAGTAACCTTCGAATTTAAAATATTTATAGTCTCACTTAGTTTATCCAATCTCCCTTGAACTGCTTTATTTGTTGTTCGAAATATTAACATACCAGCATTTCCATATTTAATATATTTTACACTTGTTCAATCTATAATTTTAATTTTTTACCACTTTCAATTCTGACATTCTATTACACATACTTCAATCTGAGAAAATTATATTGTGTAGTACCGGTGTTAGGTAAACATATGTGAACAAATTTAGTTCAGTTATCTGTGATAGCATTACGGAGGGCATTAACTTTAATTATCCTTATACAATCAAAAATAAAGATAGAAATTTAATAGTGTTTCGCCCTTAATACTTATTCGGGTCATGCTATATTTATTGTAATAATAGACGAGATTGCTTATGAAGAAGTTATTCCACACATCTCTCAACCTTTATAGTATTCGTAATAGCCAGGATGTTCATCGCTATTGGACACTGGTTTCGTTTTTGTGCTTGTTCCTGTTTCTGTCGTGCGTGTTGTACTTGTCTCTGTTTCAGTTGGTGTAATTGTTTCTGTCTCTGTCGTACTTATTGTACTTGTCTCTGTTTCAGTTGGTGTACTTGTTCCTGTCTCTGTCGTACTTATTGTACTTGTCTCTGTTTCCGTTTGTGTACTTGTTTCTGTCTCTGTCGTACTTAACGTACTTGTCTCTGTTTCCGTTTGTGTACTTGTTTCTGTCTCTGTCGTACTTAACGTACTGGTCTCTGTTTCCGTTTGTGTACTTGTTTCTGTCTCTGTCGTACTTAACGTACTGGTCTCTGTTTCAGTTAGGGTACTGGTTTGAATCTCCGTCGTACTTAACATACTTGTCTCTGTTTCGGTTAGTGTACTTGTTCCTGTCTCTGCCGTACTTATTGTACTTGTCTCTGTTTCAGTTGGTGTACTTGTTCCTGTCTCTGTCGTACTTAACATACTTGTCTCTGTTTCCGTTTGTGTACTTGTTTCTGTCTCTGTCGTAATTAACGTACTGGTGGTCTCTGTTTCAGTTAGGGTACTGGTTTGAATCTCCGTCGTACTTAACATACTTGTCTCTGTTTCGGTTAGTGTACTTGTTCCTGTCTCTGCCGTACTTATTGTACTTGTCTCTGTTTCCGTTTGTGTACTTGTTTCTGTCTCGGTCGTACTTAACGTACTTGTCTCTGTTTCCGTTTGTGTACTTGTTTCTGTCTCTGTCGTACTTAACGTACTGGTCTCTTTTTCAGTTAGGGTACTGGTTTGAATCTCCGTCGTACTTAACATACTTGTCTCAGTTTCGGTTAGTGTACTTGTTCCTGTCTCTGCCGTACTTATTGTACTTGTCTCTGTTTCAGTTGGTGTACTTGTTCCTGTCTCTGTCGTACTTAACATACTTGTCTCTGTTTCCGTTTGTGTACTTGTTCCTGTCCCTGTCGTACTTATTATACTTGTCTCTGTTTCAGTTGGTGTACCTGTTTCTGTCTCTGCCGTACTTAACGTACTGGTCTCTGTTTCACTTAGGGTACTTTTTTGAATTTCCGTCGCACTTAACATACTTGTCTCTGTTTCCGTTTGTGTACTTGTTTCTGTCTCTGTCGTACTTAACGTACTGGTCGCTGTTTCAGTTAGGGTACTGGTTTGAATCTCCGTCGTACTTAACATACTTGTCTCTGTTTCCGTTTGTGTACTTGTTTCTGTCTCTGTCGTACTTAACGTACTGGTCTCTGTTTCCGTTTGTGTACTTGTTTCTGTCTCTGTCGTACTTAACGTACTTGTCTCTGTTTCAGTTAGGGTACTGGTTTGAATCTCCGTCGTACTTAACATACTTGTCTCTGTTTCCGTTTGTGTACTTGTTTCTGTCTCTGTCGTGCGTATTGTACTTGTCTCTGTTTCAGTTGGTGTACTTGTTCCTGTCCCTGTCGTACTTAACGTACTTGTCTCTGTTTCAGTTGGTGTACTTGTTTTTGTCTCTGTAGTACTTATTGTACTTGTCTCTGTTTCAGTTGGTGTACTTGTTTCTGTCTCTGTCGTACTTATTGTACTTGTCTCTGTTTCAGTTGGTGTACTTGTTCCTGTTTCTGTCGTACTTATTGTACTTGTCTCTGTTTCCGTTTGTGTACTTGTTTCTGTCTCTGTCGTACTTAACGTACTGGTCTCTGTTTCAGTTAGGGTACTGGTTTGAATCTCCGTCGTACTTAACATACTTGTCTGTGTTTCAGTTGGTGTACTTGTTCCTGTCTCTGCCGTACTTATTGTACTTGCCTCTGTTTCAGTTGGTGTACTTGTTCCTGTCTCTGTCGTACTTAATATACTTGTCTCTGTTTCCGTTTGTGTACTTGTTTCTGTCTCTGTCGTACTTAACATACTTGTCTGTGTTTCTGTTTGTGTACTTGTTCCTGTCTCTGCCGTACTTATTGTACTTGTCTCTGTTTCAGTTGGTGTACTTGTTCCTGTCTCTGTCGTACTTAACATACTTGTCTCTGTTTCAGTTGGTGTACTTGTTCCTGTCTCTGTCGAACTTAACATACTTGTCTGTGTTTCCGTTTGTGTACTTGTTTCTGCCTCGGTCGTTCTTATTGTACTTGTCTCTGTTTCAGTTGGTGTACTTGTTCCTGTCTCTGTCGTACTTAACATACTTGTCTCTGTTTCCGTTTGTGTACTTGTTTCTGTCTCTGTCGTACTTAACATACTTGTCTGTGTTTCTGTTTGTGTACTTGTTTCTGTCTCTGTCGTACTTATTGTACTTGTCTCTTTTTCAGTTGGTGTACTTGTTCCTGTCTCTGTCGTACTTAACATACTTGTCTGTGTTTCCGTTTGTGTACTTGTTTCTGTCTCTGTCGTAATTAACGTACTGGTGGTCTCTGTTTCAGTTAGGGTACTGGTTTGAATCTCCGTCGTACTTAACATACTTGTCTGTGTTTCCGTTTGTGTACTTGTTTCTGTCTCTGTCGTACTTAACGTACTGGTCTCTGTTTCAGTTGGTGTACTTGTTCCTGTCTCTGTGGTACTTAACATACTTGTCTCTGTTTCCGTTTGTGTACTTGTTTCTGTCTCTGTCGTACTTAACGTACTGGTATCTGTTTCAGTTAGGGTACTGGTTTGAATCTCCGTCGTACTTAACATACTTGTCTCTGTTTCGGTTAGTGTACTTGTTCCTGTCTCTGCCGTACTTATTGTACTTGTCTCTGTTTCCGTTTGTGTACTTGTTTCTGTCTCGGTCTTACTTAACGTACTTGTCTCTGTTTCCGTTTGTGTACTTGTTTCTGTCTCTGTCGTACTTAACGTACTGGTCTCTGTTTCAGTTAGGGTACTGGTTTGAATCTCCGTCGTACTTAACATACTTGTCTCTGTTTCGGTTAGTGTACTTCTTCCTGTATCTGCCGTACTTATTGTACTTGTCTCTGTTTCAGTTGGTGTACTTGTTCCTAGCTCTGTTGTGTAGTCTGTACTATGTGACGGGGGAGCCTTTGATATAGAACTGGAAGTTATCATCGTGGTGGTTGTCTTAGTGAAGTTTGGCTTATGATGATGATGCTCATCTGAGTACATTCCGTATATATCACTCCAATCTTTGTCATCTTCTTCTTGGTAACTTGTATCTATATCATCCCAATCCTCGTAGCTCTCGTGCACCTCACCATAGTTGCTTTCTTCGTCGCCCCAAACTTGCAAACTGTCTTCAATTTCACTCTTGTGTTCTGAATTCTCCGAAGAATCACTCCAACTGTCGTAAATCATATCTTGTTCTGAACTCTCTGAGCTCTTTTCCCACCCGTGGTAGTTGTTCCCTTGTTCTGAACTCTTTGAATTCTCACTCCATTCGTGGTAATTCATATCTTCTGAATTCTCTGAAGAATCCTTTCCGGTATGGTAATTCATATTTTGGTTTGAATACCCTGAATTGTCATCCCATTGTTGGGAATACTCCTCTTTTGAATTCTCAGGAGATTCGTAGGAGTGCTTGGAAATACTGGAGCCATCGCTTTCCACGTTGTAGTTATTTGGCTGTGGTTTTTTCTGCGCATTTCTTTCTTGCCTTGATACTATTTCGGAACTGTCTGAAAAGTATCTGATTTCGTCTGCTGTATCTTTGTTTTCATAACCGGCTGGTCTTTCAGCTCTTTGTGCGTTCCTTCTACGTCTTCGTTTGTCTGCTCCACTATTTCCAATACTTATAAATTGTATTTCCTTCTCGCTACTTCCTTTCGACATATTGTTGCTCATTTTACCAGCTTCTGAATCTGTAAGAACGGCCAGCAACTTCGAAGACATTGTAGAACCATCTCTCTTGAATCTTGTGTTGCCTTTAGAATAATCATATCCTTCGATTTCTTCACTTGTTTCCAACTCTGAAAATGATGTAGATTGCGAATCTCGATTAAGCCAAAGAATTGTCTGAAATTTCCTAGAACCTTGGGTACTAATGGGATTTATCAACTTCCTCTTGAATTCTCGCGTTGGAAAGGCTTCAGTTCTAGTGAAATCTGCAACAAAGAAGACTGTTAATGTTACAAGATGCAGTCAATCAGAGAAGTAATACCTAACATAGGCGTTGCAATCATTAATAAATTTCATATCTACCAACAATGTAAGTTACGTTGTCAATGTGAAATAAAATTCCGTCTCTCGGAAGCTATAAATTTCTGAAGTGGTGCGCTCAAGGGGGGTTGGGGATTTAGAATTCCCATATGGCCCAGCATTCCTAAAAAAAAGAACGTCAAATGCCAAAAATAATGACAAAATATTTGACTGATCATGAAAATGAAGACATATGCCCCACGCCCTCTGGCGGTCCTTACAAAATTCCTGGGCGTGCCACTGGAGTCCCGTTACCATATTTTCCAAAAATGTGTGATTTATGTGTTTCTTAAACTATGAATACTAATATGTTACTGTTTTACACTTGCAGTATTAAAATGTTTAGTTAGAATGACATCAAATATCAGAATTGTAATTGTTAATTATCATTCTTAGGATTTAAGAAATATATTTCAAAGTTACCTTTAGCAACATATATTGTGTACTTTAAGAATCACTCTAGCCTGTATATACAGTAAAACCTCGTTAATCCAGACCCCGAAAAGCCGGACTTCACTTAATCAGGACAGGGAGGCCAAAAAAAAAGCAGAATGCAAGGTTTTAAATGTGGCTAGAAGTCAACAAGAGAACTTCCCAAAGAAAAGGCAGTCAACCACTGATGACGTTCTGTTCCCGCAGACTTTGTACTGTACTGTATAGTGTATTTAGGCCTCTGCCCTTTAAATACACCATAATAAACCTGTTTTGTTTGCCATAAACAGAGTTTCAATGCACTTTCTACTGTTATTTTAGGTTATTTCAGTTAAGCCGGACTTTGATAAACCGGTCAACTTATTAGTCCGGATTAACGAGGTTTTACTGTATGTGTAAAAATTCTGATCAATAATGATGATGCATGAAGCGTACAGAAATGCTTCCACTTCAAATGAATAATTGTGATCTATAGTAGCCACCTACAGCCTGTACGTTTTTTTCACAATTTACAATTTAGATGGCTTGGTGGCCGAGAGCGTTAAGTGGTGGACATTCGATCTCGCCTCCGAAGTTCCCTGGTTTGAGTTCCGGTCTGGGCATCCTTTGTGAGTGGTCCTTCTTTACTTTTGTCTACTCATTATAAATCCTCATCGTCTAGATTAGCCAAAAGTGGTAGGAAAGTGACGCTAAATTTTAAAAAAATTCAAGTACAGGTAACAAAGAAAATGCTGAAGCAGAATATAGTACAGAATGAGAGAGTGGTAAGCATTCGGTATTGCTGACGAAACCGAAACAGACCACAGTAAACACGTTGAGGCACACCTATCTGAGTAACCAGGTAAATCTGTGTAATTTTTACTCATTTCTGTATCACTTTTCTGGTTTGTTTTCGTAGTGACATAGAATCAGGCAAACAAAACAAGATTGAACGAAAGTTATTGTTTGCTTTGAGAATGCCATAGTGTCAAGACATAAAGACAAAACTAAAAGACAGTGTCTTGTTTCTTTTCACAGTGATATTGAATCAATCAATCGACACAAGATGGAAATACAGTAAAGTCCAAACCCGAGACTAAGTTTACTATTTAAAATGTTCACTCTAGAAGACGAGGCTGAAACCCAGTCGATTACACAATCAAACAATGGCATGGATGAATACACATCTATATCTACGTCAGTTTTTTCGCCAATGTTCTGATTTTTTACAACCCTCACAGGTTTTATACGATCTCTATTTTTCATTTTTCTTGCACGTAAGTGGAGTGCATTACCTCACAACGGTTTAGTAAAATTATGACATGGTGGATTTTTATAGCTTGAGTAAGTACGCAAGGCAAATCCTGAAAATTAGTTAGAACTTATATTTTCTCTAATTACAGGTAAGAGAACAATTTTATTGGCCTGTACTCTTGTTATAATGTCCTGTACATCCAGCTGAAAGCTGAGATAAAACATACCATCATTAAATGTTCCAACCTTGATCTCAATTCTGATTTCCGAGGTGTACATCCTCGAAGAAACTCACCAAAACTTAACAAAACTTTTTTTAAAAAAATGATAAGTTAGAAATTCTTTTACTGGGTATATTATATTCCATGCGCACTAAGTAAAAACCAACTGACATTTCTTTCATTGCTTAGGTATAGATTCTTGAACAAAGAACAATGTTCCCATTGCAATGTACTGTCTGTCACGAATCTGTTGGTATACAAAATGACTGTCTCTTGGCAATATAAAATCACCACGTAAAACAACTAGGATTAAGTTTTGGTTAAATATTACCTGATTTCATCAGTTTGGCTATTGCTCTTTGACATAACTACTGACGATATGTAATTATAATATAAAGGGTAACAAGATAGTAATGAAGAACTATTTTTATACCAAGACAGGGCCCCACCCCATTGTGTAATGAGCGAAGAAAGTGTTGTGTTGTGGTAGGTTTAATTGAGTGGTTTCATTGACCCACAGATTTTCCCTTTTCAAATTGTAAAACACAAGCATTTTCTCTAGAACCTCTCGAATTTAATGAATACGATACGTATAAATCAGCAGACGCCATCTTTGAATATGGCTGCTCTAGCAATAACAAGGATTTTTGTTGGCAAATTTGTGTCAGTGGAAATGAGTAGACAAGGATAGAGACAATTTGAAAGTTTCAGAAAATTTCTTCCTGTTCTTAGTTTCTAAAATTGTACATATTTGAAATATTTGAAAGGTTCATTAAACGTACGTTTTAAAGATTTTTTTTTACAAATGATAACCTAGTTTTGGATCACTCTGTATATAAATACTGGGAATTTAACTCACCATTTTTTATGTTCCAGAGAAATAATATAAACCAAATGAATTTCCACATGTTTCCTTCATGGAAGAGGGGCTGTCTGGAACAAAATATTTAGTTAATAATTAATACTCTAATAATTGTAACTAAAACTCTGCATATACACAACAATACAGCAACAATAATAAAGAAAGAAAGAATGCAATTGTATTCCAATCAAGAGGTCTCGAGCTTGATACCTCGTGGTTCGGATCCTACCATAAACTGTATGTCCAGTACCAATTAGCATATCTGAGCCTAAACTGAACCCAATAAATAAATACATGTTTTGAAAGAAGCATCTTTTACATGAATGTAATTGATTTCGATCTTTTCCTCCAAGGGGCACTTGGATATCTGAAAAAGGAGTGGTGATAAATTTAATTCTGTTCATCATGTTTTGTTTTTTTAAGTGGAAAGTAAAAAAAATGTTATTCCCTTTTCAAATAATTCAAAATAAAGCATCTCCTTTCCTGGGAAAGAATTCCTTGCTGCCACCTCCCTGGAAAACTGCTCATCTCCTACCACCTGCAAAGTTCCTCTAGTGCACTTCTTAAAATAAACTTATACCACGGCTACAGATATATCTTAATCTCAGGGGATAGGTTCTTTATTCGAGAATTCCAAATAAGAAAGCGTTTTATAGCCAAGAGGATACAGTTAAATGCGGATCTACATTCTGAAAACTGTACACAATACAGAGAAAATATATAGCGAAACTTGTATATACATTGAAATATATATATATATGCGGATTCCAAATTTACGTCGGTTATATTCTTCTTATAAATATATGTATAATTGAAAGGAAATCTTCTTCTTCTTCTTTTCTATCGTTTATCAGTGAAAAGGCTTCTTCTTCTTTTCTTCCTTCTATTTTGGTAAAAGGCTTCTTCTTCTTTTCTATCTTTGATTAGGGAAAAGGCTTCTTCTTCTTTTCTATCGTTGATTAGTGAAAAGGCTTCTTCTTCTTTTCTATCGTTGATTAGTGAAAAGGCTTCTTCTTCTTGTCTTCCTTCTATTTTGGTAAAAGGCTTCTTCTTCTTTTCTATCTTTGGTTAGGGAAAAGGCTTCTTCTTCTTTCTATTTTTGGTAAAAGCTTCTTCTTCTTTTCTTTCTTCTAATTTATTGTCCTTGCCTTTAAAGCGTAATCTCATTTATTACATGTATGCGCTCGTTTTCCCCGCTTCTTTGGCATTACACAAACGACACAAGCTATACTTATAGAAAGATTAGGGGCGACTAAACTGACAGTAGAGCCACCTCCTATGTAATGACCAAAAGGGGAATAGCCCAGGATCGCTAATAGCAAGCGCTGCCTATGGCCCAGTGCGTCTAATAAGGAGCGCAACCGTAAGTGCTTCGGGGCGTTTAATTTAACACAGCGCCACCGAGGGACGGACAAACACAAAAGCTGACGATGTTCTCCTCGTCAGAGGTATTAAATCAAATTTTGATCACTAGGATCAAAAAGGAGATACATTTCTGAATTCATTTGCTCACTTATTACCTTTCATAATGTTTCATATACGATCATATTCTTATTTATCTTAATTGGCTATTTACAACATTTTATTCACTCCTTCTATAATTTTTATACTCTTCCTTTATGTATTTTGCATTTACTATAATATATATAATCACTCTTCTCCGCTCCTAGTTTCTACAATGAGCTCTGCTCTTCTTTATATGATGTGGTGCCATCTATCGTTGCTCTCGGGAAACAGTTCTTCCTTGCATTTTTCATTGTGTCGTTGGAACTGGCACGTGACACACCTTCATGGAAAAATGTTGTTATAGGTGTATTAGGTAAGTGTTTCGGCAGATAGGTGAACATTTTAACTACATAAAACTGGTTTAAATGTACTTCTACAGGACCTGGCCTTCTGACATTTGCCAGAACTGCCAAATTTATAAGTTCAACAGTTTTCAGTACATGCACATTTGCCGCAAAATATACAATATTCTACCTTTATAATTTAACAGTCCACCTCTTAATTTACAAAATGTGGCGCAACTGTGTTCTAAATTTAAATCCCAATATTTCATCATGCATGAAGATTTATAATGATTGTAAATTAACAGTTGTGTGCACCATATATATACATATATTTGTGTGTATGTATATGTATGTATGTACGAGTGTATATATGTGTGTATATACATGGGCGTAATTTGGGCTCTGACTTTGAAGGGGAAAAATCGAACTTGGGACTTAACTTGGGGGGGGGGGGTGAGTCAAGCGTGGGACTTAATTTTTTTGGGGTAGAACGACTTTTAGTTTTTAGTGGTGTACGTGTTGTAACATCTTGTAACCCACCCATTTGCCTTTAGTTGACATTGTACATGCAACTACTTGCCTCCTTCACCATTTGCCTTGAGTTGTGATTGTGCATGTCGGTCCGTGTCCTCCTGGTAGATATCTCAGGGGGCGCGATGATATGGGGTTTCGTGTACGGACGCTTGCCATCTCTTGGGGGGGGGGGGGTGTACGTATTTGTAGACACTGCTAGGATATCTCCGTATCATGCTACAGTGTAGGAACGTTTTTCCAGCTCCCACTGTTGTCTAGGATTACTACTGTAGGAGTTGGAGTCCTGTCCAATGCTGGTCATGTTCCACATTTGATTTCACGCCATTGTCAATTGAAGCTACGTAGAGACTGCATTATTGTTGTTATGAAAAGAACTTTCAAACGACATATTCTTCGACCACCCCCCCTTGCTATTTGAAAAAATTGAGTCGACCCCAGCCTATATATATATATATATATATACCTTTAAAAACTATAATGGCCGTTTTAACATTTTAACGGCACGCAATTACATAGTTACTCTAATTAATTATGTGCGTATATATATATATAGTAACTATGTAATTACGTGCCGTTAAAATGTTAAAACGGCCATTATATTGTTTTTAGCGGTACCTGGATGGCAGCTAAAACAGACGTCATTTCTCAGTTAACTTCATCCAGTGTTGCACGCCAGCCCCGTAGCTATGGCGCCCTAGGCCACCCCACGCCTCCCCACCCGCACAATGAAGCACAGGCATAGTGTATGCTTCCATATTTTCTTCTTATGTCATTTTTGTAATATTTACATCCTACAAATTTTGAAATCAGTTAACAAAGAAAAGCTCATTAGAAAAATAAAGGTTACAAACTTGCAATTAAAACTTCGTAGTTAGCAGTTCGGATTTTAAAAGAAAGTTTAATATATTTGTGAATATTTTAGTCGTCTTAGTGTCTGAAGAACATCTTTGAAAACGTATTATTACTACTAATATAAGCCTACAACTAAAATAAGTAACAAAGGATTAAGAATGATAAATAAAGTAAATAATACAGTAATACGTTCCTAGTAGAAAAAATTGTAATTGAAAATTATTCAATCCTGCGTGAAAAAAATAACTAGACATCACTTCATCACTTGAAAATCTACTGTGGGAACAAGGGCCGAGTACCAGATCCCCCCTCCCTTGCCTCTGCCAAGTGTACATTTCTCCGTCCCATATTCTGACTTTATTGTCCCTTTTAAAAAAATAATAATAAAAGCTTTGAATGGCGCTTTAGGCTTCAGCCCCCTAGGCTACCCATCGCTATGGGCCTGTTGTACGGTGAATCCTAACGAAGTGTATTATGAATAAGGAAACTAACGCTTACACAAATGCTTACCTCAATATCTTCTTATAGCCAGTCTCTATTTGACCTAGATAATTTTTTTCACATGTCGAATTGCGGACAGAATATAGAGAAAATTTCGCAGTGTAAAATATACTTTTTATACACGTGTGACATTGACTGAAGCAATAAAATATAAACTTTCACCAGGAGCGCTACGGGGCGTGGTTGTTCGCTTCAGATAAGCAACAAATATATGGTAATTTATTCTCCACACATGCACCCAGCCATATCTTTATCTTGATGCAAAATGACAATACACATTGGCAAAGGAAATATTTAGGGCACCTAGGTTGGAGTAAAATCGCTATATTCAATATTTATTAGAAATTTCTTATCGCCTATTTCCACACAGGTGCTTTGTAAGTGAGTTAGGCGTACATGGTGACATTTTTGTGATAGTTCTTATAGTCATAGAATTGCACAGAATTGCAGGAAAAACGGGAAGTTGTATTAGAATTTTGAAAAGGAAATTTGAGTAGTTTAATGATAGATTGATTGAATTGGTGTTTTAAATATACTTTATGCACAGTAAGGTTAATCGGGACTGGACCTACAGTTTAAAGTTTGATGATATCGCAGCGATTTGACCTGTCATACTTGTACTTATCAATCCACAATAATAATTAAAGCAAATTACTGCAGCTATATGAAGTTATGTGTTTGAAATATGTACTTACTTTCGGCTGAAATTCATTTTTCAACGGAACTAACGCCACCCATACCCTCTCAAGACCTCCGTTCACTTATTTATCTAATTTTTATTCTAATTATTGTGTCGTTTTAAGGAATGAAACTATGTTGGTTCGAAGCACGCATTGTTCTCTGCTTATTGACGTCATCAATTTAATTCATTATCTTCACATTGTGTAATTCAGATCGAATGTAAATGGTGGTGGACAATTCGCCTACTGTTTCTTCCACCGTTGGGTGTACCTGGCATTGTCATTGTGAGGTACAGTCACCAGCATAAAAATGGGACACCTACGTCCCGAAATACTAGTTTCCCTGCATTGTGTTGTGTGTGTTGTCTAACTATACGGCGGTGGTGGAAACTTGCCATTAAAATATGCCGTAGTTAGGCAACACACAATGCAGTGAAGAGAGTATTTCAGGTGTCCCATTTTCTTTGCCTCTGACTGTATCAATAAAAATAAGGATTTTCATTGTACTAGTCCGCAAAGTTCTAGAAGAAGAAAAGGATCGTTATGCGTCGGTCATCTGTTTCCTTCAGTGTCGACTATTAACATCTCAGTACCTACCAGATGTAAAAATTGTCGTTTTTAGTGTGAAAACAATCCACAAGAGATTCACGAGAAGCCCTTGCATCCGTAAAAGGTCACCGTATGGTGTGGTGGCATCATCAGACAATTTGTTTTCCAAAACGAGGTAAGAGATGCAGTTACAGTGACTTGTGAGCGGTACCGATTGATGTTAACAGATTTTTTGTTGCCAAGTTTAGATGAAATTGATTTGGAGGACATGTGGTTCCACTGCCAATGGCACTATCGACGAATTGCAAGAACAGTTTGGTGAAAGGATAATTTCAAGAAACGCAACTGTTAGTTGGTCTCCAAGAAGTTGTGATTTAACTCCTTTAGATTGATTTTTGTGGGGTTATTTGAAATCTATAGTATATGCAAACAGACCACGAACCCTTGATGCATTTAGATTGAACATCGAACGCTGCATTCGTGACATTAGGCCCGAGTTATTGCACAAAGTCATCGAAAATTGCTCACTTGGTGTGAGGCGTATCTGAAAATAAGCCGAGAGGATGTCCATGGTTGAATAATATTTGAAATCTGCCGCCCTCCCTACGATGTCTATGAGATAGGGTGCCGGAAAACTTATCTTTTTTACGACGGCGTTGATCCGACGCACGTCAAAGCAGACGCGGTACGTTTTATTTGGTTTCTGCACAAGTAGGATAGGAGAGTTCCAGCGTGGCGCTAAATTAGGAGAAACGACTCCCTGTTGTAGCAGTTTCTTGATTTCTTCTTGCATGATGGGAAGTGTATGAGGTGTGTCCTGCGAGGTCGAGTGTACACTGGAGGCGAATCTCCTGTATCAATATCCAATTCATACAGGGTGCAACTTCCTATGTCGTCCTCTTTCCAACTAAAGACAACGGCGAACTCGTGCGTCAGTTCTAGGACAGTAGTTTATATCGGTATCTTCACATATGTAAGGGTTGATGTCGAGCTTCGTCTTGTCGAAGTTTTTCCGAGATTCAGAAATACGCTTTTGAAGTTCTTCAGAATTTTCCTTCAAAAAATGTGGATGTGGCTTCCCATCGTCGCTGTTATTTCTCTTTAGTGGGTTTCAGATTGGTTCCTCGGCAGGACCGTTTGTCTCCCGTTTCCTGCTGGCCAATTATTTCGAAGCCAACATCAGCTTTCCCTATCGTCCTGAATGTCGGAATGGTAACTGGGTCATTGGAAAAATTTGTAATGAGGACATGTGGTTCGTGTTCATGCATGAGAGAGGTAGGGATGCAAGTTCCTTTAGGGGATGAAAATCTTTGAATGGGGTTTAATATATGGCTACTTTCGCTGGTTGTGCAATTTATGAGCTGTACTTTTTCTACCGCTTGTTCTCTAGGGTTTAGTTTTACTTCCTCCTGTGTTGTGTAGGTGTTGTGTTGGATACACTGTACTAGATGTTCCGTGGCGGTCTTGGATAATTTGTGTACTTGTTGCTGAGCATTCTTTTGTTTTTACAATTTCCGGGAGCCAAGACGAGTAATTTGCAAGGTTCGTCTATTTGTGTCTATGAAGGCTCTGTGCTGTTAGCAAATCATTTCCCAAAATGTTGAGGTTTCCTGATCCTTCATACAGAAGTGCCGTGTACAGAAAAGATTGAAGTGTAAGTCACTTTCGTTTGTTATTGAAAATTTTGAATTATTAAAAGCACTTAAGACATGAAATTTCTGTTTTATCTTGATATTTCGAGGTAAGTCTTGCCTGTTCATGACAGTTGTGGTACTGCCTGAATCGCATTGGAATTTGCTTGTTTCCTACAGTTATGTCAACAAAGAAAAGATTGTTGATTCTTGTTAGAGGAGGTGTGATTTTCTGGAATTTTCCTGACATTCCAGCGTTACCTTCCTGTGCACTAGTAACTGAAGTAACAAGATTACGATTTTGCTTCTGTTTAGGTTTCTTGTTCCTTGCATGTCATCCTTTCATTTCATCTTTATGTTCCGAAAACGAGAACAGCTGTTTGCTTTCATCTTCAAATATCTCCTTGTCGGAATTTGAATGAGTGCAAAACGTGATACAGTCTATTTCATTAGAATGTTCTTCTGAAAATTGCTTCGCACATGAAAGGGCTATATTGGCTGCGTCTGCTGAGTCGAACCCGAAAGCGCCTGTGGCTAGGTGTGGGAAAGCAATGGATCTTTGTCCTAAAGTTCAGAGTAAATTTTGGCAGTTGACATAGCATTTTCGTAAAATTTCAGGATCTTGGTTGTTTGGAGTGACGGAATGAAAAATATAATTAGCTGGTAGATTGTACGCTGGGGTAACTCTGACGTCGCCAGTCTGTTGAAGATTTGAAGTTCATTGCCCAGTTGCTGTCCGCATGCTTTAGAAAGAGCTAAAGCTACTCCGCCGATAGGTAGAGAATCAGGGTTGCAAGCTGGAACAAAAACATTTGCTTCTGCTTTTGTGATATCAGCTGTTATGATGTTAATCTTGCTCGTGTGCGACGACAACCTGTGTTGGACTTTGCTCTCTGTTGAAAAGGGAGCCATATCGCTCGAAATCGGTTTGGACGTCTGTGAGCACTGAGCTTCGTGCTGACGGGATTAAACATTCTGGACTTCCTTAAGTAGTTGAGAGCGCTGAGCGGCATATCCGACGAATTCAACACCCCTTGCTCGAGGGCTGGAATGTGCTGACTGTCGCCTACAGTTCAATTCCCTACGTACCTGATTTCTAAGATCGTTGTGATATTTACTGAGAGCAAGAGTCATGGATACTAAATTTTGTAAGACCAATACGTTACCCTGTAATGCATCAAAAATGCCTTGTTGATTTTTAGAGAGCTGGTTGTGAACAATTTGTCATTCTGATATGTGTGACGTCAAGGCAGGGTCTCCTAGCACTGTGTTAGGCATAGCTCTAACTTGCAAGAACGGATTGTTTGCACTAAAAGTATCGAGGGCGGTGAAATTGTTTCTCGCATGCGAATCCCTTAGAACTTCTTCCGCGGCTTTAATGAGCTCCTTGTTGGGAAATTTTGTGACTTCAGAAAACACAGTGGTTATTTCAATTGACGTGATTATTTTAATGTATTTATTGAAGGGGGGGTAGCAATTTTTCCTAAACTACGACAAACCTGCGCATTAACCACCATGATACGTTAGGTCATTCACCGGCCTAACAGATTGGCTACCAGAGGAGTTTAAATATGAGAAGGGGGAATCATTAATGCTCCTTAGTCCTTCATCTATTTATTGTACATAGGCCGAAGGGGTGAGGGGGTGAATACGCCCGGGGCGGATTTGAGCAACTAAACACTGATACTTAAACTACTAGCGTCATCACTGTACCTGATCTGGTCCATAGGGTGGGTGCGTCGTCCGTTGACGGTGTGTACTTTATGCACTAACCAACCTTCGCACGAATACACTTCACGAGTTGAACCACTTAGCCCAACCGCTCGCCTTGCTCGCTCTTTTAAGGCTCCCTCTGCAACCTCTCGTCGCCCGGGAACTCGTTGGCGTTCTTGTGATGACATAGCATTTTACAGTGTGGCTACTCACGGGAATTCCTTGATTGTCGCCCGGGAGCTGGCTGGCGTTTTTGTTATGACTAGAGCCCGGAAGTTCAGGCATTTATTTTCGTTAAAATAGGCAGGCAAAAAGGCATTTATAATGTGGAAAATAGGCACTAAAAATGAAAAAGGCAAAATAAACCGATAAAAGGCACATTTGGAAGTCGCTTACTTTTATCCATAATTTCTGGGAAAATGTTAAAATCTAAATTGGGAAGAGCATTTCAATTTTCTCCGTCTTTTTTGCACATAACTACCAGGTGTTTTTTAAGTTCTCAACATTCATTGATAGTCGTCTGTCAGAGAGAATGTTTTTCATAATAGAAATGATCTTTCTACTTCGACAGAAGTTATTGGAGCATACATAAAACAAGCTAATGTAGCTGGACTCATTTTGGTAACAGCATTTTCACCTTTTAGAATATCACAAATTGTTTTCAATTGTTTCAAGTCCTCATTTGCACTCACTACCCGTTTGCATTTTTCCGCAACCGCTGACCCCTTTTCTCCTGGCACTTCCATCATCTGCTGCATAGATTCCTCGTAGATTTTCATGGATGCTATAATTGTAATTGTCTCTGGCAATGCACCTTGAATAGCACAGGAGTTTTTACACTTCAAGAATTGAAGCCGCTTCATTTTCTGGAAGAGCATCTATCACCTCACTGATTTTTTCAAGGTTGTTAGCATAATATATAGCTGATGATATCCAGGTTCCCCATCTGGTCAAGACTGGTTGCGGAGGTAAACTAAGCTCAGATGCAACTTCCTTAAATTTTCGGGTTCGAGAGGGAGATTTCAGAAATATCTTCTTTGTGTTCGAAATCAACCTATCCACTTCAGAAGTCAATCATGCAGAAGGAAATGTTAACCGAAAGGCAATATCCTAACTGAGCATGAAATACAGTTTTCTCACACTTTTCTTCTTCAGCAATGTTGAAACATGCATGAGTTCAATATTACTTAAATAAGGCGAAAATTATTCACATAATAAACGGAAGAAAAATAAATGCCAATAACGTTTTTTTGGGGGAAAATAATTTATATACACATTTTTTTTAAAAAAATGGTCAAATTTCATTGAAAAAGGCAAAAAAGGCATTATAATTAAAAATAGGCAGTGGGGTCCCAAATAGGCAAAATAGGCAAAATGAAAAGGCTTCCAAAACATTCGAAACAACATAAGAAAGGTATATCCGGAAAAAATTTATCAATATATGCAGTAGATAAAAAGAGGCATTTTGCCAAACTTCCGGGCTCTAGTTATGACATAGCATTTTACAGGGTGGCTACTCACCGGGAATTCCTTGAATTCCGGGAATTCTGCATGAATTATTGGCTCCGGGAACTATGCGTGAAAAATTGCAAGTTTTGTTAATCCAAATGCCATTGAATTTATACATATTTCATAAATGCATTGAGGCAAGTTTTTCACAGTTTTGCTTTTATATTTATCGGGGAAGGAAAAGAAAGTTGCGTTAAAAATAAAACAGATTTCTCTCAATCCGTTTACTTTGTTACTGTTGTTTGCAGAACAATATCTGACAGACGGAAGACAAGTTATCTTGAAGATGATTAGGTAAATTTTGGTCTGAAATTCTTATACAATTAACAATTTTCGTAGATTAGTATATCCCGTAACATTTGTGACTTGTGTTTGTAGATGTATTTTAAGTCTGAGTATGTGAAATGGCAAATGTAAACTCCACACTTTATATTGAATATTTTAAATATATATATATACCGTTTAATCTAATTGAATTAGAATTTTTGGATGCATTCGAATCAGACACACCCTTTATTTTATTAATATATTTGGGTGCGGGTGGTGAGAGGCGGTAATAACGTAAGTTCAAATAGAAAAAAATGTACTTGTAGACTTTAATTTTTGTAAAATTCGCCTTGAAAACCGGGATTATACTTGAATTTTATCATAGCCTTAGAGTAGCCACCCTGATTTTATTTCCGGTTCGTGACAATAACTAACTAACTCTCTCTCTAGCGTTCTTAAACCCGAAGGTTTATGGCTGCAGCAACGCAAGGCTTTCATCTGTCCCTGGCCAAGATCAATCAAATATTTTCCATTCTTACCGATTTCCTTTAGATCCATCTCAACGTTCCTACAGGTCTCTTACCGTCAGGTTTCCCAACATCAATCCTGTAAACTCTTCTTTCCTCTCCCATTCGTGCCACATGGCCTGTCCACCTAAGTCTTCTTGATTTAATCATTCTAATAATAACTGGATGTGAATACAAATTATGCAGTTCCAAATTTTGTAACCTTCTCCACTCACCTGTTTCAATAGACATATTGATTAGATTTTTATGATTAGCCAAAAATGGCAGAAAAGCGATATAAAATAAACCCAATAAATCAATATTGATTAGATTGGTTGATGATAGAGAACAATACCTTCTTATCGTCTATATTATGGTCTTCTCGAAACTGGCCATGGTCATTTTCGTTGCACTTCTTTCCGTGGCATACATAAAAGAATTTCCATATATCGGAGAGAAGCTATGGAGTGCCTTGTAGACAAGTCTTTATCTGCAAGCCACGGGGTGTTTACTTGTTACTGTCAGATACGTAGCATGTGGAAATCTCATTAATTTGATTTTTTCCACACTGCCACAGCGCTTTAACAGTTTATGATTAATGGAGCTGGGTTGCGATAGCTGATAAATTATATAATTGAAGTATATTCCTGTGATTATCAGCAGGACTTATTGTCCTTCGAGCCGAGCTTCAAGACGATTTGTTATAGTTTTATTCATTGATTGAGTTGGCTATTTTATGTCGCTTTTCTGTCACTTTTGCTAATCGGTACAAAAAGGATGATAATAGGATGAAATTGATGAATCGACAATCACATGATATGGGCACAACAAAAATATACTGGTTGTGAGTTCTGACGCCAGAGCTTTGTTAGTCTGCAAGAATGCAATTCAGGATGTACATCGTGGAAGTGAGTTGATGCTTCAAGAGGGTTGCCTCTTACACCCTTGATTTTTTTGCAGCTCCTTGTTATGCAACCGGTTGAAACTAGAGTGTGTCCCTTCATCAATTTCAACAAATCATCACTCTCATTGCTGCAATTAGCCTAGGGAGTTAAAAAACTGACATCGAGTAAGAAAATGCAAGATACTCTTCCAACGTGTACATAAACGAGGTATTATCTTTGTCAAAGAATACTCATAACTGTGTGCTTTCGTTTGTATAATTTTCATTTTACGTCGTATTAATGCCACTTTTGACTAATCGCAACGATGAGGATTAGATTATGTTGATGAAGCTACACTCAATAATCAGGCATGTTCACGCCACTACACGAAAACGGAAACTGCAGAGACGAAAGCGCAAATCGGACACTTACGTTCGGCCATAGAGACATTTGTTTTTACAAGTTTTAAAACGAACAGCATACATTGTACAGTCAACGGCAAAGATAATGGTAGGCAAATTGTCCATCGTTATTTTCATTCCTTCTTTTTTTACATCCTGTGTTGTTTTAAATAATGAAATTATGTTGGTGCGAAACAGGCATTGCCCTCTGCTTTTGACGTCTTTATTTCAATTCATTATCATCATATTGTGCAATACATATCGAATGAAAATGGCAACATTTTATTTTCTGAAGATAGTAACTTAGACATCCCAATGACAACTTTATCTGTTTTTCACATAATTATCAATTTCAGCTCCATTTGAATCAATCGAAGCTTAAGAAGTAATCGGAATTCCTTCTATCTGCTCGTGGCTCACCCGATTTTTAAGGTCTGAAACACTTCTGGTTGCATCAAATAACTTGTTGATTCTCGAGATAGTGTCACTTTTAAGTGCTAGAGTACCACATTACTGCAGAATTCGTCGCTGAACTTCAGCTACACGTTATTGGTATTTGAAAATACACGTACACATTTGACACGCTGCTCAATTCTTAGGCGATTTGCTGCCATTCTGAACAACATCCACTTCCTCCGCTATGTCGGTTAAATTTTACATACGTGTAAAGAAATATTAAGTATTGATAACAATTCATTTGAACCAGTTTTGAAATTCAAGTACTTAGGAGTAATACTAACAAATGAAAATGATATTAAAGAGGAAATAAAAAGCAGGCTTAATTCAAGAAATGCATGTTACTTTTTCCTCTTCATAAACGTTTGTCTTCTCGTTTAATATCTAAGAAACTAAAAGTTAAAATATACAAAACCGTAATTTTTGCTTGTAATATTATATGGATGCGAAACTTGGTCCGTTACATTGAAAGAGGAACATAAATTGAGAGTATTTGAAAATAAGATCCTTACAAAAATATTTGGGCTTAAAAGGGATGAGGAGACAGATGAGTTGAGAAGATTACATAATTTAGAACTGCATAATTTGTATTCAATGTTCAGATATTATTAGAATGATTAAATCAAGAAGACTTAGGTGGACAAGCCATGTGGCACGAATGGGGGAGGAAAGGAGATTTTACAGGATTCTTGTTGGGAAACTTAATGGTAAGAAACCACTAGGAAGACCAAGACGAAGATGGAGGGATAATGTTGAGATGGACCTAAAGGAAATCGGTAGGGATGGAAAAGAGTATATAGATCTTGCTCATGATAGGGACAGATGGAAGGCCTGTGTTGCTGCAGCCATGAACCTTCGGGCTGAAGAAGGCTGGAGAGTTAGTTAGTTAGTGTAAAGAAAGATAAAATGGGAAGAGAAATACTAGCATACAAAAGTTAGTGAGAAAAGGTGGCTCCTTAATTCGTGGCCAACCTGTATATCCAGAAGCATGTGGCATTTCGCCACTTTGTTGTAGAAGTTCCATAACCCGTTTTTCGCTCGGGGCAACCGATCATTGCCTACTGCTGATTGCCCAAATTATTCGCGATGCATTGCTTCAAATGAAGGTTCTTCACACGAAATAACCGCAGCCGCGCGATTGGTTAGTCTGGTATCGATCGCATGGACTTCCGATCACTTTGACTCATATGGGCATTAATTCAATCTGGGACTTCACACGTGGCCACTAGTGGGGGCGATTAGTTCAACAACTTTTTTCAGCCCTTTGTTACTGGACATCCTCAACGTTGCCAATAACAATAACTACTATGGGATTAAATGTTATAGATAATCGAGTTTGAACTCCAATTAGAAATTAACACGGCACACAGCGATGTACGTAGGTCCGTTGAACCGTGGAAACTGCGGGCTGGCGCTGCTACGTTCCGTGTACAGATTTACTCCGCTGAATAAAATTCTGTGTAAAATCTGTTTCGCAATGTGAATTGACAATAATAACACTTTTTAAAAACAGGTGGAAAAAGTTTCAAAACAAGACCAACATCATATTTGTAGAACAATCAAATACTAAGAAAAAGTTGTTTCACAAAATTGAAAAAAAAAAAATTTTTTTTTTTTACAAAGTTTAAAAATCTTGGGTTTAAAACATTTCTGCCTGTATCATACTAAAATTTCATCACGATCGAACAACCTGTTTTTGATTTATATAATTACAAAGAAAGCTATAGTTTCCAAATCTCCATAAAAGCGGCCCGATTTTTGTTCTCACGACGATAAAAATATAAGGCATACTCGGGGGGGAAAAATTGGTTAGCATAGATTAGCGCATAATTAAGAAAGTTAAATTTTGATGTAAATCTGATTTCTGTAGATCTACTGGTTAATTTTTAATTGGAGTTGAAACTCTAGTATCTCTAATTTTTAATCCGATAGTAGATCGAACTACTGAATTCGTGATAAAGGATAAACAAAACGAAATAATGTTTTTGTTGGTTAAGTCCTATTTAATTTTACGTTACATTTTAAATGTAAAGTCGATTTCCAAATCATTACAATACCTGACGCATGACACTGGTTTCGTAATAGTACAGGCAACGGAGGGAAATTAATGGCCTTTCATGAAAATAATTGTGCGAATAGTAGCGAATAATATATTAAGAATCCGCCATCTTGCAAAATGGTGGTAAAAACCAACTTCTTGAGATATTTCGGAATTTTGTCAAGTTTGTTCATTCATTTATGCGCATATGTGTGTGTACATAGTAGATATCTCTAATATGATTCAAAGTGAAACCTTGAAATAATCTTTCTTCCTTCGCAACCAGTGTTGAACAGACGTGAAGCTGTGGTTCCAACCAATAGATATTCTTAAGCTGGAAATGGTGAACAGTGGCACAACCGCAGGGGGACCATCCCCCCAACCTTGGACGAAAGTCAGTTCTGGGGGGGCAAGGGGGGATAAACACTGACGGTCAAGGGCACCTTCCGGGGCGGGCACAGAGGGGCAATTGCCACCCTCAAATTAAAATTTTATTCAAATAAAAATAAGTTTCGTAAAATTTTCTTGCTCGCCTCACTTGCAATATGTGCTTTTCTTAGTCTCGTCGAGTTGAAAGCCGAACGATCTAAATGAAAAAAAGTTGTAAAAGAGAGAATGCCATGGCGTCACGTGAAATTTTGTGCGCCCTGTTAAATCAATATTGATTTCAGTATGCAAAAATTGGATCTAAACATTTTCTTGCTTGCTTCGTTCGCAACATGATTGTTTTCTGTACATTGTAAATTACCACAGTAAGACTTATCTTAAATTTTGCCTTAAATGCACGAAGAATTGTTTGGAGGAAAAGGAGCGTGCACATTTGAGAGATAATTTATATAATTTTTTGCTGTTGGGTTATTATGAGGTGGATGAATTGATCATGTAATGTAATGTAGCTACTATGTAAAAACATAGTAGCTATATTTTGTATGTACAGTAACCCCCCGACTTATGTAATACGCAACTTACGTAAACTCGCGGTTATGTAAAAGTTTACGGAACGCATTACTTACTTAACTCGGGGGGTTTCTGTATGTGTATTAGAGAAACTTTAAGTGTTAACATGTTGCATATTTATTTTCTTATTTTACGTCGCTCCATGTTGCATATGTGTGAAACATATGTTGTACGTGAAAGTTGTACATGTTATAGGCATAAAAAAATTATATTCGGATTGAATTTTCTGCCTTTCGAAAATACAATTTGTGTGCTTGTTTTCCATTATTAGTTAATGTGAAAATGAACGTCTTGAAAAAAATATTTAAAATAGTTCGTTCCAACCCTCTTTTGGCGTCATTTATGAGGACAATAACGTCTTTGATACTACTACTAATAATAATACCATTATTATTATTATTATTATTGGTAAGTTTATGCTGGTACTTGCCCTCCAACCCCCGACAAAATTTCGTGGTTCCACCTCTGACGGTGAAGCGAAGTCCAGTACGTTCTGCAATGATTTATTGAATAATTTCAAGCAAGATGAGGTACTGACTCTTAAGTGTGTTCAAAGGATTTCCAATGTTGCTACTCCAAGAAGTATTTCTCTAAATGTTGAACCTAGTCAAAGAATTGATTCTGTGTGAAGAATAATTTGAGACAGGAAAATGATTGTTGCCTTTAAATAAAAGGAGGAAAGAAGAGGATGATATCTTCAAACTATGTGTGTATTTTTTGGAGAAAGAACGCTAAAAGATCCTCGTCACAACGATAGGCTGAAGTCGGAAATTGTAACTGTTCGATTATTACGGTTCAAAGGCAGTATCATCAAGGTTTGTTATGATGTGCCACTATTCTACATGCTGTTTATCATTGAATTTGTTCGAGATATTTCTGTACTGGGAAAGATATCCCAAAGCAGAAATCAGTGAGAGGGCCTCCGGACGGCATAAGAACTGAATTGTTTCAGAGAGTCTGTAAGTCCAGTCCCAATTAGCCTATCTGTGCATAAAGTGGACTTTAACCAACCCTCCGTAACCCACGCGGTGGTACTGGGTGCCGCTTTTTTAAAAATTTTGAACTATTGTATTTTCCTTACCAGCGTAATGATGGTCGGGAAAGCAATAGGTAACCTATCTACCCTATTCCCAAGAAAACGTATTTTTTCTGGCATTCTTTTAGTTTGTTTACACGCCTCTGAAGTGACCGGTCCGTTTTGGCGGCACTCAGTAACGCGTGCGTGAACGTTTCCTACCTTAAATCATAGCACGCCAGCCATGAATTTGGCGGAAATGAGAAGTATAAAACGACGGTACGCTGTTCGGAATGCAAATTATTTGTGTACAGAAATCATTGCAGTACCCATACGAAATGCCAGAGTTAGCAAAGAAACGATATTGAAAAGTGACAACATTCGGTTCCTTTTATTTGAGTCAGTACGCCTTTTTCTACGTATCGTAAAAGTAGGAGAAACTTATTGAGATTTGAATATTTTAAAAATATTTTGTAAGTTCATTCGAGTTGTGTTTTATGCATTTGATTGCTTTTTGTGCAAGTCAGTAAGATTTTGACAGAATTTTGGAACAAATCGTTCCTTTGTAAGCCCATATGAGTTGTACGATTTCAATTAGTTTTGAAAAATATGTTAAAAATTTTTGAAAAATAAGTCGAAAATTTTGGAAAGATAGGTCGATTTTTTTAAAAAAAGTTGGTAATGGTGAATTGATTTTTTAGTTCCTTCATTATATGGTAAAGTTTTAATTATTTTGAATAATATTTTGGTGCATTTGTTTCAAGTGTCTGAGCTTGTAATTCTATGAGATACTTTCTCATTTTCTAAGTTCATTTCCTCTAATAAGTAATGCAAATGTCAGAAATGGACATATTTGCGTTCAGATATATTTCTCTTGATTTCCAGCAAGTACTAGTGTAATTAAACATGGATATCCATCTGTAATTCATGTAAAAAAACAATCCAACCCAACTCTTTCTGAGAGTCGGTAAGCTTTCTGAGAATCTTTAAGATCAACAACAAATTGGAAATGATTTTTCTAAGTGGGACGAACTGACCACACCGTTCAGGTCTACTGTGACTGTGTTTCATAATCTTTAAAATTATATTCTTTCCATTTTTATTTACATAGTACATACTAGTACTTTCAGTTCATTAATTATATAATTTTCAACGTCAACTACAAGCTGAGTAAAAGTCGTTGCGCAGGACACATCCAAGTTGATTTCAAAAGCCATATATGTGTGTGTGTGTGTGTGTGTGTGTGTGTGCGGGGGAAGGGGTGTAACAAACAAACAAACTGCACATTAGAGAAATACAATATAAAAAAGGGCACAGTAGAAAAATTAAACTTTTCGTATGATTTGCTTCACCACTTCAGACAATCTAGCATAAAAACCATTTTGCATTATAATTTTCCTTGCTGGGAATTGTTTTCCAGGTGACTTCACAGTTCACACATTCCCAATTCACAGACTGCCTGAATTCCTTCCCGATTCACCAATCATGATCCCCCGGCGGAGTGTGACACGTGCAGTCTTCTCTTCACGTGCAGAACCTCTTCCCAATTCATAGATTAGCACGTGGTCTGGTCCTACAAGCCAACCTTTTCTGCAGTTTCATCACATAGCCGAGAATCTTGAAAAGTTTCCCGATGTCATTATTATCTGTCTCGTACCGAGCCAACGCTAAGCCAATCCTTCTGTCAAGCTCGACATTTTTTGCTTAGGTTAGGTTGAATGAATCCGTGAAGTTGCTTGTGGGGGAGTGGTAAGGTACTTCCTCCGAGGAGGTGGGCGCGTATTGTGGACGGGGGAGGGTAGAGAAATCTGTTAATCTGGAAGAGTTTCGATAAGACTGCACGTGTCACACTCCGCCGGGGGTCATGATCGGTGAACCGGGAAGGAATTCAGGCAGTCTGTGAATTGGGAATCTGTGAATTGGGCATGAATTGTTTTCCGTCCTTTGCCTTTGCCCTGTAGGTTACTTAGCACTATGCACCCTATGTTTTGAAACTTAGTACATGTATAAAGGTGTGATGTGTGTCCGAAAGAAGGATACATTCGTAGGAATAATAGATTCTGTAGTACCATATTTACCTGAAAATTTTTTGTTCTCTTTTTCTCAGTCCATGACAGAGTTTTGCTTCTCGCAGTTACAAGGCAAATCTTTTCCGTAAATATCAAAGAAAGGGACATAACTCGAACTTTTGATGAAAACCTTTTACTACTTACAGTAGGGGTTTGTTTATTACCTTGTGATAAGGACAAGCGATGAGTTTAGTCTGCCATATTTCATCATATTTCTCCTACTGTTATCTTAACTCTTTAAAAGTTATTGCAAAAAAAAATGTAGCGTAAAGGAAAGAAGTGTTGCATTGAAAGCCGTTCTAATCAGATTTCTCGTATGTGTATTTGAATCCATATCTCATAGTAGATACATGTGTAATATGGGAAAGGAGGAGAAATTGCTTGCTGGCAAAAATTTTCTCGATATGTCTTCTTACATCGACTACCATAGGCGATGCACTCTCTTAAAATATGCATTTTATTAAGGATTCAAGTGTCAGTCACTACCACCTCCACCAAAGACTAAGGACCTCGTGTGTTCAAAATAGATTTTCCAAAAATGTCAAAATATTTGCTGAATGTCAGTCACCATAGTTTTCTAGCAGTGTGTGTAATGTTAAACGGCCATTGCCTATTGTCTAGCTCTTCTACCACTTACAGTGATAAAAAATATTGCATGATATGATGTTCATGGGCGTAACTTGGGACCTAATTTTGAGGGTTCAGAATCAAACTGGGCCTAATTTTGAGGGGACAGAATCAAGGTTGGGCCTAATTTTGATTGTGTAAAATGAAACCTGAGGTTTAAATTTGGGGGAAGACACTCGAAAACTTTTCCATCCCATAAAAATAGCGCCAAGGATTATTTGCTAAATAATTGTGACGTTTGCGAAATCACAAATATTACTCTTTATTACTTTGTTCCTTAGGTCCCCTAACTTTTAAATTTGAATAAACCGGCATTTTTTGGTGGGGGAGGCAAGTGTACCCCCTTGCCTCCTCCAAGTTACGCTTATGATGATGTTTACTTAAGGGACTGGGGTTGTCAGGAAATGAGGCAGAAAGCAAACATTTTTATTTTACAGTAAAGTTGAGGTATTTTACATTAAACAAGAGGAAAAAGTGTACAGCAGGACTTTTACAAAACAAACCATGACAACCGTGGTGTATATGATTGTCAGCAGTCCCAAAGGCCATTGCATTGGTTCCTGGTCTTGAGAAACCAATGGGCCTCCCTGAGCACCTATGCACTTCTCTACACGACTTGGCATGCTTCTCACAACATTATCCAGTGTATCCTGAGGAATACAGTCCCATTCCTGTATGACGGCTTCGGTATAAGCAGTCTTGGAACCCACCACACACGCAAACACGTCTCATGTATATTTTTTCTGTTACCAACGTGTGAGTGGCACCCACTGAAATTTTCAGTATTTCTGATAGTTCTCTTAACGTTATTCGACGATCTTCTCTCACAATGACAGCAGCGGTTTGATGTTTTATTCCGTAAGGGCACTGACCGGAGCTAAGGGTCCACCTTCCTTTGAAATTGAATGTCGTCCCTCTTCAAGCATTTTAAACCAGCTTCTAGTTATTCTGTAGGAACGAACAGTCTCTCCGTAGGCCTCCTGTAGCATTTTATAGGCCTCAGCTGACGATTTGTTCAGACGAAAGCAAAATTCCACCGCAACGTATTGTTTTTCAAGCGCGTTGACTCCATTGCCGTAGGCGGAACGGAACATGTTTCAACCTGAAAGACTGTCACTGAAGTCAAAACAATGAATCTAGTTCCGCGTGCACATTACACATTAAGGTAACAATATAACATAAAATTAAATTTCAGCGTGAGATATTATGTGAATAAAAAAATAATGATCATTCTTTATTGAACAGCCCCACGTAAGTTCAGTTGTCCCTGAATTTTCACCCGTCACCTGAACACCTCAGCACATCCTGACCGATTCTCAGAGCAACCCAACTCAAACACAACACATGTACACGACATGTGTCTTACTTTACGTTTTAGAACACACAGGAAATGTACTATGTACACCAGGACACGAATCCGAGTCTCTGATATGACGTGCTATTTATTGCTCAACGAACCGAGCTACCGTCTTATTTTACTCATATAATTTTGCTTCCAGGATGGTTTCACCAATTTTGCCTCCTGTGCCAAAGTGGTTATTGCACTTCTTTATTTCGAAAATTCGAAACTTTCGCTTTTTTCCTGTGTAAAACGAAACAACCCAAAACACTTTTAATGTGCACTCGACTCCCACGCTTCCTCAGCAGTGATGTGCGTCTCCGTGTAAACAACGATAGTCTACATTTTACACGTAGACTATGTTATACACGTAGATTACGTAATCTATGTAAACAACATGGCGAAAGGTGATAACTTAGCAAAGGGCGCCGTGGAATTAAAAGAAAATTATACTGCGTATCAGTTGCTGATGTTTGAGGAGAACTTTTCATACTCTTTCTTCCAAATTAGAACAAGTTCTCACCTAGGAAGAAACCTAATTTAGGAAATAATCTAGTGTTTTATGGGAAAAGACCACTCTTGCCTCATGACTGCCATCTGTTGTTTTTTTGCATACTATTTATCTTCTTCCATAGTTGATGATAGAAGAGAAGAGAAATTTTGTTGTAAATAGGATTCTTTTCATTTCGTTAGGAACCAATATAGTTGAAAATGTCACCTTCCTTTCATGAAAGCCTTGAAAATTAATTTTAATGCACTTTAGATTGTCTACGTAGTCTATATAAACTACAACCCAATGTAATCTACGCGTAGATTACGTGTAGACAACGCATGTAGGCGTAAACTTACAGTCTACGGCACACCACTGCTCCTCAGTCATGCCTTATGAGCATCATTGTTATATTTGCGACCGAGGGTAACCACAAAGTCAAGCCACATGTTTCGGTCATAATAGCCAATATGGCGTGATTGATATGAGCCAGTTTCGGTCATTATTACCGACGTGGCAGAGAGCGCCAGGGTGCGAAATCATTGAAGACTGGTGGGGGGGGGGAGATCTTAATCTACAATCTCACCCCCACACATATATAAATTTATACGATGTACATATTTATGTTATTAAATATAAGAATAAGGGGGAGAGAGAGAGAGAGAGAGAGAGAGAGAGAGATCATTCAACACTCACAACCACACACTACTCTGCGCATTATTCGTAGTATATTTGAAGTCAAAAGTAATTGCTTATCTTTTGTTTCTTATAACAATAACTTTACCCCCGGAAATTTTTGGGTGGGCGGATTTCTGAGGCCAAAATCGTTGGTGGGGGGAAATCCCCCTTGTCCCTCCCAGAATTTCGCACCCTTGAGAGCGTGTTATGGAATAGTCGAAGAAAATCATCCACAGTGGTGCAGATATTTTGACACTTATTTCAAAAGTTCGTCTTTTATTTCATCAATGAGCACTTGATGAGAAATTATTAGTTCAGCATCACTCAGAGAAAGTTATTGAATCTGTGGTGACAAGAAGCCGAAGAACGTGGCCTTCACCGACAATTTGAAAGTATGCAGAACAGTTGTTCATTTGTGATATTATCCTAAATTTATGCTTCAGTAAAAAAAAAGTTCAATTTTAGCAGACCGTGGCGGAGCGCTATGACGCCATGGGTCCCGGGTTCGAATCCTGGTGTTCTTTGCTAGTGTCCCTTTATCAATTTCATCATATCGTCACTCATCCACATCTTCGCGATTAGAAGTAAAATAAGCCAAATCAATGACATTCAATAATATGGAAAAAGTAAGAAATGGAGGGATGTACCTTACTTATACAACTGCAGTGGTGCAGTTCTTCAATCTGGACCATATTAATGGTAATGTCACCAGGAAAAAACTGATTGAGTCCAAACAAACCCGTCACATGGTGTTTCCCTATTCCATAGCATTGGAAATTCCATCACAAGGGGCAACTTTTAAAATTGTGACAATGTAACATTGACATTTCGGAGAATACCTAGGTATACAACCACATACCTTACAGAGGATAAGGTAAAGTATAAATGGAATAAGGAAGTCATGCATGTTAAAAGGAAATTAAACCAACTGTGGTGACGCTGCCGCTATGGCTGCTGGGAATCCATCAGCCTCACGTGACTGCAGCGGCGCCGCATTTGATGTGTTTGCTTTATTCGATTTCTTACTCCAGATATTCTTTACCTTATCCTCCGTAAGGTACGTGTAGTATTCTCCAAAATCTCATCTTTACATTGTACGATACGCATCACAGTTATGTTTCATGACTGCTGTCACAATTTCAAAAGTTGCCCCTTGTGATGGATTTTCTAATGCTATCGAACAGGGACAAACCACACAACGGGTTTGTTTGGACTCAATCTTTATCAGTGACGTCACACTAATATCGTCCATTGATATGTGCCTAACACATTGCAACACATTACTGAACCTCTAAATTATTATTTATTATCAGTTCAGAAATAAGGAAACAGAGCAATTGCAATTAATCTTCATTCTCAGAAGCTTTATTATACACAATAACATAAAAGTATAAAACGCTAAGTGCAATGTTTATGTAGTAATATACAACAAAATGGTAGAGAAATGTTTCTACACTGTGATAGACATGTAGGTACATGTTGAGGCAGCATAGTGGTTAAGGATTGCGTTGTAGTGATGACTAGTTAGTTGGAAATAGTTTCTAAAATGCTTTCATTAGTTCTTAAAACGTAGATATTACACATGATAGGGCCAAATGGAAGACTTGCGTTTCTGATGGGAAATAATGGTTGGAAATGGTAGAGACTTAGCGAAATGTAGAAAAAATATACTGCAGCAGAAGCGAAATTCTTCAATCTAACGAATATGATTTATAGGATGATCTGTTCTGTACATGTGCACTAGTGGATTCAATCTACTTTTTCCTGTACAGTTAGTTACCTAACTATTCTTTGGATGCGAGACGTTTGACAGTAAATTGCGTCACGTGAATTCATTTCTTGCTATTGGGACAAGTGCACGTTGTTTCCCCGGCGTTAGCTGCGGGTTCCGCATGTCCAGCACCGCTAGTATTTATCACTTGGTTGACCGTGGGGGGGATA
Source organism: Lepisma saccharinum (assembly GCF_977018435.1). Taxonomy (NCBI): domain Eukaryota; kingdom Metazoa; phylum Arthropoda; class Insecta; order Zygentoma; family Lepismatidae; genus Lepisma; species Lepisma saccharinum. Next base: position 14,120,359 of record NC_139246.1, read on the forward strand.
TTTTGGTTAGGGTTGACGTTCGTTATCTCTCCGCCTTCGCTTTCCTTCTGGGAACCAGCTTCAGCCTCCGCTACTTCCGGTCCTTGGTTGCCGTTGATGATGCTTGTCCCGACTTGTGGGTCTGCCGCTGCGGTGTTCACGCCTGTACCCGATTCGGCCATGTTTATCGTGCTTTCAGGTTGCCCCGCCGCCACGTTGGCCGCGTCGGGTGTGTTTTCCACACTTACCGCTGGCCCGTTTTCTGTAATACATAAATGTATGTTCTTAGAGTCCAATAGTAACACGATTAAGCCTTGTTTCCATGTTAGAAGATCACTACATATGACCAAGGCATGCTATTATTCTCCAAAGATGCTGGATTTTTCCAGTACTATCTTTGATGGTGACGACAATTCCCTTCGTAATAAAAATATCAGCGACTTCTACTAGTCCCGAATTGTTCCTCAAGTTTAAAACAATACCGTTTTATTCATGTTCCTTTTTGTAGATGAGCAACGGAATTTTTTACATCAGAAGCACTGTACAGTAAGGTTTTAACACCATATCAGGGTGTTCTTCATATTAAGAATCAAACCATAGAGAAATATTTTTTTTCTTAGTCTGAAGAAGAAGACCCTGACGTAAGGTTGAAACGTTGCGTGTAAAGTGTGTTTTCTACAATAAAAACTGCCTTGGTCATGTTTAGTGTCTTTTATAGTCTAAAATTGATAGAGAGTTGGGTTTCAGGACGAGAAAGGTGCGATTGGTGACGTCACTAGAGATTTTTGTAAGAGTGATGGTTCAACTATTGACATAGAATTGAATAGTAGAAATAATAATAATAAATTAACAATTATTATTTCAACTAATATTTTTTTTTACTTTACTTATTCTATTGATATTCTGTTCCGGGATTTTCTGGAGCAAGCAAGCATTGAGAGGACCAATGAACACGTGAGAGAGAATGGGATTGCGTGGAGGATGTAAAGCGACTGAACTACCAAGTATTGTATGAATTGAAGGGCAAAAAATAACAGTTTAGTCACACCTACAGTCGAGGAGTGTCACAATATACGATTACCCGCGAGTAAACCTCAAATTAGGTTTTTGAATTAGAAATTGCAAATTTTGTTAATATTTCATATGATCAAGGCTAAATACTTTAAATGAATGGCCTTGGGTTTCGATATTCATTAACAGTGCCTATATAACAAAACAAAGATCTAAGTACGAAAGTTTATATTTGTATGGGTATATGTAAGCCTTTAATCAGTTCTACTAAGAATCATTCTGGCTTCGAATTCCGGCATATATCGGGCAGTGTTGCCACAATCTGAGGACACAATTTCCCTTTCCAAGGGGCAACATTTCTGTTTTTGGACTATTTTTTCCCTTCACCTCAATTATTATTATTAGAAGTGGTAGTAGTAGTAGCAGCAGCAGTAGTAAAATTTCCGTTGGTCAATGTTCGTATGAATATAAAATATTACATAACTTTTTACATACATGTCAGCTTCATCGCTTCCTGGTCAGATGTCCCAGGTTTAAATCAAGGTCAGGAATCCATTAAATCGTTAATTCAAATCGTTACAATTATCCGAAGATACAGAAAAGCGAAGTACAATAAACTTAAGATAAATATCAATAGATACAAGCTTATATTCAAGTGAGCAGAAATAAGAAGAATCAGAAATAAATAAAAATGTGAATATGGAACTGGAACTTAACATTAACTATAATAATGCAGAGTCACAGAATTCTTAAAATTTCCCTGAAATTGTGATATTTTTAATTTAAGTTCTCTTTTCCCTTGTGGCTAAAATTTCGGTCCGAAATTTCTTGCAAAAGGGAATTTCCCTTCATGTGGCAACACTGATATCGGGTGCGCCTCTCAGAGCATTCCTTCACATATTTTCTAATCATACTATTATAAAATGCCATTCTCATTCATTCATATACATGAACGTGTTTGAGTTAAGAGTTCCAGAGACTCAATTCTGATGTCATGAATTAAAAGTAAAGGGAATTGACAAAGTTTCTTAGCATATACAGCTGTGTGTTACTTGTGTGTCTCAGCAAGCTTCCCTTCCCATGTGACAGAGTATACGATAAGGAAACTGAACACATGCAATTGTCTAATTTATCAACTGACCATATACATTGAAAAAGATTCTACATTTGGGAAAACTATACACCAAAATTCTAATTCTCATTCTCAGAAGCTTTATTGCACTGAATACAGTAAAAATACAAAACGCTAAGTGCAATGTTAGTAGTGTACTATACTAAAACAAGTGCTCTACCCAACGATGGAAAACCAAATGCATGTTGAAGCAATGTTTAAAACTTGTGATGTTAATGACATCTTGTCGCTTGGAAATAATTTCCGGAATAATTTGAATGTCCATCCAGAAATTTTGAATGGATTTATCCTACCAAGGAAGGGAAAGGCAATAATCTTATGCTCAAAAATCCCAGAGTTAATAAAAGAATAAGTGATTTGTCCAGTGCATGATAGTTATGGATACATATGCTATCTACTGAGTGCAAACTCTTCTCTACATGTGCACTAACGGAGGATCAATTGATTGTGTTCATTATGCACAGTTACCTAATCCTTAGGATGTGAAACGTCTGGCAGTCAGTTTTCGGAAGGAACTTGATGCTTGTAGCAGAGTTGCAAGTAACAGTTAGTTACTTTTTTTGAATTTCTTATTTATCTAGTTACTTTTAAAAGTAAGTTTCTCATTTGCAATATAAATATCGTTATCAATGGTTACTTTTACAGTTACTTTGCAACACTTACATTGTTACCTTGATAATTTGTAACGTTGTGGAAGAGCTAAATATGGCACTCCGCTTCCAACTATTTGTCTTACCAGGATGCTAAGGTGAAAGTATTTTTGTTGAATTTGCTAATGTAAGGAAGCTAGGCTTCATTACAGGCTAAATTTATAAAACCCAGACTTTACTGCAATGCGCTATTTGTAATTGCGTGTATTATTTTGGGCTGATTGTTACATTCAATTGAAACTTCGTAATTGAACTAGCGGAACTCATTGCCTGGGGAGTGTCTCTTATAAAGCTTGGAATAGAATTATCTTTAAACATCGAATAATCTAATGTAAAAAATTCAAATTACAACTGAATGAACTTTCTTGTTTAACATGAGAAAGTGTTTGAGGTGTGTGTGCAGAGAGATAGAGAGCAAATTTAAATTGATTGTCGTTCAAGCAAAACCGACTTTTTGCGCCATCATATACCTTTTGTAATCATATACCTTTTGTAATAATATAAATATATGAAGCTTATATTACGAAAACATAAATAAAACACAATGTAAGTCTTCATATATTTATTTTATTACAGTTAATGATCATTGATTGTGTGTAATTTGTTTGCAAGAAAATCCCCAGCAGAAAGTAAATGTAAAAGTAACTTGCACTTACTTTTCAAATACCAGTAACTATAACTGAATCACTATTTAAATGAATAAGGGTAACCTTAACTCAGTTACTTTTAACTGTGACTAACTCAGTTACTTTCAAAAAGTAACTTCCCAAACGCTTTTGACAGTAAATCATATGACATTCATTTCCTGCTATTAGGGCAAGTGCACATTGCTTCCCCAGTGTTACCTGCAGGCTCTGCATGGCCACCGCCTGTTGTGCTTATCACTTGGTTGACCGTAGGGGGGATATTTTGGTTAGCGTTGACGTTCGTTATCTCTCCGCCTTCGCTTTCCTTCTGGGAACCAGCTTCAGCCTCCGCTGCTTCCGGTCCTTGGTTGCCGTTGATGATGCTTGTCCCGACTTGTGGGTCTGCCGCTGCGGTGTTCACGCCTGTACCCGATTCGGCCATGTTTATCGTGTTTTCAGGTTGGCCCGCCGCCACGCTCGACGTATCGGGAGTATTTACCGCCGGTGTATTTTCTGGCATTTCCATTGGTATTGGTGCTTCTCTTGTTGTTCTAGTTTGTTCCATTTCGCTACCTTCTTGGACTAGCATTGGGGGAATCACCTGTTCGGCATCGTTACCTGTACCGACGTGTACTGGAGGTTTCATCTCGTCTCCGTTGTTTGCTGAGACGGTTACGTCTCCTCCGTTGCCTCCTTGCCCTAGCGCTGGTGGTTTCACTTCTTCCGCTCCGTTACCTCCCTGGGGGAATATTGGAGGTTTCTCTTCTTGCCCTGCAATACCTCCGTCACCAGCTGGTTGCTTCTCTTCTTCTGCATTCCCAGCCTGCCCAAATATAGACGGTCTTTCTTTCTCTTCTTCATTCTCGCCTTGTCCAAACATTGAAGGCCTTTCCTTTTCTTCTTGTTCTTCCTCATTACTTCCTTGCCCAAATATTGAAGGCTTCTCTTTTTCGTTTTCTTCGGTCACCGTCGTTTCGTTGCATCCTTCGTCACCAGAGACGCTGGGGAAAGTGGCAGACCAGTCCGACATGCCTTTCGCGGATTCGCTGCCAGCTTCTGATTCTTCTGCACCTTCCTCGCTTGGTTTCTGTATGCTGAGGTCTGAGAACGATGGAAACTTGCTACTGCTACCACCACAGCCACTTCCTTCAGTTTGTCTGGCAACCCTGCTACTAACTGGAACTTTTCTCAATGGTGAAGCTTGAGTTCGAGTGATACCTGGAAGAAACAAGGTCTACTCAGCGAAAGTTTTACACTGCGGAGATCATCGATATAGTCTGCTACAGAGAGCGGAGTTCAAGCTACTCGTATATTCAATGGTATGGTGTAATGAGCAAAATATTTGAGAAGCAAGAACCTCTAGATCTGGATTAGTACAAGCAATGACTTTCATAGAGTAAATTTTAGTCTTCAATATACAGTAATCGGCAGAAACATTGAAGAGTTTGAAATGGGGATTTCTGGAGATGTAGATCAATTCTTTTGGTACCACATTACTTTATTTTGTCAGAGAACGCTGTGTGAATCAGTGTTGCTCCCATCAAACAAGGTCAGCTAGGGCTACCCAGTAAGAGACCGCAGGCAGTTCGATCACCGCAATGCATCATCCCGCAATGCTATCGTAGTAATCCTCCAATATTGAAAATACATTAGATTAAATGCAGCTCAAAATTCTAGGCACTGGCCATCATTTTCCAGACAGGACCTTGTCAATAAGGAATGCAGTGTCAGACATTACCTAAGCTCTCCCTGGTCACCAAACATGTAAACAGGTGAAATCCAGGAAGAGGACACAGGTGACTTACTCTGCATTGCTTAGTACAATCTATGACAATAAATATCTGGGACAATAGAGGTCATTGGTCAGTTTTAGAGCGAACGATTAGAGGGTCAAAAGCCGGCTTGAGCGAGGAAACGTTGGAACAAGTTTGAAGTCAAACTCTTGAGATACGGTACCGTCACCAGTGGCGTGCCCAGGATTTTCGAAAGGGAGGGGTTATGTATTCTTTTTCTTGGTAGTCAGCCCTCATGTTGTCATACTTTCCTACCTTTGACTTTTTTTTTTAGGAATACTGGGCGAAAGGGGTGGGGGTTATAACCCCCATCAACCCTCCTTGGGCACGCCACTGACCGTCACGATCATAATCGCTCACCGCTGAACTTCCATCTCCAGGGAGAGACAGGTATACTTTTCCATTTACCATACTGATCCATTCTTTGATGGTATAAAACCCAAGTGTTGTATTTTGCCATTTTTGTGTATATTTATCACCTCTCGCAGTTACTAAGCTCACCATTAATAGCGAGTACGCCATTATTGAGATTGAATGATGAATGAGCTACACTACCCAAATTCAATACTCAGTTCCTTTAGGAACGTTACGTGTTGAATCTAATGTATTTTCAATATTTGTAGATTATTACGCTATTATTCGATGGGTATAAAAGTTTCGCGAAGGCCCCTTTCTTGGATCAAAACCTAGGTTCAGTTTGATACTCAAAGACCATGGAGTAACTTTTAAGTAGACACAAAGTAAGAGATAATACTTTTTTCCCAGGTAAATATAATTTTCTTGTGAATTATTAGTACACCATTAAAGAGCGATTAGTACAGCGTGATGCTTATTTATTTTCAAAATCATTAATAAAAAATTATGTATAGTTCCCAAAGTCACACAAAAATGTCTTGAAGGTATGAATACATTTGTATATAAACTGTCCAATTATTAATACTCTTGCTATTTGAAATTATTACTTGTATGATCTATAACTGTTGTAAATTAGTTATTACAATTGTCTTATTCCCCTTATAATATGCTGCTACTGTTTTTTTACTATTGGCCAGTTGATCAGTCGTATACAGCGTCTTCCTGTGGTAGATACACCCTTCATATTTTGGAGTTTTGAATTTTTGGTTCGGTCTCATTGGACATAATATTCCCCCTCTTAATTTTAAGATTGCTTAGGCATGCTTGCAAATCGTTTGGATTTTGCAATTTCATGACAGATCAAGTTTAGACTATTCTTTCAGCTAGTTCTAGTAAGGAATTGCTTAAACGGATTGCTTACGTCACCTTTTCGACACTGCAGAAATGCTGGCCTCGGAGGAGCTCCTTTAAGGGTTCACACAACTGAAAATAGCTTTGAGCGAGGTTAGGACTGTAAGAGGGTGTTTGGCAAGAACTCCCAACTGAGTTCCCGTAGTGTTCAAATCGTGAGGTGAGCAGTATGTGTGCGTGCATTGTCTTGTAGAAACAGGACGCTTTACAGATCAAAGCATGAAAGTGTGTTTCGCAAGTTAATGACAAGTTATCCGTCCGTTTTCAAGGATCAGGAGCTCTCTTGCGGAATGGTCACGTGATCGACTGCAGTGGACAACGAGCTACCTCGGCCAGGTCGTCTTTCACGTTGGTCCGTTTGTAACATTCAAATGTTTTACGTACTGTGCTTGAAGTTTTTGCGAATTTTATTCGACTTTACTTGTTCATTCACAAGAAATTTCACCACAGCACACTGTTCTTCGTCTGCACTCACAGGCTTGTAAGCCATCTTCTTTAAGAAGCAATTCGCGTTCCTGCGACGTTAGCGCACTATGCGATAATATTAGGCACTTGTCTCAAAAGAAATGTCTTTTATATATGTCTGGGTGTGTTACGTTATGTTCTGGTTGACTTGAAAGACTCACGTACATCCTTATGTGAAAATATTCTTTTCCGGGAAGAACCTAATCAATTTAGATAGCAATGTACGAGGGGAAGCTGAAAATAGTAGTTTCTAATGGTGTCATTAGGAGGCAGCACAGTGCAGCTTCATAATATTCAGTTAGCGGTCGCAAGATAGCAGACGCACGCATGGGCAGCTCAGTTTACAAATGGCGATCGTACTCGAGACTGTACATGTGGATGGTATGGGTGGAGGAGATGATTCGAGCTGACAAGCGAGTGACGATAGACAGCATAGCTTTGATTCGATTTGCTCTATTTTACTTCTCCTTTTGTGCCACTTTTGGCTAATTTGCGAAGATGGGGATAAGTGATGGTATGATGAAATTGATGAATTGACACTAGAAAAAAACATCCATGCCCAGGCCGGGATTCGAACCCGGAACCCCTTCGCCACGGGGCCCGGCAATAGACAGCAACTACAATAGGATGTTCTCATGGTTTAACCTACAGCATAATGTACGATCGTTTGAATTCCCGGAAAGTGTGCGTACGGTGGCAACAAATGTTTCGTGGATGATGAAGATGTTGAACGTGAGGTGCGACTGTGGTTGGGACAGCAGCCCAAAGGCTTTGATTCAACAGGTTTTGGGGGACTGATGAAGCGATAACATAAGTGTATTAATGTTAGTGGAGATTATGTTGAAAAATGAAAACGATTTTCAAGTGAGTATAGCACTTAGTACTTCTTAAAAATAAATATTTGTGACGTACTTACTGACTTACCTACTGTATGTACATTATCAATATAACCTCACTAAGCCTAATCAGATTTGTAGTTGATCAAAGCATACGATTTAAATTCTATTTTGCGACTTCTACCTTGAGTGTCTTCTATGTTCGACTAAAAGTAAAATTTAAGATAATAGAATATTAAAATATGTCGTAACTTACCACTAAGAATGCTTCCCAGAAGTAGTATGCAAGTAATGAATTTCCACATGGTTCAAGTGTGTCCAGATCACACGTCTATAAGAACGAAAAGAATATTGTAAATGTATAATACTGAGTGTACTCCAAGCCAGGTTAAGGAATATACATGTATCAATTCATTGTATACTTACTACGTACTTTCTAGACGAGTAAATTTCAAATTTGTCTATTTTATAGACGTACAATGATCGATAATGACTTTTCTGTTATTGTTTGACAGCTGTGTATTGTGGACATCGCTATGCTTAGGAAACATAGCTTTGTGTCAGATATAGTCAATTTATCAATACTTAATTTGCTGTCTCTTTCTTCTGTTATGAATTACAGGATAGTACATACTATAGGCGCCGACTCCATGGGGCTTGGGGGGGATTCGAACCCCCACCCTCATGTTAACGATGTAGGGCCGAGCCCCCAAATAATTTTGCTTTAGAGGATCTAATGTATTATTTTGCTTCTCTTGTAAAGTTTACTCCGAATTGTGCCACATGAACTTAACTTTAAATACACATTTGAAATGTTCTAGACCATCAGTTTGGGGGTCTGACACCGCTAAACCATCAACTTTGGGGGGAGCTATGACCAGAGACAGCAAGACACATGACTTATTACTATATACTAAGTATGTAATTATGAGTATTGTTAAAATTTTTACTAAAAAGAGTTTCAAGAGACGATGTGCATGAACTAGGGTAGTGGATGGGACGTTTGGGTTACAAATGGCTCTCACATGACATTCAGAACGAGATCATTGATATATTAGGGAGATCTGTTTTGCGCTCCGTGGTAGCAGATATTAAAAGTCGGGAATATTTTGCTATTATGGTTAGTAGTGCAGGTGGACGGGTTCTGCGCCCTCTTGTGGTGAGCTGAAGTGGTGAGCTCGCCTTAATGGATTTCTCTTGTAAGGCATGAGCTCTATTTGATGGCGCAGTGTTGCTAGCTCCTTACTCGAAAAAATCACCAAGGTTTTTGGGGTAACCTAACCTAAAACAAGAAGCTGGCAACTTTTTTCTACAGTGTTACCAACTTCTCACTCGAAAAAATCACCAAGGTTTTTGTCTTGGTCTAACGTAACCTAAAGCACTGAGCTGGCAACCTTGCTTGAGGCTTGCCTTACAGTGCATAAAGCAAGGTTGCCAACCCACTGGTACTTTTGCCATGACCCTTTACAAAAAAAAGAGAGAGAGGGAAGAGTTAAACAACCGACAGCTTACCCACAGCTTTTTTTGGTCTAACCTAACCTAAAGCAAGGAGCTGCTACACACACACATGCTTTTTATTATTTCTGTATTGTGACGTGTTTATTTTGGTATGGGAGGACAGAGGACACCGAGACTCGACCGACACACTAAACCCAACCCCTCCACGCGTACTCCACGTCACCAAAAAAAAGGTTAAAGGTTCCAAATAACAATAGTTAAGAGTTTCGCCAATCTAGTAAAGTGGATTGGTTGAAATCTCCAAGGCGTATTTTTGCATTTTTTTTTCAAATATGAATACGTTAAAACTGAACTGTCTTGGATTTTTGAGTTTTTGTATTTGCCCTGAGAAAATTCTATATAAAATAACATACCTGAAAATTATATTCGCAGTACTCACTCAAAGAAATTCTATATAAAATAACATACCTGAAAATTGTATCGCTAGACATTTTTTGATTTCTGTGATTTTTTGGAGAAAGCATAATGGCATCCACCGCCAGTTTCAATCGAAAAAATGATAAAACTGGATGTGTTATTTGCGAAAAATTAATATCTAAAACTAATATTAGCAAGCACAGGGCAAGATGTAGCGAAACAGGTTCGAGAATTAATTGTTTGTTACCTTCTAAGTCTTGTGCTCGATGTGGAAAGATGATCAGCATTGCAAATTTAAGTAAACACCTCAAAATTTGCAAACTATCGATCAAACGAGGAACATTGAAAAGGAAAATCGATGATTCAGAAACGGAAGCTTCCACTTCCAAACAAGTTAAATTATCGGATGAACGCAAACCGATTAGATCTGCATTCAACGACCAACTCCTGGATTTTTCAATTAAGTCGGAACCAGGCCGTGACATCCTTAGTTTCTTGCATGAAACGAAAACATCTGTACTAAATATTCTAAAAAATAAACTTGAAAATAATTCCATAAAAGTATACGTTGTTCTGTTTTCTGAATACGAGAAAGTTGATGGCGCAACGAGTATTTTTTATCATCGTACAAAAAACCAGACTCTTCATTTGGCGGACGTCGAAAATTTAGACAACTTCTATTATAAAGTTACCAATAAGCTGGTTAAGAAACATGACGATTTCGAGGCTAAAGGGTCGGGATGGTCTCTGTGTGGAAGTCCTCACATGTTAACCGTTTACGTGAACCGATTCTCGCCTCTTCGTGCATCCAGCTACGTTCCTCTTCCACCGAATATTCAACACAAGAGGGCTGTGTTAAATATACAGAACAACGATAACAAGTGTTTTCTCTGGTGTATATTGGCTGCACTGCATCCTGTTTATTGGTCAAATAATCCAGAACGGGTTTCTAATTACAAACAATACGAGTCCGAGTTTGAAAGTGTAATGTCTGACATTGAATACCCGGTGACATTGTCGGATATAACAAAGTTCGAAAATCGTGCAGGAAAACGCATCGCTATTAATGTATATTCCTTCACGTCAGATAAATATCTCGTGCATCCAGTCAGGATAAGCGATATCGACGATGACGATGCTTGTGTAATAAATCTCCTTCTTATTTCCAACGAGGATGTTCATCATTACACGCTAATTCGTTCTCTATCACGTTTGGTCAGAAGTCAAACTACCAAGTATGCAAACAACATCGAAGTTTGCCCGAGATGCCTAACCACGTTCGACGATCGAAAACAACTCAATTATCGAAATTACACTGGACGTCAAATTGCTATCGAGAAACTTGCCGAACATAAAATTTATTGCGGTGACAACAGACCGGCTAGAATGTTGATGCCCGAAACGAACGAAGTCGAAGAATTCAAAATGCACAAGGCATTGTTGGAACATCCCGCAATCATCGTCGCAGATTTCGAGGCGTTCCTCAAACCACTCTCCTACTGCGAACCGGATCCTGAAATTTCCTCCACAACGCCGTACCAGCTTCATCAACCAAACAGTTTCGGCTATGTTGTTGTGCGACGTGATAAAATAAATGAAGCATATATATACCGCGGGCCAAATGTAATCGAACACTTCCTGGAAAAAATGGTGGAGGAGGTTGAGGTAATTGGTAGCGTACTGCTTACATCAAAACCGATGGCACCTTTAACTGAAAATGAACTTCAAAATTACAATTCCACTGAGGTGTGTCCGGTATGTGATCAAAGTTTCACTGATGAGAACAAAAAAATATTCCACCACGATCATTTCAGCGGAAACTACATAGGTGGAATTTGCAACACGTGCAATCTTAAAATTCAGAAACCTAAATTCATCCCCATATTTTTTCACAACGGAAGCGGATATGATTTTCACCACCTGGTGAGACATCTTGGCTACGATCCGAAACGTATAGGTGTCTTGGCTGAGAATGAAGAACGCTACATTAGTCTCAGCAAGCAAGTGTCGATTCCGGGAACGAAAAATACAATCGAGATGCGCTTCCTGGATTCGTATAGATTTCTCTCTGCAAGTCTGGATGCTTTAGCGAACAAACTCACCGACGATCAATTTAAAATAACTGGAGCTAGTTTTCCCAACGTAGACATAGAACTCGTTAGACGTAAAGGGATTTATCCTTACGAATACGTTAGTGATGGTTCTAAATTTAACGACGACGCTCTTCCACTTCCAAGAGAATTTTACAGCAGACTCAGAGAGAAAGGAATCACGGACGAAGAATACCAACACGCGCAACTCATGTGGGAGAAATTAGGATGTAGGACACTCGGAGACTACCACGATGCCTACTTAAAATTAGACGTGACGATACTCGCGGATGTTTTTCAAGCGTTCAGGAAAACGGCAACGAATATTTATAAATTAGATCCAGCGTATTTCTACAGTCTACCGGGATTAGCGTGGTCGGCAATGTTATTCCAGACAAAGGTCAAGCTGGAACTGATATCGGACGTTGACATGTTGCTATTTATCGAAAGAGGGATACGAGGTGGAATGGTGCAATGCGTACAGAGACATGCAAAAGCTAATAACGTACACATGAAAGAAGATTACGATTCAAATCGAGCATCGAATTACATCTTCTACTCTGACGTTAATAATCTCTATGGACATGCCATGGTACAGAAACTTCCTTACGGGGGATTCGAATGGTTAGATCCCACTTCGATAGACATTATTCATTTCGACGATAGCGAGTGTGGTTTCTTCGCAGAGGTAGATCTCCAATTCTCCGACCACCTGCACGACACGTTTTCGGATTTGCCTCCGACTCCCGAAATCAAATGTCCACCCGACTCGGTTCAAGACAAGCTTTTGTTAACATTGGACCCTAAACAGAGATACGTCGTCCACTACAAGAATCTCCGGTTTTTGATTGGGAAGGGTGTTCAGATAGTGAATGTTAGACGAATACTAAAGTTTAAACATTCCACGTGGTTAAGACCTTACATAGAAACTAACACACAACATAGAACAGCTGCCACTTCCGATTTAGACAAGGACTTCTTTAAATTAATGAACAATGCGGTGTACGGAAAGACCATGGAGAATGTTAGAAAGCACGTAGACGTGAAATTAATTTCCGATAAGAATAAATGTCGGAAGTGGATAGCCGATCCTAGATTCAAGTCGAGAAAAATTTACAACGAGAATTTGGTACTTTTCAACCTAGATATAAAATTGATGAAATTCAGAAAACCAATTTACGTTGGCGCAACGGTTCTCGACTTGTCGAAACTTTACATGTTCGAATTTCATTACGACGTGATGAAACCCTTCTACAATGATAAGATATCACTTTTGTACACGGACACCGACAGCTTCATTTACAGCATACAAACACCTAACCTATACGAAGACATAAAAAATCCTTCCATGCTCGAGTATTTCGATACTTCTGCGTATCCTCAACCCAACAGATTTGGAATTCCATCTCGTAACAAAAAAGTCCTAGGTAAACTGAAAGATGAATGTAACGGTGATATTATTGTCGAGTTCGCGGGTTTGCGTTCGAAGATGTATGCCATGAGAACAGAGAGTAGCGTCACGAAGAAAGCAAAAGGTGTGGGCAAGAATACGGTGGAGAACAAACTCACCTTCTACGATTACATCGATTGCCTTTACTCACAATCGACGATACTAAGTATAGAACAAAGAATCCAAAGTGTAGACCATGTGATTACAACAAACGAAGTTAGGAAAGTAGCATTAGATCCGCATGACGATAAAAGATGTATTTTGTCTTGTGGAATCCACACGTTGCCTTGGGGACACTATTGTTTAGAAATCAGTAAAAATTGTAGGCAATGCAAATGAAAAAAAACTTTAACTGTCCCACATACACAATAAATAACTAGCAAGGACAATGAATTTCTTTGGTTTCCGAAAGCAAACAATGGAGACTGTACACCGCACGGCAGATCATGAATTTCTACCTTCCATGTTATCTAAACTCAACGGCCTGTTGATCAATCAATTTTCGGAACGCTGCTCTTCTTGCTGGAACAGTGACGATTTCGGATTCGCGACGATCGACATGACGAGGAAACCCAACGACGGAAAATACAGAAACAAAATCAACGACTTTCTAAACGTTGCAACGTTGTGAGAAACGTTTCTCACAACGTTGCAACGTTTAGAAAGTCGTTGATTTTGTTTCTGTATTTTCCGTCGTTGGGTTTCCTCGTCATGTCGATCGTCGCGAATCCGAAATCGTCACTGTTCCAGCAAGAAGAGCAGCGTTCCGAAAATTGATTGATCAACAGGCCGTTGAGTTTAGATAACATGGAAGGTAGAAATTCATGATCTGCCGTGCGGTGTACAGTCTCCATTGTTTGCTTTCGGAAACCAAAGAAATTCATTGTCCTTGCTAGTTATTTATTGTGTATGTGGGACAGTTAAAGTTTTTTTTCATTTGCATTGCCTACAATTTTTACTGATTTCTAAACAATAGTGTCCCCAAGGCAACGTGTGGATTCCACAAGACAAAATACATCTTTTATCGTCATGCGGATCTAATGCTACTTTCCTAACTTCGTTTGTTGTAATCACATGGTCTACACTTTGGATTCTTTGTTCTATACTTAGTATCGTCGATTGTGAGTAAAGGCAATCGATGTAATCGTAGAAGGTGAGTTTGTTCTCCACCGTATTCTTGCCCACACCTTTTGCTTTCTTCGTGACGCTACTCTCTGTTCTCATGGCATACATCTTCGAACGCAAACCCGCGAACTCGACAATAATATCACCGTTACATTCATCTTTCAGTTTACCTAGGACTTTTTTGTTACGAGATGGAATTCCAAATCTGTTGGGTTGAGGATACGCAGAAGTATCGAAATACTCGAGCATGGAAGGATTTTTTATGTCTTCGTATAGGTTAGGTGTTTGTATGCTGTAAATGAAGCTGTCGGTGTCCGTGTACAAAAGTAATATCTTATCATTGTAGAAGGGTTTCATCACGTCGTAATGAAATTCGAACATGTAAAGTTTCGACAAGTCGAGAACCGTTGCGCCAACGTAAATTGGTTTTCTGAATTTCATCAATTTTATATCTAGGTTGAAAAGTACCAAATTCTCGTTGTAAATTTTTCTCGACTTGAATCTAGGATCGGCTATCCACTTCCGACATTTATTCTTATCGGAAATTAATTTCACGTCTACGTGCTTTCTAACATTCTCCATGGTCTTTCCGTACACCGCATTGTTCATTAATTTAAAGAAGTCCTTGTCTAAATCGGAAGTGGCAGCTGTTCTATGTTGTGTGTTAGTTTCTATGTAAGGTCTTAACCACGTGGAATGTTTAAACTTTAGTATTCGTCTAACATTCACTATCTGAACACCCTTCCCAATCAAAAACCGGAGATTCTTGTAGTGGACGACGTATCTCTGTTTAGGGTCCAATGTTAACAAAAGCTTGTCTTGAACCGAGTCGGGTGGACATTTGATTTCGGGAGTCGGAGGCAAATCCGAAAACGTGTCGTGCAGGTGGTCGGAGAATTGGAGATCTACCTCTGCGAAGAAACCACACTCGCTATCGTCGAAATGAATAATGTCTATCGAAGTGGGATCTAACCATTCGAATCCCCCGTAAGGAAGTTTCTGTACCATGGCATGTCCATAGAGATTATTAACGTCAGAGTAGAAGATGTAATTCGATGCTCGATTTGAATCGTAATCTTCTTTCATGTGTACGTTATTAGCTTTTGCATGTCTCTGTACGCATTGCACCATTCCACCTCGTATCCCTCTTTCGATAAATAGCAACATGTCAACGTCCGATATCAGTTCCAGCTTGACCTTTGTCTGGAATAACATTGCCGACCACGCTAATCCCGGTAGACTGTAGAAATACGCTGGATCTAATTTATAAATATTCGTTGCCGTTTTCCTGAACGCTTGAAAAACATCCGCGAGTATCGTCACGTCTAATTTTAAGTAGGCATCGTGGTAGTCTCCGAGTGTCCTACATCCTAATTTCTCCCACATGAGTTGCGCGTGTTGGTATTCTTCGTCCGTGATTCCTTTCTCTCTGAGTCTGCTGTAAAATTCTCTTGGAAGTGGAAGAGCGTCGTCGTTAAATTTAGAACCATCACTAACGTATTCGTAAGGATAAATCCCTTTACGTCTAACGAGTTCTATGTCTACGTTGGGAAAACTAGCTCCAGTTATTTTAAATTGATCGTCGGTGAGTTTGTTCGCTAAAGCATCCAGACTTGCAGAGAGAAATCTATACGAATCCAGGAAGCGCATCTCGATTGTATTTTTCGTTCCCGGAATCGACACTTGCTTGCTGAGACTAATGTAGCGTTCTTCATTCTCAGCCAAGACACCTATACGTTTCGGATCGTAGCCAAGATGTCTCACCAGGTGGTGAAAATCATATCCGCTTCCGTTGTGAAAAAATATGGGGATGAATTTAGGTTTCTGAATTTTAAGATTGCACGTGTTGCAAATTCCACCTATGTAGTTTCCGCTGAAATGATCGTGGTGGAATATTTTTTTGTTCTCATCAGTGAAACTTTGATCACATACCGGACACACCTCAGTGGAATTGTAATTTTGAAGTTCATTTTCAGTTAAAGGTGCCATCGGTTTTGATGTAAGCAGTACGCTACCAATTACCTCAACCTCCTCCACCATTTTTTCCAGGAAGTGTTCGATTACATTTGGCCCGCAGTATATATATGCTTCATTTATTTTATCACGTCGCACAACAACATAGCCGAAACTGTTTGGTTGATGAAGCTGGTACGGCGTTGTGGAGGAAATTTCAGGATCCGGTTCGCAGTAGGAGAGTGGTTTGAGGAACGCCTCGAAATCTGCGACGATGATTGCGGGATGTTCCAACAATGCCTTGTGCATTTTGAATTCTTCGACTTCGTTCGTTTCGGGCATCAACATTCTAGCCGGTCTGTTGTCACCGCAATAAATTTTATGTTCGGCAAGTTTCTCGATAGCAATTTGACGTCCAGTGTAATTTCGATAATTGAGTTGTTTTCGATCGTCGAACGTGGTTAGGCATCTCGGGCAAACTTCGATGTTGTTTGCATACTTGGTAGTTTGACTTCTGACCAAACGTGATAGAGAACGAATTAGCGTGTAATGATGAACATCCTCGTTGGAAATAAGAAGGAGATTTATTACACAAGCATCGTCATCGTCGATATCGCTTATCCTGACTGGATGCACGAGATATTTATCTGACGTGAAGGAATATACATTAATAGCGATGCGTTTTCCTGCACGATTTTCAAACTTTGTTATATCCGACAATGTCACCGGGTATTCAATGTCAGACATTACACTTTCAAACTCGGACTCGTATTGTTTGTAATTAGAAACCCGTTCTGGATTATTTGACCAATAAACAGGATGCAGTGCAGCCAATATACACCAGAGAAAACACTTGTTATCGTTGTTCTGTATATTTAACACAGCCCTCTTGTGTTGAATATTCGGTGGAAGAGGAACGTAGCTGGATGCACGAAGAGGCGAGAATCGGTTCACGTAAACGGTTAACATGTGAGGACTTCCACACAGAGACCATCCCGACCCTTTAGCCTCGAAATCGTCATGTTTCTTAACCAGCTTATTGGTAACTTTATAATAGAAGTTGTCTAAATTTTCGACGTCCGCCAAATGAAGAGTCTGGTTTTTTGTACGATGATAAAAAATACTCGTTGCGCCATCAACTTTCTCGTATTCAGAAAACAGAACAACGTATACTTTTATGGAATTATTTTCAAGTTTATTTTTTAGAATATTTAGTACTGATGTTTTCGTTTCATGCAAGAAACTAAGGATGTCACGGCCTGGTTCCGACTTAATTGAAAAATCCAGGAGTTGGTCGTTGAATGCAGATCTAATCGGTTTGCATTCATCCGATAATTTAACTTGTTTGGAAGTGGAAGCTTCCGTTTCTGAATCATCGATTTTCCTTTTCAATGTTCCTCGTTTGATCGATAGTTTGCAAATTTTGAGGTGTTTACTTAAATTTGCAATGCTGATCATCTTTCCACATCGAGCACAAGACTTAGAAGGTAACAAACAATTAATTCTCGAACCTGTTTCGCTACATCTTGCCCTGTGCTTGCTAATATTAGTTTTAGATATTAATTTTTCGCAAATAACACATCCAGTTTTATCATTTTTTCGATTGAAACTGGCGGTGGATGCCATTATGCTTTCTCCAAAAAATCACAGAAATCAAAAAATGTCTAGCGATACAATTTTCAGGTATGTTATTTTATATAGAATTTCTTTGAGTGAGTACTGCAAATATAATTTTCAGGTATGTTATTTTATATAGAATTTTCTCAGGGCAAATACAAAAACTCAAAAATCCAAGACAGTTCAGTTTTAACGTATTCATATTTGAAAAAAAAATGCAAAAATACGCCTTGGAGATTTCAACCAATCCACTTTACTAGATTGGCAAAACTCTTAACTATTGTTATTTGGAACCTTTAACCTTTTTTTTGGTGACGTGGAGTACGCATGGAGGGGTTGGGTTTAGTGTGTCGGTCGAGTCTCGGTGTCCTCTGTCCTCCCATACCAAAATAAACACGTCACAATACAGAAATAATAAAAAGCATGTGTGTGTGTAGCAGCTCCTTGCTTTAGGTTAGGTTAGACCAAAAAAAGCTGTGGGTAAGCTGTCGGTTGTTTAACTCTTCCCTCTCTCTCTTTTTTTTGTAAAGGGTCATGGCAAAAGTACCAGTGGGTTGGCAACCTTGCTTTATGCACTGTAAGGCAAGCCTCAAGCAAGGTTGCCAGCTCCTTGCTTTAGGTTACGTTAGACCAAGACAAAAACCTTGGTGATTTTTTCGAGTGAGAAGTTGGTAACACTGTAGAAAAAAGTTGCCAGCTTCTTGTTTTAGGTTAGGTTACCCCAAAAACCTTGGTGATTTTTTCGAGTAAGGAGCTAGCAACACTGCGCCATCAAATAGAGCTCATGCCTTACAAGAGAAATCCATTAAGGCGAGCTCACCACTTCAGCTCACCACAAGAGGGCGCAGAACCCGTCCACCTGCACTACTATGGTTGACGAAACTTGTGACATATCCATCCGTGGACAATTAATATTCTGCATTAGAACTGTGAATAAAAAGATTCATATTTTTGAGGAATTCATGGGCTTTTATGAGATTCCGAACTTTGAGGCCAAAACTTAAAAAAGGGAGAGAGTGAGTCATTCATTAAGTTATTTCAGTGATCATAGCACCCCCAATAATTTTGACAAGTCGGCGCCCGTGGTACATACGTTATGAATCTTGCATTCGCATATTGCTGGAATATCCGGCATGGATGAAACGGAATTAGAACATTGTGTGTTTATTTGCAACTCACATATTGCGAGCGTTTGTACGTTTATATAGCTATATAAATTAGTTACTACTATATACATACCGTGAACTGTACTGAGGTCACGTGATTTAAGTTAAGCAAATTCATATCTCTGCCTATCAGGACATTTGCATCTCCCCAATTCTGTTTTATATATTTTTCTTGGTAGAATGGTATTTGAGGTGATTTAAATTACTCCTTAGCAATGTAAGTGGAAGTGATCTAATTAATTTTACTCAATCTTACATTCTTATGAACCATTTTTTTATTATATCTTTTTCGCCTCCGCTGTGAGTATCAATAATCTATCAAAGACTGAACACAATTTCATATCTTATCGAAATATCTGTGTGTTTTATTCATTAAATTCAAAGTTGGGTGGCTCAAATACGATTCACACTGATATAGCTATTTAGAAACTTCGTTGCCAAGAGTATTCGTCGTAGCTCAACGAAACTTTTTCTTAAACAATAGATAATGAATAAATTGCTTTCAAGTTTGGAATATTTCGGCTTCAATTTGTACTTGTGCGGAAATTTGCGGGTCCTAAAGGCCCTGAAGTGCCAAGTGCCTATGCATTTAGCTTATATACGTTTTTCTAAAAGAAAAAAAAAACCGCTGATTCACAAAAAGGCACTGAATTCCCTCTCTTCCCCCTAGATAAGTTTCAAATACGTTTTCGTACAACACCAATTCTGCGTTATTCCTACACGCCTTCAATTATATGTACACACATACATTCAATTGTTTCCTCATTTAGATATCTACTATGCGTGCACGGATTGAGGGAAACAAATTTTGACAGTCAGTAGTAAAGACAGAAGTGGCTGGAAATGGTCACCTGTAAGAACCCACTGGTGTTCACTTACCCGAAGCTCTTTCGATTCCTTTTGCCCTTTTCCAGCCGGAGGTTGCCTACGTAGAGAGTGAAACTTTCCACGGAACATTATGGCACTTTTTATATAGCGCCGATATCTGCTTAAAGTATTAATACTTTCTCTTCGAACTCTGGGGGGTTGGTGTGTTTTCTCTTGATAAGCTAAAACCTATACTGTTCTGTCTTTTCCACTTGTCGCCTTATCTCGATGTGATTCTACAGTTATTGCAAAGGACTAAGATTCATGGAAGAAATAAGTAGGACAACTGCTTCAAGGAAAAAGATACTGGCAAAATTCTTGTATTATTTAGTGAAATCATATTAATATATTTGATAATGAACCGCTTTCTTCAGAGAGAGAAATTCTTGTTCAATCTCCGCATAAATGGCTCTGAGGTTCGCTCAACATCTCACGAAAGGGTACTTATCACCCTACCTTCACTATATTCGAGATCAAGAATGCGTAGAGTCATATCTATCAACCCTTGTGTGTCTTCATAGCACGGTACAATGTACGTAAATAATTTTCACTTTGGTTACAATAAGGACATGACACAGAGGTGGTTATATATGTAGCCTATACAGGCCTTCTTTCCTACGACAAAAGGTACAGGAACTCTGTCTAATCTCGTACCAGGCATTCTTAAAATATTTTTTCACTTACAGGTATTTATAAAAGTGCAAGGGATTAAATCTTGTTAACAAATTGTAGCCTACTATTCACTAATTAGTAAGGAATATGTTCAAGACTGATAATTTAACAAAAATCCGTACTACATGCATATCCTCTGTTTTTTCTTCGTGTTTTAGTTGGATTTATTTATTGATTTGCCTTATTTGCTTAGCTTTTCTGCCACTTTCAGCTAATCCTGAAGATTGGTGATTATATGATGAAATTCATGAAGGGACACTCAAAGAACAGCCATGTCTAGGCTGGGATTCGAATCAGGGACTCCTTGGGTCGTAGCATGCTTTTCTTTGAGTGTCCACATCTGAGTGATGTCATTATAACAACAACGACATCACATAATTTGCAAGATCAAAATACGTTAAAGGTGGTCCTACAATTCTAAAGAACTACATTTTTTTTAAAAAAAAAATTCGTTCACTAACAGGTAATCCCTCTCATTCCTCTCTGGTGTCAGAGCGAAATTCGTTTGAGAAATAACTTGATCACATTCGCTTGAAGCTATTGGAATGGCCATGCAATGTGTTTTTCAGCTTGAGGAGATTTTTCAGGCATCTCTTCTGCTGTCTTCAAATACTCTCGGAATGCTCGAATCGTTTCTCTCTCAGTGAGCTGAAATAGGCAGAAAACAGTTTTCTTCTTAAAAGAAATGTTCTTCTTGGCTTCCAGGGACCACTTCTTTTGGTCTAAAATTCTCAAGCATATAGCAATGTCCACTTCATCCTTATAGAAAGATTTCTCTCGAATGAATGAGTGAAATAAAAATGTTGGACAAGTCGACACATACATTCATTTTGCACCCTTCAATGTATACGTGGAATTCTTCTCTTAAGCCTTGCTCCCATGTTAATAAAACATTATAATACTGACCAAGGCAGAATTTCTAGTATAAAAAATATATAGCTACTCTAAAAAGGTGACGTTTCCACCATCTAGCAGGGTCTTCTTCAGACGAATATTCACAATAGATTGATGCAAGGGAGGCCGCAGCATTTTAAGGATAGCGGACAAGAAGAAGGAAGAAAGCAGAGGAGGGGATTATATATGAGGTTCAGTGCAAGGAATGTGATACTGTGTAGATAGGGAAAAGAGACTTAAAGACAGGTTGAAGCAACATAAGGATGATGGAAGACTGAAGAGGGAGAAAAAGGCATATACAAGCACACAAAACAAACGAGACACGACATATAATGGGAGAAGGCTAACAGGATAGGGAGAGAGAAGAGAGAAATAGTGAAGAAGTGGAAAGAGGCCAAGGAAATAGAGAAAAAGGAGAAGAAGAAATAATGAACTGGAATGGGAGGCTAGAAATTAACAAAGAATGGAAAGGAGTGCTAGAAAGGGTGGAAAGGATAAGAGAAAGGGAGGAGGAAGAAGAAGGAAGAATAAGGAAGAAAGAAAAGAGGAGAGAAGGAGTCCAGGAGATAAGGAACCTGTCTATGTCCAGAAGTGGAGGAATTGATAAGGCACAGACTCTCATCAGGTACTGTCAGGTAGTATCTGTCAGGAGATTCCACACTCAGGATTTCCTGACAGGAAAAGTTCTAAGATAAGGACTGGTGCCTTCATTGTTCGGTGCATGGACCCTGTCTGAAGCGTGTATATATATGATGATGTTTTGTATCTTTCATCAATCTATTGTGAATATTCGTCTGAAGAAGACTCTGTTAGAGGGTGGAAACGTTACCTTTTTTAAGAGAAGAATGTGAAAAGTTCCTTGAAAAAGATTTCAAAGTGCAAGTTTGTAAAGTGACCTGCACAGCACAAACACAACACATTAAAAAGGTAAGGATACACTAAAATACTTCCTCACAGACAGTGTAAGTGACCAGCTCTTCTAAAAAAAATAAACATTTGTTAAAACACTGCCATCATCTCCCAAGATGGATGATAAACAGTTGTAAGATTAAAACTTTGTCTGCAGTCTAAGGATAGTAAAGTGGGCATATTCAATAAGAATATGCCAAACACTTAACATTACAGACACGACATATTGGAGGGTCCATGCCATTCAGGCAGTGACCATGGGTGAAATGGCTGTGTCCAATCCACAGCCGAGTTAGAATGACTTCTTGGCGGGAGGGACGGTACGAGGAACGCCATTCATCAATGATGGCTTAATAGGATGAAGCTTGTTCCCTTATTTCATCTCACTCTTGCTGTAAAGTTTCAAGAAGGTAGCAACGAAAAATAGGTCCCTGACTGGCAGAAGGTCGACAAGAACATCGCCTTCATAGAAGTGGCATGTTGAGACTTGCACAAAACAATACTGCTGAAATGGACGGGCCTGATATATATCTTGAGTAGATGAACACCACAAAATTGAAGGGGCTTTCCCGATGGCGCAGTGGTAGCGTCGTCGCCTTGTAATCAAGGTGTCCTGGGTTCGATACCCGGTGGAGGCACATAGTGGTTCGTAACAAACAAACAAACAAAATTCAAGGTTTTGACAGCTTGGAGAACCTGTTTCTATCAGGCCTTGCAGTGTTTTGGACTTCTCCGTGAACTTCTCGCGACTATGAGGATGAGTGATGATATAATGAAATTGATTAAAAGATACTCACAAGGAACACCCATGTACAGGCCTGGACTCGAATCCGGGACCCTTGGCGTTGTATCTCGCTGTGCGAACCACTCCTTAACGGAAGTCGGCGCTAATTGTCAATGAATTAGCGCGATCTAACATAGTGACATTTCATAACGACGTTACTCGCTGCTTAATGAAAACAACGGTTGGGCTCCAAACATTTAGTTTATTTCCTTTCATAAATACTGTTAATTATTGTTATTTGACCCTACGTGTAACTTCATCTGGTTACTAACATTGCATTTTATTTCGTTTATTGTAAAAATAACGTTGATGTTATTAGCTTATCTTTGAATTTCGTTTATGTATTCTATTGTCCACTACTCAATTGTTTTATTACTTGTGTATTATTGTCTTATCTATTCGCTTGTGAAAATGGTTTGTTCAAAGAACTTCCCAATGCCGAAAGGTTCTTTCCTTTATGAAAAGAATTACCATTATTTATTTTCGTTTGTACTCAAAGATTTTCCTCCTCTCAAGATAGATATACTAGGGTGAATCAAAAAGTAAGTTACACCCGACCCGTGTTCCTGTACTAAGAGAGATAAAATAATCACGCTTGGTGGCAACACTGTCTGGAATGTTTTCTTCACACACCAGAAGCAGCCGTGCTTCAGCTGGTTTAGTATGCGAGCAGTCACAGTGTGACTATGGCGCGTCGTATTGAGGTGGCGTCCAACATTGAGGTGCGCTCCGTCGTCCGATTTTTGTGGGCACAAAGGCATAATTGGAGTGAAATTCATCGCCAAATTGTCGAGGTGTATGTGACAATGCGATGTTACGCCGCATGGTCGCAAAATGGTGCCAAATGTTCGAAGAGTGAAGATCGAACGTCAACGACGAATCGCTTGTCTGGCGGCCTGCAACTGTGAACACTATCGACAACGTGGAGCGTGTGAATGCAATCATTGTTGCTAACCGCCGCGTGAAAATTAAAGAGATTGCAAGTGAACTGAACATATCCTATGGTAGTGCGTCTATGCTGATTCGTGATCAGATGGGTTACCGTAAACTGTGCTCTCGCTGGGTGCCGCGCTTATTAACCGACGGGCACAAAAATCAACGTTTTGATGCTGCGCTGTCATTTCTTCGGCGTTATTCCACGGATGGTCCGCAGTTTCTGAGCAAAATCATCACAGGAGATGAGTCCTGGGTGCACCAATACACTCCCGAGACAAAGAGGGCATCCATGGGATGGAGACACAAGGATTCGCCACCACCAAGAAAAGCCAAAACCTGTCCAACGGTTCGAAAGGTCATGCTGACGATCTTCTTCGATTCCGAAGGCGTTGTTTACAGTGAGTTTGTGCCCCGAGGAACAACAATCAATGCCGCAACATACTGTGAGACTTTAAAGAAGATGAGAAAAGCCATTAAAGATCGAAGGCCTGGAAGATTGAGTGATGGGGTTGTTCTTCTTCACGACAACGCTACCCCCATACAGCTGGTGTCACACAGAATTTACTGCAGAAATTCAAGTAGGAAGTGGTCTCATCCTCCCTATAGCCCCGATTTGGCACCCTGTGACTACCACCTTTTTGGTCGTCAAACAAGACCTAAGGGGTCAGTGTTTCGCGTCAGATGACCAAGTGCAGGAAGCAGTCTCAAAGTGGTTCAAAGAAATTGGACGGAATTTTTACACACAAGGAAAGGAAAAACTGATCACACGATACGAAAAGTGCTTGGAACACCTTGGTGACTATGTCGAAAAAGTTAAATGTTCATGCGTTTTCGTCCAATAATTTTTATCTTTCTAATGTGTCTTGTTTGTTTTTTTACAAGGGGGGTGTAACTTACTTTTTGATTCACCCACATATTTTATTTTATATTCAGTGTGGAACTGGGTAACGATATAACACATAGTACTCATATACAGTAAAACAACGTTAATCCGGACCCAGATAAGCCGGACTTTGCTTAATCCGGACAGGCAAAATTCAAAATGAAGAATGCAAGGTTTTAAATGTGGCTAGAAGTCAACAAGAGAACTTCCCAAAGAAAAGGCAGTCAACCACTGATGAAATTCTGTATCCCGCAGACTTTGTAAGTGTATTTAGATCTATGCCCTTTAAATACACCATAACAAACGTGGTTTGTTGCTATAAATTGAGTTTTAATGCACTTTCTACTGTTTTTAGGTCATTTCAGTTAAACCGGTCCACTTATACCATTAATCCGGATTAACGAGGTTTTACTGAACTGCTGACTGGTGACAGGTAAATGTTCTTGACAGTGCAAGCTACAAAATACATAAAAAACGAGTTGTAGACGGTGGTGTAAATTGTAAATTATTCTGCGCGTGAAAATAATGTCAACTGATATGGACGGATAGCGTAGTAGGATTTATTGACGGCTTAGATGGACAGAAAAATGATTAAGAGGACTCGCAAAGACAGTGGGAAGAAAATGAAGATATACAGTGTAAGAGTTCGGCCCCCCTTTATCCCTCGTTTCTATCCGGCCCTCTGGATTACTTCCTACTTTAATCCCTCAATC
The DNA here is from genome assembly GCF_977018435.1 of Lepisma saccharinum. NCBI lineage: Eukaryota > Metazoa > Arthropoda > Insecta > Zygentoma > Lepismatidae > Lepisma > Lepisma saccharinum. The sequence continues at coordinate 14,146,051 of NC_139246.1, forward strand.
TCTCCTTTCACCTCACCCTGGGTACAAAGCGAGCAGATTATATTTGCGCCGGAATTACAAAAGGGGGGGGGGGGTTGCACATAACAATTTATATTTTTATGTCCCTGGTTCGTTTATTATACGTAGTTATATATACATATTTTACACAACGTTTCCATGTGTGTCTTGCATAGACCAAATTAACAAATCTCTAAATCAATATAATTGCGCACCTATGGCATAACCATCTGCACTTCTTTTACCACAGAGTTAGCATAACTATCTCTGCGGGCCTACTCTCAGCTTAAATGATATTCCGTTCATTACAATGCGTTTCCTTACGCCTTCACTCTTTCTTTTGGGCATCAATTATTCAATACGGAAATATCCACATATTCAAAGCTTTTTCTAAAAAGGGACTTGGGACAGCAACAGGGGCGGGCATAACCAGATGCTACATTATTATATCCAGTTTAGTCACCATAAGTGGACTAAACTTGAGGAGACGTTCCTCTTTCGTTGATCAATGGGGAAACACTGTTTTTCCGCTAAAGCCCACTGGCTCTTTTTATAGTCGGGGTAAACGTCCGTGGACGTGGACCCCGTAGCGTTGGAAAATTCCACTGCCAACGGTCTTTTGAAAGACAGCTAGCTCCCCCAACCGGGGAGGTAAAAACAGGGGAAGCTAACATCCAGCAAAGCACAATCCAATAAGCATATACACTTACATGCAATAATAACATAAAAGCACACTCATGGAAGCATATTACTTAACCCTACACCTTGTAGCTGGCCAGCAATTAATTATTACAATATACCAAAACCAGTAATGGTCAATCCGACCGTTACAACAGATATTTATAAAGACGAGTATTTTTGTGCTTCATAACCGTAAACCGTATCGCATATATGAAGGTTTTAAACTTTGTGAAATATTTTCCTCATGAAATGATATTTTCAATTTAAATGCCTGGCCTCCAAGTTGACCTTATAGTAATGCCTTGTAATCAAGGGACTCCTGGTGGATTGTACATTTGAAACTGGTACAGATCCCTCTCTAAACTGTCGGTCTAGTTTCAATTATTATATTCATCCGACCCCCGTGGCGGAGTGGTTAGCACATCGCGCTACGACGCCATGGTTCCTGGGTTCGAATCCGGGCCTGGGCATCACTCATCCTCATCTTTGCAATTTTACCAAAGTGGCACAAAAACTAAGTAAAATAAAGCAAATCAATCAACCATACACGCGTAAAATTGTAATCTACAGAGAATAAAAATTATGACTTTTAATGAATTAAATTTCATTGAATTATACTAACCAGTTATTTACAATGCCATTATTACTTCATATTTTTTTGCTTAGCTCTGCCTGCACTTTACTATATTATTTATACTACTTTTTATTACTTTATATTTAATTATATTTACCATACATTTATACTACCCAAATGATTCTTGTCTCTTTCGCTTGTTTTATTTTTATTTTATAATTTTATTTATATTATATTCTTGGTATTGTAATAAGTATTTTGAGAATGTTTAAGTGGAGTTTTCAATGTATAAGTTGAAGAATGTCACGTACACAAACTGCATTGTTGTTCTTTGAGGTATAGGATCATAGATGGCAGCATGCAAAAAGAACGACGTTTATATTTGATGATACATAAAGCAGCTTAGAAAGTGGGCCAGAGATGGCAGTACCCAAGAAAACTTATACAATTGTAAATAGAGAAAAAGGAAAGCGCTGATGTGGTGAAATAATGATTGTAGATATTAATACTAATTATAATGAAATAAATAAATGAACTTAATACAATAACAGGATACAAATAAGGTGGAAAGGGTGATTGATATTCAGTAATAGCATAAGTGATCATTATATAAAAGTAAAGAAGTCGAATTGTAATTGCGATTCTGTGTCTTTTTCGGTTCCCACGAACTGAGAGTTTGGTGTGGCTTTTGGGTTGTTTTTTCTCAGGTATAGCGCCATCTCACGGCAGCACCCAAGCACTTTTGGTAAGCGCATCTATTGCAGCTCCAAGGTAAGGTTAGCGCCGGCCAGGCGACGATCTTTAACTAACCTCTTCTCTTTGTTTGTCTGTGTGATCGATTAATATTTACGTCAATTTGAATAAGATCGATATAGAAAAGAAAGAAGGAAAAATACACAATATGTAATAATTACAAGAAGAAGCAGCAGCATTAGTAATTATAAGAAGGAGAATTAGTAATTACAAGAAGATGAAACCTTAGTAGTTATAAAAAGAAGATGCCTTATTAATTATAAGAAGAAGAAGCCTTAGTAGTTATAAGAAGAAGATGCCTTATTAATTACAAGAAGAAGAAGCCTTATTAATTATAAGAAGAAGAAGCCTCAGCGATTACAAGAAGAAGAAGCCCAAAGAAGATTGGCTACAATAGAAGAAAAATATTGTATGAAAAGATTTCCAAAGTTATCTAATATTTGTACATGATTATTCAAGAATATATTACGAATTGTACCCTCCGTAGTGGGTTAAATCGATTGTTTCTTTCCATATATTCGTAGTGTTAGTCACCCTGATCTGTACCCAGAGGTATCTCATCGTTTCTACCCTGTGCTAAGCTGGTAGATGCTCACGTGAGAGGACGTGGCAAGAAGCGATAAATTCAAATCAAAACTAATTTGTATGACCCAATTTTTAACAGCAATGAAAGCCACGTTTAACGTGGAACAAAATTATTTTCCCATTTTTTTCACTGGTTACTTATCGCACGAAATGAACACATTACACCCCGCAGTGTTTGGAGAGAAAGTTATTGTGTTGACAGCTGCAGTAACACCGTTCGGTTCTCTATCTTATGTGAAGGAATGTACTTTGTACGTGTGTATCTGCAGGCCAAAGCAAGGTATAATGAAGATAAGTGTAAACACTGAATGGAGAAGGAAGAATGGGTGTCAGGAAAGTGGGGGCCAAGGGGGCAGCACCCCTGAAAATCGAACATTTTGTGAGTAAATAAGGTATCTTTGCTTTTTAATAGATACTAATGAGTTCGTGACTGATTGCTGGGTGTAGATGAAGAAACAAGCTGCATCTGAATTTACTGCGGAACTGCGATATGTTCAATGGATACTAATTAGTACATTCGGCTTATTGGTTTGGCGAGTTGTTAAAATGTGAATAGTTTTCATTTGAATCTCAAAGTTATTACACAAAATTTTATCTTTATGTATGTATAGTTTCCTAAAATTATTGTTTTATTGAAATTTTACCCCCAAAATATAAAGGTTGGTATATTACCGATTGTCCAGCACCGTGGCCGTGCAGTCTAAGGCGTCATGCTTTGGGCACCGACTACGGGACGCCTGCGGGTTCGAGTCTCCTAGGGGAAGCTAACAACTTTTCTCCTCAGATTTCGGCCCGTGTACGGGACGGGTGGACACCCACCATCGTGAGGGAATTGGGGAGCTACGAATGAGTAGCGTAACATGGTCATAGAAAACCTACAACGACGACTGTGGGTTCTTCGGGCTGACCACACGTCTCCCCATAACTGATTGACAATGGCAGTTGGTAGGTAAACCCTGGTAGTCTAGTAAAATTATTGGGTAACGTAGAAGTAATTGTAATAAAATATCTTGCAACTGTTTCTGAATGGGTAAAATGTGAGGAAAACGTTGGTAAAAAGTCTACTGCGCTACGGAGCAGACTAGTCCCAAAATAGCGACCATACCCAAAATGGCTGTCATGCGAGTGAATGGAAAACATTTTTTTCGTAGCTCCCCTAACAAAAGGACAGGTTTTGCGTATGAGAAACAGTATTCTAAGCAGAAAACTATTAAATGATACAGCACATATAATAATAATAATAATGATGATGATGATGATAATAATAATAATAATAATAATAATAATAATAATAATAATAAAAGCCCACAGAATAGTTTATTTACAGAATATTTTATTAACATACAAAATTGTGATGACAAATTTTACTTGCAAATAGGGTCAACTGAACAAACCAGTTTTGTTATGGTTGCTTTTAAAACACAAAAATATTGAAAAAAAAAAGAATTAACGCAGCAAACAGCAGGAAGAAAAATAAGAACTCTTCGCATAATTAAAAGTGACTTTTGTACAGGAAAAAGAAAATGAAAGAATTTATTTTGAAAAGTACAGTATGGAGAGCGGGACAAGGCAAGAGCTTTTTCAAGGTTTGAAGTAGCAGTTATGATATTTCCCATACCATTTTGCTACAATTATGATTGCCTAATACATGTGTATCATGTATAACAATTATATATACTTGTTCCTTACATACTTCGTAGTCGGTAAATTACTTTTTACTTTTCTTTTTTTTCATTGCAATATGTTCTTGTACAAAAATAATGACAGCGATGCGAGAAAAAGTTTTGAGGTACTTTGCGTCAACCTTTCAAACACGTCTACACACACCCCCATTGCTAGAGTACGCATATGACATCTCTGATCTGAACCGAATTGCATACGAAGATTTACACACCAAATCAATTTTTGAGAGCATTTGATGTACCAACTTTTATTTTTCCATTTAATAATATCAGATCTATAATGATCGAAAAGGAAAAGTCTCGATCAAGCGAGAAGTCTCGTTTTTCAATCACGATCGCACGAAGTAGCAGGTAAAACATTGACACCAGAGTTAGTCATCATCACTTTCCGAATCCACTTCTGTCGCATCTGTTACATTATGACATGTGATTCCGTGGCATTCAGTGCAGGCACTTGTTCAGTCAAGACCTGTTTCTTGCAGTTGCACTGCATGGTAGCACACTGCGTTATAGAACAGCCACCTTTTATGAACTTCAGCAACTGCTCAGGTGCAGGGAGTTGGCCCATCTTCACTGGTGACAGATGACCATCACGAAGTTCCCAACCCCATTGAAGCGGATCGAGGTCTTTGGAAAGCCAGACCTGAACTTAAAGATATACACGTAGAGAGTGTTAGTAACAGTAGGCGGCAGTACTTCAGGCGTCACTTGAGCTGTCGACTTAACTGTTTTCGAGATAAACTTGTGATAGCGAATATCATTGACAGTTTGACCGATGCGACCCCCATATAGACATGCCATAGCTTTATTACCAGATGTCTTAATTTGTTCTTATGTTCTTCCTGCAGTTCTGAAGATTGCGGCCTGTTCTCGGAAACACTCGTTCTTCCCCAGCAGTAGAATGGAATCCCGTGACCCTAACCCAAATGGTTTAGAAGTAGTGTCACATCCCAGCAGTGCATAAGCGAAGGGAATGTTAGAGCCAGTGATGTGCGTCTACGCGTAAACAACGATAGTCTACATTCTACACGTAGACTATTTTATACACGTAGATTACGTAATCTATGTAAACAACATGGCGAAAGGTGATCACTTAGCAAAGGGCGCCGTGGAATTAAAAGAAAATTATACTGCGTATCAGTTGCTGATGTGGGAGGAGAACTTTTCATACTCTTTCTTCCAAATTAGAACAATTTCTCACCTAGGAAGAAACCTAATATAGGAAATAATCTAGTGTTTTATGGGAAATAGACCACTCTTACCTCACGACTGCCATCTGTTGTTGTTTACTGTATACTATTTATCTTCCACCATAGTTGATAATAGAAGAGATAATAAATTTTGTTGTAAATATGATTCTTTTCATTTCGTTAGGAACCAATACAGTTGAAAATGTCACTTTCCTTTCATGAAACCCTTGAAAATTAATTCTAATGCACTTTAGATTGTCTACGTAGACTATGTAAACTACAACCTAATGTAATCTACGCGTAGATTACGTGTAGACAACGCATGTAGACGTAAACTTATAGTCTACGGCACATCACTGGTTAGAGCACACTGTATCACCAAGTGTTTGTTTCATTACCTGATGTCGTAGACCATCACACTCTTGGAACTTTCCTTTGGCTCAGGACAGAGAAAGACATCATTGAGTTTGTTGTCGAGATAGTGGATTAAAAGGACTAGGAGATCAGCGTCTTCACCAATAATTGCTGTCGGACACGCCTGTTATTTTTCAATAGCTTCCTTTACGATTAGGACATCTGCGTCACCAGGAGCACGTTTGATGTGATAGCCAGCTTCAGCAAACTTCTCAGCCAATACTGTTACAAAGGTTTGCTTGTTCTCTTTGTTGCTCAAGAACTTGTCCTTGGTGATGGCGAGAACTGTCGACTGCGTTACATGCACCTTTGGTCCCTCCAAACCTCTGGTGCGTTTACAGTGAGCCTCACACTTGGTTGATAGGTAATGGGCATCAAATATAATAGTTGCTTGCCCGAACTTTGACTGAACATACTGTACATATGACAGGAACAGTGCTTCGAAGGTTTGTTGCTTACTCCAAGGCAGACGGTGAAGCAACCACCCACCGTCAATGAAGGATTTCCTGGAGTAGTAGGGCTTGCCTGGCATTGGCCGCGCAAGTACGTTGTAAGCTGGACCTTTCCAGAATCTCTCATGAGTCCATGTCTGTCAAATATGGAATCTGGGTATGTACATAACTCTTAACGTAAAACATTTTTCAGACTGAATTCACTGCTCTGTGCGCAAATGAGAAGAAGCTGGAAAAGCAGTTGCCGGTCTATGTAAAATGTCCCATCCTTCGCTTTAACTACATGTATTACCCTCATTGGTTTCACCATTTTGTTTCTCTTGAATAAAAACTGTGTAACCGCTTTATCGTTCATGTCATCAAGAATTCTGCTTCCTACATCACTAGTCATTTCAGGATTCGTTTCTGCAGAATATGTGATGCATGTAATTACGTTTCTCAGATTTGGTTCAGGATGGAAAACGCTGAGCTGGTCCACAAATTCCATAATTTTTTGTGCGTCAGCGTTGTCCCTCTTCATTCGGAATTTCGTCAGAGTTACATGTTGCTCATTCAGCGCCTGTTGAATCCCAGCAAACTCCTGCATCACGTGGTTGAGGAGTGCACAAATGCGGCGCGACATTGTCCATAAGAGCTGCTGCTGTTGTGTCATCCCCTTTCCAGGTGCTAACCCATTACTAATGCCTTTTATGTTCCTCATTAGTACTGCTCAATTATCAAATCTGTGGAGAGTCCTGCCCAAAACCTATCACTCCGCCTTACAACATGTAGTCCAGTGATGAAAGCTGTGTGAACGTTTGGAGCCACATCTTCAAGCTCTGACAGCTGGACCCTGTGGCCGAGTGGTTAGCACATCACGCTGCGGCACCAAGGGTCCCGGGTTCGAATCCCGCTCGGGCTTGGTTGTTCGTGAATGTCCATTCATCAATTTCATCATTTCATCACTCATCCCCACCTTCGCAAATTAGCCAAGAGGCACAAAACGCGAAGTACAATAAACTAAATCAATCAAGCTCTAACATGCTTTGCAAGTAGAGACGAGCTGAACAGGCGTATGAATTATAGACACATGCTGCGAAAAAGGAAGCAATTTTCCAATTGCCTGTTCTTTCAGCTTTGATAAATGCTTTCAGGATATCCACCATTTGAATGTACACCATCCAAAAAGTTCAGCAGTTCTGCGGGGTTTCAGTTGCTCTTTTGTTTCCTCTTACAACATGTTGTTGTAAAGTCTGCCGACTACGTCATCAGGAATTTCGGAGGCTGTGGTTATATCATCGATTTTAGGTTTTGTACTTATTACTTCTTTAGCTAGAATGGTGTTAAGGACTGATGACATAAGTATGTGGCCACGAATAGCTCTGGCGATTGCTTTGCCCCACAGCATATGAATGGCTTATTGCAGAAAGGGACCTGAGTCATTTTTGCACAATTCTGAGAAAAACAATGAAAAATCGTATAATATTAATAGTGTAAGAAAGAAATGTGCCGTTGTTGGCTCAAATATTCAACATAATGAATAGTTAATTTTGCAACCCTCAATGCACCCCCCTGCAGTATGCTGCTAGACACAGTGGAGATGAAAAAATTAACTCCGATACCTCAAAAATGTGACTCAGGTCCCTTTCTGCAATAAGCCATTCATATGCTTCACTGCGTTTCCTGCATACACAATCTCCAAAATTTCAGCCAAACCGGATCCTGTCATGGCAAAACCAATGCACCCAAGGAGACTCATAATCGTGTGCAGACCACCTAGTCTGAGGATGCATTTCTTTAACGGACTATAGCTTCTGGTTCGTTGCTTACGATTCCAACTGCTTTTAAGTACAACGGCTGATCAAAGGTTACAATGGGAACTTGGTTATAACGTCCTGCATGCTCTGCTATAAATAACAGCGTTGACAGAATGCAAGACTCGTTCGTTGGGTCCATGTCAATCAAAGGGAGGAAAACCCTTGTGTATCAGCTGACTCACGCCCTGCTAGTCAGGCACACTTGGCTTTAGAAGACGTAAAATGCTCCAAAGTATGTCGACGTTTTTAGTTGGATCACGGTATGCCACATCTCTGATTGGCTTGTATTTTATAAACCTCAGTCCACTGGCCTGTGAGCGATAATATGTGATGGAAATGTTGCCAGCAACTTTCAGTTCCTCAAACGACACCTGTCGCTTCTTGATAATTGTTAGAAATCGCCCAGCGGGCGTTACAACCGCTACTATGCCCATCCCGTGAAAGGAGCCATGACCGTCTAGCGGTTATAATGTTGTGATAAAACTTAATTATTATTTATTAATTATTAATTTATTGTTTCACTAAAAATAAATGGCCAAAAAACAAAGGTTTTCCATCCACTTGCATGGCAGCCATTTTGGGTATGGTCGCCATCTTGGGACTAGTCTGCTCCGTAACGCAGTAGACTTTTTTTCTTCACATTTTCCCCTTTCAGAAACAGTTGCAACATATTTTATTACAATTACTTCTACGTTACCCAAAAAATTGTCATAACTTTATCAATCTATGGTCCTCACGGACTGTTGCGCCACTAATTATTTGTATTACCCATTCCTCTCAATGTGAATGGACCTGGGAAGTATTTTTCCAGGGAGGTACAAGGAAGATATTTTTTTTTCTAAATGGGGGCAAGCGAGGCATATTCCCCCCATAATAGTAGTGTCCCTTAAAAGCTACTCCTTCATTTGAAGTTACCATTTTCCTGCAACTCCCTTATAATAAAATAACGTACATTACTGTCGATTGAAATTAAACCACATGTGTGAAACATAACTTTGTTGACATCCTTTTGTCTTGACTGCATTTTGCAGACTAACGTAGCTCTGGCGCCTGAATTTCCAGCCACTAGGCTGTCCCTTCCTTCATCCATTGTATTGTATCATCACTCATCCACATCATCAATATTAGCAAACAACTTATATATTATGTGATTTAAACTTTATTGTAGAAATATTACAATTAATAGGAGTCGAATATTTCGAAGGCATTGGGAATATTTCTATGGGTTTTGTTAACGAGATGCCCTAGGTTCGATTCCATAGCATAGTATGTATGTTGTTGTTATTTTCCCATTTAACTAGGTGGTTTAAATATGCTTTATGTACATAAGTGTAAATATCAAACAGAGACATTCCCCACATTTGTAACTTCAATAATTTTATGGTATAAGTGAATGAAAAAAAGATTTGCATTATGCGGAATTTTATTGACTACAATATTATAAAAGTACAAAAAGTGTAACAGCGTCGCTGTTGTGTGATTTAACACTACGCAGTGATTAAACGTGGAATAATACATTACAGTTCCTATCCGAATAGGGTTATATAGATGAAGTCGCCATTTATGCACTGCAGATGATGTCCAATAAAATTCTACTGAAGTCTATGCCATACCCTGGTTTTGCTACTTTCAATTCATGCTTGGTAATGTGACTGGTTGTAGGTTTTCTCGACTGCCTAAAATTGTGCCCTAGAACTAATGAGTTGTCTATCGCTAGATGGGTTGTCTGTCGCTTGTGGCTTTACTTGTGGTGGTCATATCTTCCATACCAGATAACCCTCCTCCGTGTCACTACTTGGTGATGATATCAGATGTGACGAAGTGGTTGTTAGTGTTGCTGTCAGGTAGGGTGACCATCTCTCCCGTATTTCCCGGAAACTCCCGAATTAGGGCTAACGTTTTGGATCCTTCCGGCTCCCGTAAAGATATTCTACTTGTTCCGTATATTTCATTAACAATCAAGATGGCGAAATTTAAATTCTTTCTGATATGATAGGAGTTCAGCGAACCGTACAAAGCCAATAATTGTGAAAGTAGTGGTAACGAGTTTTTGAAATTTGCACAAAATAAAAATAAATGCTTTGTTCTGCAGCATCGGTCGACAAATACTACATATAGAACAGGACTATGAAATATGCAAATTTGTAAAATTCTTGTTCTGTACTGTGACCTGCATGTTACATAAAATTTTAATTAATTATTTTTGTTTAATTTTATACATCCAATGAACATCTGCCGGAGTGACGCCGCAGTTCTAAAAATGCGCAAAATTTGTCGCGACTAAATCTATATAAATTCAATGCCGAAAGTTGGAAATCTCTCTTAAATTCATGGTCGAAAGTTGGTCACCTTGTGTCAGGCTACTGGCAGCCACTGTATCAGTACCTTCGGATTTTCAGCGATGAAGCTTCAGTTGATGTCATAGCGTATTCCACCACTTAACGTTCGAATTTCCATCACAAATTGTTTCAAAATGGAGGCTACAGTTGCTCTTTTCTCTGCAGCTTCGGCTGTTGCTTCGGTTTTTATGGAAACACCGTTGTTGAATGAATTTAAAGAAACAACTAAGGATAGTACGAAGGAAGAGGAAGATTTATTTCTACTTACAAGTGCAATGGCAGAAGACACACATTTATTCTGTAGATTTCCGGCCCGTAATTCACTACCATCGTTCTCATCGACGCATTGTAGCTCATGGTTAGCAGACTACAATTACCCACAATTCCTAAAATCCACCGCTTGCACCAGTCCCTGTTTGTGGTGGAAGGGGTGCAATCTGATGGATTCAGCGCTGAATCCATCTGCGAATATCCGAATGAAGATGCTTATGCGCTGAAGTCAGCGCTGAAAATACGAATGTGCGGTATGTCAAGCGACCAGGTAGCATGTTAGCACGTGTAATTACCATATTTCCATTGCAAGCCGTGTCTGGTGGACTAACATTTTGCATTCCACCTGGTCTACAATCTTCTGGCACTCACATTGGCTGTTATTGTGTTGGCATATCAGGTGGACAAGGCATAGAACCCATACCAGGCGGCCAACCCACAAATGGAGGCTGCTTGAATTTTCTGACCGCTGGCCTTTCACCCTGAGGTGGAATTGGACCCTCTGTTGCTTCTGTTTGTTCAACCGTCTCGCTGTTTCCAAGTGAAATATTAGGTAAACCTCTTTCAGATCTGCCACCTCCCGACCCTGCACTTCCTCCTGTTTCTGGTAAACCTACGCCGTTTGGTAAACAAGGTCCACCAGCGCCACTACCACTTTCCCGAAAGCTCCTCAGTATAGTAGACCTAGCTTCAGTGCCCATGAAATCTGAAACCAAGAAAATCATAACCGTTAGAAAACACAAAATGCTAACAGTACCTTCTTTCAAACAGAGGCGTCTCCTGAACGCATGCGGTGCATGTTTCGCATGCGTCAATTGTGGGAAAAAGGACAGCTTGCTCTGCGACGACATTAATGAGCATTTCTACATTCTAATTTCTTCATATAGGAGAAGTATTTATTTTACACGAGAGCGCTCAACTAAGCTTATATTACATTTCTTGGATCTGAAGTGAAAGGAAGTAATAATCATTTCCCACAATTGATGCATGCGTCACATACTTTTAAGGATGTGTAACAGTGTAGCCAACTCACCATTGTAAATATTGCCCAGAAGGAGCACGCAGACAGCAAATTTCCACCTCTCTTTGTCATACTTTTAAGGATGTCGTATCATGCCGAAGGCATGACTCGAATCCGGGACCCCGGGCGCCATAGTCCGATAGCCTAATCATTTCATAAAAAGGGCCCGAGTATGAAAGAAGCTGGAAAGAGCTTCTTTCAAGCAAATGCCACCTGCGATCTTCAGCGGATGTAAAAATCCGCTGATACGAATTCTTCCGGAATCGCAGGAAGATACTGCAAACACAGCCTTACGCTGAAAGCACCGTTATTGAGAGACGCGGTCTCTCAACGGCCGAAGTTCGAATTTCGTTTAAATAGCTCGGGAGAATATTTCTTCCCCCAGTCGGGATCTGAAATCTATCGCGTGCACAGTCGGTGCCTCGGAATTCTACAAGTTGTTGAAATAAGAAAGTTATGGCGTGAATAGTTGTTACAGCGAGGAGTAGTACAATATCGGAAAGGAGTTTTATTTCAGGAGAGTTTCATCAACGAACCAGCGAGTCGATCGTCACTTCGAGATCTACAGGTAACGAACATTCCTCTATCCTTATCTTTCATTTTCTCACACACCTGCCAGACCAGTCAATTGTAGTGTTTAAAGTTAATCGTGAGTGTAGTTTTTATTTCACGGGGCTAGCCCCCTTGCTTGGTTAAGTGTGGACGTAGCTTTTCAGAGCTATACCCCCTCTTACGATACACCTCTCGCAGCCAAATAACTTCGAATATCAGGCTTCACATAGCCTATCTACGATCCCTTAATTTAAAACAATCGGGTGATTGTACGATGTGCAACAGTGTAGCCAACTCACCATTGTAAATATTGCCCAGAAGGAGCACGCAGACAGCAAATTTCCACCTATTTTTGTAATACTTTTAAGGATGTGTAACAGTGTAGCCAACTCACCATTGTAAATATTACCCAGAAGGAGCATGCAGACAGCAAATTTCCACATGTGTGCGTTTCGTCGTAGCAGATTTCTGAAAAAAATAATATTAAATTAATTCTTTCAAAATAGAATTGTCTATACAGGGTTGGGCAACATTTCATAGAGAATTCTCATCAATCGCCCAGGCTTGGCAACTCGTCTTATTTGTGGAAGATCGCTCTCACAAGCAATCTTGGAACTAAGAGCTCACACATTTACTTTAGCATTGTAAGAGGGCGGAGAGAAGAGATGTGATTTACCGATGGAGGTGTTTATTAGAATTATAGATAGATTGTTTTCCTCGCTAACGACGGTTAGAGATGGATTTATCCATGAAACGAATTACAAATCCATGGGCTAGTGTTGCAATATGCAGACAGAAAAAAATGTCAAAAACTAAACACACGAAATGTGCATTTCCTGATGTAAGGTGCATTCTCCTTTATACGCAGTTTTAGGCTTGAGATGAATTAACTAAACTGACGAGTATCTTAGCTACTTATTATACACAATATGAAATAAAAATTATTGCCTGATGTTTAAAACTAGCATCGTTTCAATATTTTACAATAGAAGACACAAAATGTACCAAAAAAAATACAGTCTACAATGCAATTAGATGAAGTTTAGTAAGTCACTTTCTGAGTTTCATATCGAC